>NC_132913.1:71233235-71546899 GCF_047675955.1 Chlorocebus sabaeus | reverse complement strand
TTAACAGGACTAAGAACTGAGATTACCTATATCTTCATTACTTTATTATTTTCTCCAGAAAATTTTTTTACTGAGGAAGATGCCACTCTAAACCTGTCAATAACTTCATTGTATGTGACAGCAGTTTTCCAAAATTGATTTTTTAAAAATAGATCGATCACTTAGCCTTTTTATCTGGGCTCTGATTTACTAAACTGAGTGAAGTATTTGCTTATTAAACACTTCTTTACTTATCCAGATTTCCTCCAAGACCTTAAACTTCTGGTGTCTACCAATCTGAAAAATACTATAAAATTTGCCCAATCATGTTCAGATTTCCTATATGGAAACACCTACCTTAAGCCTCTCAATCCTACAACCAAACACCTCATAAAATTTTCACCTCACCTCTCTCTGTTGGAACACTAGTAAGATCCTGTCAAGTGAGTGCTCTTTCTTCATGTAGGAAGTAATAAACATGACTCTGATTTATTAGGTCATGCATACTGTGTGTGCATGGGTGTATATGTGTTTAGGAGTTTGGGGATTAACAGTATATAATGGTGACTTTCAGAGAGCTACAATTTTACTAGACTTAATAACTACTCTTAGGTATTTTTCCCTAATCTTTCAGAATTTCTGAATGTATTTGATTAAAATGTTTAGTGTTTATAGTTTAAAACTGCTTGAAATATTGCAAAATTGAATTTATCTGTATTGCCAACGTGCAATATGCAAATCTACATTGTTGTAGTTATTAACTGCAACGTAAATAACGTGACAGAGCTGATGCATTATTGAGATAGTGTCAATGAATCAATTGTGTGAAATGGTCATTTGTTGTTTTGTGTGAAATAAGTAGTAAGTACACTGGGAGATTTTCTTTTCTCTCCATTAAGCTAATGTTACACAATTATGAACTTTAAAAAAGGATTAAACAAACTACTTCTGGATAAAAATACCCTGTCTATTGCATAAAGTTCACTTTGCATCATGTGTTTCAAATTTAATATAATCATCCCCAAAAGTCAAGAAAAATGCATTTGCAGGATTTGGGCTTTCTTTCATTTCATCTTTAGCAGTAAGAAAAATCTGTAACTGTAAGAGCCATCACTGAAGACCTATATAATTTAATATTATCTCTTTATTTTTTGAATTACGAAGTCTTCATTTATTTCAAAGTTGTCATATTGCATAAAATATACCCACCAATTTATCTTTTCCTTGAAGTTACTGGTGGCAGAAAGATGATTTCATTATTTTACCAATGTGCAATCAAATGCAAAGGCTCTCTACATGAATTCTGCAGGCCAGATTTTTCTTTACAATAGCCATCCCTGCTTTAAGAGAAATAATGTAGTTATAGCTGTCTTTCTAAGTGCGTTGAGATTTGATTACAGGCTGCAGCAGTAAATGGCTTTGACTAATACAGAAAAAAATGTACAAATACAGTTTGAAAGTTATCCAATAACTTCAAGTAGGGAATATATCTGTTACCTTTCTGCCTAGAAAATTTTAAAGAAACATTCAAATAATTTAGATAAAATTAAAATTTGTTGGTAGTTAATTTTAGTGTAGACTTAATAATTAAATACAATGATAATATTTTTTTAAAGGAGGGAAAAAAGACTGTAAAAAGGCCATCAAAAATTTTATTTCTGTTTGTAAAACAATACCAATTTTATCACTCTAGGTATAAAGCTTATTTAATAATGAATATGTAGCAAGAAATAAAATTTCACTTAGACTCAGTGCCAAAGAAAGGAAACCAAATTAATCATGAGATACAAAATTATCTCCAAATATTGCTAATTGAATAATTAGATTTTAAACTGGATCATATGTGTGTGTATATATAGAGAGAGATCCAGTTTATATATATATATATATGCAGACACATACCACAACATATACATATATGTGTGTATAATACATACGTGTGTAATATACAGTATATAATATGTTGTATATGTATGCACAAATGTATTATTTTTAGTCAAAAGAAGAAAAAATGGTATGTTCTAATGTTAAATATTTCTAACCAGTTTTATATATGGAAATAACAATTTCAAGCTGTGAATCATGTACTATAGATAACGAATGTTAGGATCAGGTAATTCGCGAAGAAATGTATAAGTTGTCAAAATCAAAATTGTGTAAGAAAACCCTGACAGAGCCAAGAAAAGCCATGAAGAGAGGGTTCTCATGCTTGTGTGCCTGAAAACAGTCACAAAACACTACAAAAAACACAAGCTTGTACAAAGGTCATTGAAGCCTTACACAAAAGAATACCTCCGCAAGGATATCTGCCCAGCACCTGCCTGTCCAACTTCAGACTGACATCACTTCAGACTGGTATTAATCTCTGTAACCAAAGATAATTATTCCAAAATAATTATGTAACCTTTCTTATTTTTTTCTTTAAAAACATTTATCTTCCTTTACCTCCCTGAATGTGCACATCATTTACCATGGCATGCATATTCCCATTGTAATGCTTTACTTACAAATAAACATATTTTCTTTTAGAGAGCCTCTCTCTGTTTGTTATTTAGGTTGGCAGAAGCAAGCCCAGTAATCTGTTAAAGCAAGCATATCTATAGATTGTTGGTAATAGAAACAGATTAAAACCCCTGATTAGGTAAGAAATACGCTGACATGACAAAAATCTAAATGGAAAGCCTACAAAGTCAAGGAGTTAGTAGAGTTAGAATAACACAAACAGATCCATTCTCAGTATTCAGATTAAGAAAGTACAATTGTGTGCTGCATAACAATGTTTCTATGAACGACAGGCAGCATATGTAACAGTGGTCCCATAAGAGACTAAAAAATTCCATCCCCTAGTGACATTGTCACCATCATAACCTTATAGCACAATGCATTACTCATGTGTTTGTGGTGATGCTGGTATAAAGAAACCTCTGTACTGCCAATCATATAAAAGTGTAGCACATACACTTATGTGTGGTATATGATGATGAATGACTATAGATTTACTCCTGGGTTGGTTCAACATATGCAAATCAATAAATGAGATTCATCACATAAACAGTACTAAAAGCAAAATCCACATAATCATCTCAACACATAATCATCTCAATAGACACAGAAAAGGCTTTTGATGAAATTCAACATCCCTTCATGTTAGAAACTCTCAACAAATTAAGCTTCAAAGGTACATACCTCAAAATAATAAAATCCATCTATTACAAACCATAGCCAACATTATACTGAACAGGCAAAAGCTGGAAGCATTCCCCTTGAGAACAGGAACAAGATGAGGATGCCCACTGTCACCACTCCTATTCAAAATAGTATTGGAAGTCCCAGCCAGAGCAATCAGGCAAGAGATAGAAAATAAAAGGCATCCAAATAGGAAGGCAGGAAGTCAAACTATCTCTCTTCATAGGTGATATGATACTATACCTAAAAAAAAAAAAAAAAAAAAAAAAACCCTCATAGCTTCCACCCAAATTCTTCTGATAAACAACTTCAGCAAAGTTTCAGGTTACAAAATCAACATACAAAAAGCAGCAGCATTTTTGTATACCAGTAATATCCAACCTGAGAGCCAAATCAAGGATGCAATCCTATTCACAATGGCCACAAAAATAATATTTTTAGAAGTACAGTTAACAGGGACGTGAAAGGTCCTCATAGCAAGAATTATAAAACACCGATGAAAGAAATCAGAAATGGCACAACAAATGGAAATAACATTCCATGACTATGGATGGGAAGAAATAATATTGTTAATAGGACCATACTGTCCAAATGTATTTATAGATTCAATGCTATTCCTAGCAAACTACCAACAACGTTTTCCACAGAATTCAAAAAAAATTCCAAAATTCATTTGGAACCAAAAAATAGCCTGAATAGCCAAAGTAACTCTAAGCAAAATGAACAAAGCTGGAGGCATCACATTATTTGACTTCGAACTATACTATAAGGCTACAGTTAACTAAAACAGCATGGTACTGGTATAAATATGTGTATATATATACACACACACACACACATACACACACACACGCCAATGGAACAAGTTAGAGAATGCAGAAATAAAGCTGCACACCTACAACTGTCTGATATTTGACAAAGCCAACAAAAATAAGCAATGGGGAGAGGACTGTATTGAATGAATCTGCTGGGATAACTATCAAGCCATATGCAGAAGATTGAAACTGGACCTTTACATCTCACTGTATACAAAAATCAACTTAAGATGGATTAAAGACTTAAACATAAAACCTAAAACTATAAAGACCTTAGAAGAAAGTCTGGGAAATACCATTCTTGACATTACCCCAGGCAAAGTCTTTGTAACAAAGTCTCCAAAAGCAATTGCTACAAAAACAACAAATGACAAGTGGGACCTAAAGAGCTTCTGCACAGCAAAAGGAACTATCAACAGAGTAAACAGACAAATTATGGAATGGGATAAAATATTTGCAAACTATGCATCTGACAAAAGTCTAATATCCAGAATTTATAAGGAACTGAAATAAATCAACAAGCAAAAAACAAATGACCCTATTACAAAATGGGCAAAGGACACACACAGACATTTCTCAAAGGAAGACATTTATGCAGTCAATGAGCATATAGGCTCAATATCACTAATTATTACGGAAATGTAAATTTAAACACAATGAGATACTAGTCAGAATGGCTATTATTAAACAGTCAAAAAATAACTGATGCTGGCAAGGTTTGAAAAGGAAATGCTTATACACTGCTGGTGGGAATGTAAAATAGTTCAGCCATTGCGGAAAGCAGTTTTGTGATTTCTTAAAGAACTCAAAGCAGAATTACCATTTGATCCCAAAACCCCATTATTGGGTATATACCCAAAGGAATATAAATCATTTTATCGTAAAGACACATGCATATGTATGTTCATTGCAGCACTGTTCACAGTAGCAAAGACATGGAAACAACCTAAATGCTCATCAATGGTAGACTGGCTAAAGAAAATGTGGTATTTAAACACCATGACATATTATGCAACTATTAAAAAATGAGATCATGGCCCTTGAAGCAAAATGGATGAAGCTGGAGGCCATAATCCTAAGCAAATTAGTGCAAAATCAGATAAGCAAATAACTCATATTCTCTTATAAGTGGGAGCTAAACACTGAGTACAAGTGGAAACAAAGAAGGGAACAATAGATACTATGACCTATTTAAGGGTGGAGGGTAGGAGGAGGATGAGGATGGAGAAGCTATCTATCAGGTACTATGCTCATTACCTGAGTGATGAAATAATTTGTACACCAAACCCCCATGACATACAATCTACTCATGTAACAAACCTGCACATATAGCCCTTGAACCTAAAATAAAAGTTGGAAAGAAAAAAATAAAAGAAGTGTCTATTTACTGGTTTATTTATTTACTACAGTACACATTTCATTGTTATTTTAGAGTGTATTTCTTCTATATATACATAAAACATGTTAACTGTACAACAGCCTCAGGCAAGTCACTCAAGAGATATTCTGGAAGAAGGCATTGTTATTGTAGGAGATGACAACTCCAAGTCTGTTATTTGCTCTGAAGATGTTCCAGTGGGACAAGATGTGGAGGTGAAAGACAATGATATTGATGATCCTGACCCTGTGTAGGTCTAATGTTTGTGTTCATGCAAAAACAAAGGAATTAACAAAGAAGCTTAAAATAATAATAACAAATTTAAAAAATGAAACAATTGTTATAGAATAAAAACATAAAGAGGATATTTGTGTATAGCCCGGTCATGTGTCTGTGTTTTAAGCTACATCTTTTTACAAAAGAGTCAAAAAATTAAAAAATTAAAAACATTATAAAATAAAAATAGTAGGCTAATGTTAGTTTGTGACTGAAGAAAATTTTAAAAATAAATTTAGTGTAGCCTAAGTGCACAATGTTTATGGTCTACAGTAATGTACAGTAATGTGGTAGACCTTCACATTCGTTCACCACTCACTCACTGTTTTACTCAAAGCAACTTTCAGTCATGCAAGCTCCAATTACGATAAGTGCTCTACAATGGTGTACCATTTTTTTATGTGTTATACCATATGTTTACTGTACTTTTTCTGTGATTAGATATAATTATATAAACAAATGCTTATTATTATGTTACAATTGCCTATAGTGTTTAGTACAGTAATCGTACAGGGTTGTAGCATAGGAGCAACAGGCTCCTAACCACATAAACTCCATGTTTAGTAGGCTGTACCAGCTAGGTTTGTGTAGTACACTCTGTGATGTTCATGTAATGATGATATCACATTTCTCAGAATGTATTCTTGTTAAGTGATGCATGACTGTATCTACATCGGTAGTATAAATTTGAAAGGTCAGACTGATAGGATAGTGGCTTTCCAAGTAAGCATGCTAGATGGATGTACAGAGGGTCGGGGTGAATAGATTACTGTAAAACTTACGACCTGTAGTTTGTAGCTGGAAAGAGGTACGAGATTTGCTTACAAGATTTGGAAGTTCAATATTCCTTCTTTTACTCCAGAATTATACTAATTAGACTAAAATATAATAAGTGCACATTAATTATATAATGTATGTATGTATATTATATATAACATGTATGTGTGTATATATATCCTCTTCAAAGGAGATTTAAATATACAGAATGAGCAATAAACATCAGGATACAAAGAAAAGAAAGGCTGTGTAAAGATAAACTCTTTCTAATGATCTAGATGTCAATTATAGGAAGCCATAACAAGAATGATTTTTGAAACTGGGCCAGCATCTCTTCAAGCAAAAAATTATTATGTAATCTCTTCAAGAATCCCAAAACCGAGGTTAGAGTACAGGTGGGACAATAATTGTGGGCAAGAGGGTGTGCCTGACGGGTAGAGTAATGCAGAGTGAAATTGGGTATTTGTTAATGTATTGGTGTTCAGAATAATTTATTGATTTCTGCCCAGAAGCCACGCTATAGTTTTTTAAGCTTTTGAATGCCATTTTGATAAAATACAAGTAATTGGGACATATCTAATGTCAGTACTTAATTCTAAGATGAGTTCAGCAGAAATGTCTCTTGGTGGGATAAATCATAGTATATCATCCCAACGACTAGGAAGATTTTTCTCAGGATAGTTGAAGTCAGAGGAACTGAATTCTACATTGTAGACCACGAGGAAAGTACGTCATAGGTGGTAAAATGAACCTAAATGTCAGAACTGTGGGGGTGGCAAAACTGACACTAAAAAATAAATCAAGAAGACAGAAGCACAGAATGTGGGGAACCATTCAGGATGAACTGTATAAAAGAGGTTCAAGCAAATGGTTTTATGAGTAAGCACAAGGAAAATGTTAGAGATCCATTTTTAGATTTGCTAGCTACATGGTGTAGGAGTGTGCTGGTTAGATCAAAAGAATCATGCAGAACTGGTCAGAATGTATGGCAGGATGTCAAACTTTATTCACACAAAAATGTAATATGTTCGAGCACTTAAGTTTAGACCATCCCTGGAGGTCAGGTTACAAGATGTCTTAGATTTGACATTTCTAGTAATTATAGTATTCCAAATATAACTTTAGTTTTGAACTTCAAAAATGTCATATATATTATATAGGAATATAATGAATGTGTACTTATTTTAAGTCAATAGCTATGTACTGAATATTATGTGAACTTTCTCTTTTAAAACATACAAATTTTGGAGTGAATATCATTATAACTCCCATTTTAAAGGGGAAGATACTGATCATTAGAAAGATTTAAAACATCTTGCTATTTCAAAGTGCTAATAAATGGCATATAGAGTATTCTCTTCCAGAACTATCAAATTGAGCTTTTAATTTTCATATTGTACCATAATTTTATGATAAAATTCTATTGTATTTTTATCTGTATTTCTTTGGTCTGAGAAAGATAAACCAAGAGAATTAATAATCATAGTAAGAAGTAACTTTTTGTTCAGCCAATGAAATATTTGTTCTCATAAAAAATGTCAAAAGGGTTGAGGTCACATTAAATTACTTGTACACTGGCATAAACATAAAATTATAATTTGAAGTAATTTCATGTATTATCTATACTTATTTTTCTGAAAGACTGAGCCAAGTTCATATTACTGCTATAAAATGGAAATAAAAGTTCTATTCAGTAAATATGAAAGCATACTAAGAAAACAACAAGAATACATTTTTGGGTTCCAAGAAATGCTCAAATTCATTACCTTAGTGCCAAGGATATTATATTTCTGAGTTTTACAATCTGAAAAATTAAACACATTTTGAATAATTACAATTATGGAAGTTACATTTTTCTTCAAAATTTTATTCTATCTCTTAAAATATACAAAGACTTGAAAATGAGAAAATACGCAAATAGATGAAGCCTCTAACTCCTTTGATAAATTCTTGTTTTAAGATGTACAAAGGGACCGTAGAATGCAGTGATGTATATCCAAGGATTAGTAAGGAACAAGTTTATGCACAAAAAGGGATCACAAAGAATCTGCTTTAAACATCATTTTTCGTGCTATGATAGAGAAAATATTTGAGTAATTAAGGTGTAGAAGACAGTAAATTAGATTTTATTTTACATTTTATCGCATTTTTTTTTGCATTCTTTACAGTGTAATCAGCATTTTGATGAAAAAGAAAAATATTTCCATAAATGCAATAAACATATTTCACCAATGAATTTTGTGTTGTCCTAGAGGAGTTCTTTTCTATTTTTTTTCCCAAGATCTGTAGAACACTGTCCCCCACTTATCTGTGGTTTTGCTTTCTGCAGTTTCTGTTTCTTGCAGTAAACCTCAGTTTGAAAGTATTAAATGGAAAACTCCAGAAATAAACAATTTATAAGTTTTAAATTGCAGCCATTCTAGGTAGCACGATGAAATCTCCCACAGTCTTGCTCCATCGTGCCCAGAATGTGAATCATCTATTTGTCCAGCGTATGTATCCATGCCGTCTACATCCCTTTTCCTTTAGTAATTTAGGACTGTTGCAGTATCTTAGTGCTTGGGTTCAAGCAACCCTTATTTTACTTCATAATGGCCCCAAACTGCAAGAATGGTATATTTAATTTATAAAGTAAAAATTATGTAGGTATACATGTATAGGAAAAAAAAAACATAGTATATACAGGATTGCATACTATCAGAGATTTCTGGCATCCACTGAGGGTCTTGGGAGGTATCCTCACAGGGTAAGGGGGTACTCCTGTAATTTGGACTATTCTGGTTTTGCTTTATTATTTTTGGAATGCTTACTATATGCTATGCACTTGTTATATCTTATATAATTTAATCCTAATCAAAATCCTGTGAGATAGGTATTATTTATTCCTATCTTATATATGAAACTTATGAACAGGTTAGTCATGCCCCACAAGTATAAAATGTAAATCCAGAATTAAAAACAAATCTTTTTACTTCATTTTGCAGCTTTTCCTGTCTTTATGTATTGCCTGCTAAAAGCATGTAACTCTCTCCTCTAGTAAATATTTATTCATGAATTAGTTTCCTTATTCCACAGGGATTCCTGTCCATGTAATTATAAAATAAACAATGTTTTCATATCCACATTGTAGGATTTGTTTTCTCTGATTCAAATAAGATGTATTAGGTCAACATACTTTTTTAAGTTGATGTACCATATAAAATATAACTAGTAGATTATGTAATTAGTACAGATGGTGAAAATTGAAAACTTTTTATTTATTTTCACTTTGCTCTATTAATTTATTTTCTGCTCAGATTAAGACAGTAATGATTATCCAAACTTTTGAGTTTGGAATCAGTCAAAAAGCAGATATTATATTCAGAAAAAAGAAACAGCAGCTTCAGAACTGACTGGACGAGATAATGAGGCACAATCAAGATTTCTAATTCTTCTTTCCAAGTCTAGGCATTGGAAGACAGTGATGGTATAAGGTGACACCTTTGCTCAGAACCACTACGTCACACATATTAAATCTCAATAATGTGATTAGAGAATAGTTGAGCCCCAGACTTACCTCAGGCAAGATGAGAACTGACTCTTTCTCATGAACTTATTTTAGGATTCATTATCAAAACATAACATGCTAAGCCTTTATGTAAGCTCATCTGAAAAAGACGACAAAAGCACGTTGTCAGTTCTATCATAATTCAGCTAAAGAACTGAGCTATGCACTTCTCTTCCATATCAACACAAGTCAACTGGTAAAGTGTTATGTGAAATCATCTTGAATCTACCCTTTCAGTGATCTGCCTTCATTCATTCATTTCTTCAACAAATATTTATTCATCTTCTGCATGCCAGACACTGTTTTTTTCCAGGTACTTCGGATTTATCTGTGAATGAAATAAACAGTGCTTTGGCAGACATACAGGTACACATACCTGTGCTCCTCTTTACAGTTTTTACTGCTTACCCTAAGTTTCAGGATATGGTATTATCTTGCTTCCTAAATATAAACATCATTTTCTCTTCATATATATATGTTTCATAGATAAATATATGATACACAAGTTCCACTGCCTCTGTTCTCTAAACTTAGCATTTTATCTAAATTTTGTATTTGATTAAACATATTCAGATACTCAAAGTGTTTAAATGATGCTAACAGGCTATAAACTATGTTTTCCCATGGAAATATAATGAAAACTGATTCTAAACATATGAGTACCATTACAAATAATTACAAATTCCCAGAGTACATTTTCATCAAAATGGCCTTTTGTGTGCTAAATAAGTATATGTAGCTATGTGTGTATATACTTGTTTTAAAATGTAACTTTGACATATTTCTCCAGATGTTTGAATACAAAAGTTCAAATTTTTAGTTTTCTTCAACTACGTATTTAAATGTATATGATATTTCATAACACTTATTAAAGTAATTGTTTTAGAAAATAGGTACACATTTTTTATTAAGCTTGCAAGTGGTCCCTTAAATTCTTAGCACATAATTTTTATTTTATGCTATTTATATAATGTAGAAAAGAGAAAGAGAAATCATATGGTTATTATTCTAGGTATAACTGAACAGAACCAAAATATAAACAATAAACACCTTTCTTGCTCTTATTTTTATTTCAAGGATATTGTATAATTTTAAGTAAACAATTAAATAACTTAGCTTAAAAGAATATTGTAGCTGGTTTATTATGTACATATTTTATTTAGATATTTAGATATGGTGAAAAGAGCAAGAAGAAAATAAAATGAATGGTAGAATAAGAAAGAATATTAAAGGTGAAAATAGAAACTATTCGAAGCTTGGATTAGAGTTCCAATTGAACCTATGAGTGTTCAAAGCCTATGTCACACTATAGGTCACAAACATATAACATAAGCTATTTTTATACCCAGGCTGAACGCTTTTACAAAGTACAAAATAGCCTTTATAATTTTATCAACATTGCAATAAAACTGGCTGAGATTCTGCTTGCTGAGTTCCATCACAAGCCTATAGCCATTGAACTTTAATCTTGACAAACTCATTGAAATTTAACCATTAAAAAAAAATTTAAGAATGAGAAAATTTAGATTCAGAGACACTGTGACTTGGGGATTTGCTGCAGTATTATTATAAGAATTAGAGCTTCCTGTGTTTCAATTCATGCCCTTTGCACTATAACTGATATTTGGGGATTTACAAAATCCAGTATATTTATCATATGTAGCAAAAATAGTTCAAAAAACTCACTAAACTAAAAGCAAACTACAATAACTATTAACATAAAGAACAGAGTAAAAGAATTAAGAAATAAACTAATAATGCATGTAGATTTTGCTTTGGTATTTCATGTTTCACAGGATATGCTCTAGGTCTGTTATAAACTGTAGCAGCAAAATAAATTTTAATTAAACATAAAATAAAAGCTAATGAAGAAACTAAATAAGACAAAGTATTTGCAAAATGTCATTTCCTCTCCTGTGCTTCCACAGTACACTTCATACAACTATTAAAGTACTCATTACTTTTATTGTAATTATGCTTACAGTATCTTTCTTTGGATAACAAGCCTCTAAAGGGCAAGTACTCTATTTTCCTCATTTCTGTGTCACAAGTTTCTGGTATAGTGACAGTATATGATTAGGCACTAAAGAGAAACTTTTGAATGAATTTAGGAGTGCATCACTGTCAAAGAGATGTAAGTGCATCTCTTTCACAGAGATATGTGTGATTTGCAACTTAAGTTCTTAAGGAAAGTATGGAAAAGTTAATTTCAAGAATAACTTTTCTAACTATGTTTACGCCACTTAAATGAGTCAAAGGGCATTCTTTTAAGGTTTCTTGCATCTTGAAAAGAATAAATTGTGCTCCCCTGAGTTTAGGCTTGAATCTTTTAAACTTGGTAGCTCAACACTCAAATGCCAATTATATTTCTTGGACACGTAAATGACTTCCTGTAATATTTTCACCAAGATCCTTGAGAACTCTTGTTAAGTAGCAAATTTCCTTCACTGAAGAATGGCAGTACTAGTGATTTGCTTGTGAATAACCTATTATCAGGTTTAACAAATGGGTGACCAAAGGAGTTGGCACTAGTGTTGTTGTTATGTCTAACCTAACTAGATTCACTTATAAACTGTAGGTTATTTATAATAACTGATTCAACAAGTGTTTGCTACATGTAGTAATATGCATTTTATGCACTGAGTGAGCTATCAACCTTAGAACAAATAATTATAGCAGAGTCATTATTTACATCATTAAAATACATCATTAGAGCATGGTAAACATGCCATTCGAGTGTTATTATTTTGAAATGATCAAAATACTTTTGAGAATCAAATAATTTATTTGATACATTTATTCTTTCTTTAACAATATTTACTTTGGTTAGTTTTGATCATTTTTTAAAAGTGTTTCCTATAATCAAGCATAAAATGTTACCCAGAAGAGGAGTCATATGATTTTTCTTACTTCTCTAAAATAAAATTTTTAATTAATTTGTAGCTTCTTAATGAAGCCATTTTATCGGAAATGTATATCCTTGCTTCCATCTAAAAACTGAGACTGAGTTAAGGACTAGCTACAGCAATGCTATTTGGGGAAGTGATCTTGAGAAAGAGTAGTGGATGACTGGAAAGACTGAAAGGAGAAAGAAGAAAAAGTTATCAAACGGTAGGTTTTCAAGTTGACTAACATTGCGGGAAAACTCGCTTCATTCTCATTAGGGAGACTCTGAGGATATTTATACAAATAATAATGCAATTGTCTGTCCAAAGGACCAAAGAAATAAATGTCTCTCAGATCCCATCACCTCGGAGTCTAGGGTTGCACCGTGAGGGATTAGCACATTCACTATTGTAGATTTGCATACATGCCAGAATCTCATACAGTACTGGACAAGAATCCCAGAGCAGAAAGCTAGAGATACATGATTCAGCTAAGCAAGTTGAAGGTGGATTATATTTGCATACAGCTGGTTTCCATTACCATTGCTAGAATAAAAAGGTGAGCTGAGAGGATGTGCACTGGGGTGTAAGTGGTATCTGATATGGTCACTAATGGTTTTACTTTACATTTGAGAATACTATCAAACATAGGAGATCCTCTTTGTATATGCTCCTGCATAAGCAGAATGCTGATTTCTTGTGATGGAAAGATTTATGTCTAATAAATATAATGAGACTGACTATCTTTCTAGTGACAGGGTCATAAATAGTATCTTTAATCATTTTTCCAGATGTGCACATGTCTGTTCCCGAATTTTTTTGCAAATAAAAAGGCAGAAAAAAAATCTGAGTTTTTTGTTATTCTTTAACTCTATTTATACATACTCTTATACCAATAACTTAACACTGATGTAATGTTGGTTACAAAAGCCATGTGTTTCATCTTAGCTCTTTTGTTGTCTCTGCCCCCATCACAGTCAGAGCTACTACTCATGTTGACCTAGCAATATTCAGGGTCAAGGGGTCTGGCGTATCCAGTGAGGGTGACAGTGATATTTTGGGATCACTTGCTAGGAAGACATCTTGCACTGTTTTGCTTGAATTGTTAGAATTTCTGTTTTACCTTCACAATAAGAAGGATTCTTAGAATTTACACAAAAACATTCTGTATTTCCAGTCCATAATGATATAAGGTGTGATACACAACAACTGCCATCTCATAATTCCTTCTTAGCATTGTCGATGAAATGACAGACTTATGAATAAATCCTTGGTAGACTTTGAAAATAATTCATCAGAATTTGTCATAAATGCAAATAGTGTTGTAAAAGTTATGTCATTTCTGGAATACATCATTAAGTCAAATTTTATTCATATCCAGCTTTGTCCAATATATTTATTAACCTGGAATATCCACAACACTGCCCTGAGCCTTGTTTGTATCCATGCACTGATTTATGAAAGTTATCTGAGGAATGAGTAATACTGAGAAGCATAATTGTTTTGAAGTCCAAAACTATGTGCATACTTGGAAAGTTAAGATAAACATTTCCCTTCTCTTATGTGTCCCATCACCTAGTTGCCTTTCATTTTCAATAACACAACTGAAGATTTGGAGACATTTTTACATTAAATTTATCACTTGTGCAGCGATAATTAATTTTTATTTTTTATACCCTCTGAAAACTACTGGTGAATACATCATTCTTGACCTTCTGGAATCCAAAGTTCACTAGAGGGCTACTGTTAGGCATACCAGTTGCTAGCTAGCGACTCTTACATTAACAAAAATGCTATAATAATTTAAAGATGTCTTATGTAGAAAGGCGGTGGAGATAAATATGAGCATCGATCTTCATTTTGATCTCTCATAGTCAACATAATTTTTTCTCTTGTAAGGACATATCTCATCTCAGAATGTGCTATACAAACAAGAACATCAGTTGTAAACTGCCAAAGATATATTTTCTCTCTGATATGTACACTGACTGCCTTCTAGACTAAAATTTACAAAATTCCATTATAGGTGTTGGATTGCTGGTGTATATAAACGAGAGTCTAAACAAAAATAATCAAATTGCTAATTTGATAAAGACTACTTTAAGAGTCCCTATACATAGCACATGATATACGCTGTAGGGGAACAAAAGAAGAAATTGTGTGCTATTTTGATGTAGCCATCAATCTGATAAAATACTGCGAAATGAGGAAGGGAATAAGAAGTAACACAAATTGATACTGATCGTAACTGCAATGCACGTTGCAAAAAGTAAAGAACAGTGAGCTCAAAAAGAGAATTACATGAAGAAGGTAGAAATTAATCTGGGATTTAGAGAATGAATAATGTTTCGATCAGGGAAAGAAAACATCTAAAGGCTTAAAAGTAAAAAATGCAAATATCTTGTAAGAGATGATAATATATATACTGAGCAAGAGATGAGTTGCTGAGTAATCTCTCCAAATAAGGCAGCTCCAATATAGTATAGGATAAAGGTGAATAAATACCAAGGAATACATTTATAGAGAGTCTTAAATGCCAGACAACAGAGTTTTTATATCTTCAGAAGGGAAGTGATAGGGTAGAGGCATATTTAGAAAAATAAATTCACTAGTGCTTTCAAATAAGTTGGCCTAGGAAATTTTTACTAGGGGACTTGAAGAAGAATCATAGGATGGGGTTATGAAAATGAGAATCAGGATGGTGAAGAGAGAGGAAAGACAGGGGCACAGCCCCAAAAGGTGCTGAGGGAAAAACATTTTACTTTCCTCCAGAAATATTTAGGGGAAAAGAGTGAAAGCAAGGAACGGCAGAAAAGATGTGAGGATCTCTAACTGAATAATAAAGTATGCACCTATGACTTAAGTAGGGATAATTTTAGAATAAAACCAATATGGGCAGGAAATACGTTAATTTCACTTTTGGACATGGTCATCTTAGGCTGAGGACAAAACATGTAACTGAATCAAAAATAAGTACCGCATGAGAACAGAAGATGTTAAGTTTGGAATGCATCAGCAACATTAGGAGAGTAATTGAATGTTTTCTAGGATTTATTTTAATGCAAAAATTTGCTAGGAGGAAAATCTTGAGAAACACAGAAAGAAGTAGAGTAGAAAGAATGGTCAGAAACCATACAGGAAAACTAGAAAAACATGTAAAATTAGATTTTAAAATGTAAAAAATAAAAAATAAAAAAAAATAAAAGTATGGCCTTCAGCTCTAATTTAATATACTTCCTTTTATATCATGCTTAAAGTTATTTTTAAAGTAACTGCTATTTGCCATGTGATCTTTTATCACAGGAGCACTTAAGGAGAGGAGAAAGAGAACTAAAGAATGATTTTTAAACAATTGGCAAACTTCAAATCAGAAGACACAGGCAACCCCCCTGACATATGCACTCAGAGAAAATGAAAAAAAAAAAAAAATCTTAAACCAAGTAACGCCCACTTCTACTTCCAAGTTCCCACCTTATATTAGAGACCCATTTACTGCATTAGCCAGTGAGTGAGGATTTGGTACAGTTTGAAACTGGTCCTTAAAGTGCATAAAATAGTAATGATGATTAAGTCTAATTCTGAGCTACAGTGTACTGTATGTACTTTATAAATCCCATCCTCACGAGTAATTAAGGAGAGAATCAAAGAAAGAACACAATGTGGAATTGCCATTAGTGGGAACATCTGGACTATAAGCAACTGAGCAAGTCTCTTTAAAGCCATGGCAAAAAACCAGATGACAGTTTTAAAGGCTAGCAAGGAAAACTGTGTTCTTACATTCACGTTTACTGGATTTGGCTCACCAAAGTTTTAATCTCAGGCAAACAGCTTGCTGCATCTTTGCTTAATACCTTCTGGGTGGAAACTAATTTTACTGTTGATTAGTTAGAAACATATTTGGGCTTCTACCACTACTTAAAGGGAAAGAATCAAACTATCACTTTTTTTTAAGCTTTACCAATCGTTTAATACCCAGGCATATACACATATATATATACATATAAAATAACTTGGACAAATATATAAAAAGCTATATATATATGTATATAAAATAACTTGGACAAATATATAAAAAGCTATATATATATATAAGCTATATCATTATTTCATATATATTTCATATAAAATGATAACATTTCCAAATAAAATGCAGTTATAACTTTACATGAAAATCTATTTACTTCAATGGAATAAAAGAAAGGAATAACAAGATTCCTAAAATTTTATTTTTGAAATGACACAGCATTGAAGTTCAACCTGACTCCCTTTTACATAGTTATTACATTTCCGTAGATAGTTATCACACATAACTCTTCCCACATAAGCAGATTTTTCACTTCTCTTCTCTTTCTTTTGCTTTATTTTTCTTTTTCTAACCTAAATTGCTGTAACTGATAAACACTTATCCAACACGTATCAGTTATTTGCCAAATGTTAACTTCACAGTGTGTTTTATATCTAAGAAATGCACTTTTCAATGTCAGCTTTGTTGCTGTTTATTAAAGGTAAAATTCTGATTGTTTATAAAAGAATCATGAAAGAAAGAGGTCTCACACCACGTGGCACATCAGTGATGCCACCAAACTGATTTTTATGTCTTTACCTCTCTTCCAACCCAAAAAAAATAAAAAAGGAAAAAAACTCTACAAACTGATAGAAGAAATTTATATTTGTCAAATCTTTCCCATATAGGTGATCTCTCTCATTTTCCCACTTATCTATAATCTCAAAATGTATTAAACCTCTTTGCTATAAAAGTTGTCTTCCAATGGTTTTTATAAATCAGGAAGTACAACAAGCTACTCATTATATAGTAGATGCTAAGCATATATTTTCAGATTTAATATGATTTAAATTTTAAAATAAACAGTGCTATTTAAGAGATAGTTAACATAGTTTTTATAGTCAAAGTTCAATAAATACTAACTGAAAAACTAACGAACTGAATAAGTAAATAAAGCTCCAAGAATTTTGCTATTCACTATTTTTTTAAACAAAGTAGGCTATTCTATACATATTGCTTAGAAGATATCCAAACTAAAGTCATCAGCACAAAAATACACTCATGTTTTTAATAATAAATCACCAAATTACTTAACTATTTCAAATTAGCTCTTTAAACAACATTCCGCTGGTCCTTTCACTTTGGTGTTAAGTGTTTCTGGGGTCCTCTAAGGCAAGGGAAATTTAAAAGCTCTGCAACAGGGGTGAATAATATTTCACTGTGTGTCGTATACGCCACATTTTGTTTATTCATTAATTGCTTCCAGCTTTTGCCTGCTGTGAATAACACTGCTGTGAACATGGGAGTAAAAATATCTGTTCAAATCCCTGTCTTCAGTTTTTTTAGGTATACACCCAGTAGCGGAATTTGTGGGTCACATGGTAACTCTATGCTTAATTTTTTGACGAATTGCTGTACTGTTTTCCACAGTAGCTGCATCATTTTACATTACCCTAGAAATGCATGTGTTCCAATTTTCTAAAGCAGTGCCTTTAAATAAACATTTCTTTTTAAATTGAAGTGCAGTATACTTTTAGAGAAGTATATGTAACATAAATGGACAACTTAATGAATTTTCTCAAAATAAACATAATGCTGTGAAAAGATGAAGAAAGAGGATATTTCAACACTCTAGAAGCCAGCCTCATATAGCTTCCCAGTTATTTGACCCTCTGAAAGGTAACCATTATCGTAACAACTAATTGCATATACAAAATTGCACATACAATTTATTTTTATTTTTGAGATTTTTGCAGTTTAGACTCATTTGTGTCAGATTTCCTTTGCTAAAATTATGTTTGTGGTAGTCATCTATTTTGTTGAATGCAGTAATTGCTTGTTCGTTTTCATTGTTATGCATATTTGCATGTATAATATTATACATAATTATACATACATCAACATATAAAATTACATAGATAATTTTGTGACTACTTCAAAATATGTTTACCCATTCTAATGTTTATAGACCTTTGGGTTATTTCTGTTTCGTGGCAGCATGAACATTCCTCCTCTGGTGAACATATAAATGAATTTCTGTTATATATAAGAGTTGAATTGCTAGTTAATAGGATAGGCAAATATTAAGCTTTATAGGTACTTTAAAAGAATATTCCAAAATTGTGCTACTTTTGTGTTCTTAATAGAAGATATGTAAGTGTTCCATTTGTTCTAGATTTTTGACAACATTTGGTATTGTTTTATAATTTTTTGTTTAGAATATGTATTTCTCAAATGATCAATGAAGTCTAGAATCCTTTAATGTAACTATTGGATATCTACATATACATTTAAGTGCATGTCCAAGTCTCTGGCTCATTAATAAGTATTGCCTTTTAACTTTTTTCTGGATATGAATATTTTGTTAAATATGTGTATGTCAAATCTCTTCTCCTACTTTTATGATTTGAATTTTCCCACGTTTAACTGCATCTTTTAAGTAACAGATGTTCCTAATTTTAGTACCGTATAATATATGAATTTGTTTTTTTATGGTTAGTGAATTTTCTGTCCTATTTAAGAAGTCTTACAGAAGTTCAGAAGACCGATTTTTACATATTCTTCTGGGAAAAAAATGTGTGTTCATGTTTATGTGCATGTGTGTGCATGTATTATTATTCCCTTCACGTTTAGGATTTATTGTTTGCATATAGTATAAGGCTATGAGGCAAAGGGTTAAATTCGTTACTCTGACGTATGGATTCAACCAATCTAGCAAAGTGTGTTGAAAAGACTTTTTTTGACTCCACAGCACTGTAGTCCCAAATTGTTGTAGTGAGGAAAACATACGTGTAAGTTGATTTCTGGACTCTATTTTCTTCTGTTAGTCTGTATATTAAGGCTTTCAATAATACCACACTGTTTTAATTATTATAACGTTTTATTGTCTTAACATCTAATAGAGTATGTATTCAAAATTATTTCTAAATTCACATTATTTTACTTAGTCTTGGCCCTATTCATTTACATATAATTTTTAGAATCAGCTCATATATTTTCACAAAAAAGAACAATAAATTAAAATGTATGGACTTTGTATGAGATTGTAGTAGTATATAGGTCAATTTAATATTTCTACTATTGAGTTTCCAACCCACAGTTATGCTATATACCTGAGTCAGTCTAAGTCATCTCAATATTTAATTCCTCTCAATGATTTCTGCTTATTTGTTTCCTATATGGTGATCCTGTACATATTTTGTTAGATTCCTATGTTTTGAAGCATTTAATGCTGTCATAAATATGATATTTAAATATCCATTCATATTGCTACATGTATCTCCAACTTGTTACTTCTAAACACAGCAAAATATTTCATGTTTATATTCACTGTGTTTTCCTATTAACTGTCCCAGTTTAGCAAGATCGTCTTCAAAGCTGAGCCGCCTTTAATAGCAATCCAATTAATATTGATGTATATATACTCTTCAGAATCCAGATAAGATTTTCTTAATATTTCATTCTACGTGGGTATAAAATTACTGTAACCCAGGGTATGCCTATCTTTATTTTCCGAAGATGTTCCCAATTGACGTAGAGATGATTGCACCCAATTCAAAGGCACATGGAAATATGAAGTTTAAAAGTCTTTCCTCTTTTATTCCAGAACTTTAAATTTGTCATAATCTGGTTTTTAAATTTAAAATGAGTAAAGTAATATAAATGTTTTATTTAGCACTTTTGGAAAATGTAGTATCACTATAAATATCCATTTATTTTCTTGTTAGTGTTCTGTATCCCTTTTTCTATAAACTACATGTTTATATCTTTTGCCTAACACTTATTCTCTTTTTTGCATTTTTGTAAGAGTTTCTTGTATAGGCTATCTATTATTCCTATGTCACTATTACCTGTTGGAAATATTCTTCTAAGTATGTGTCACCTGTGAAACTGATCTACAGTGTCCTTCAATAATTAATGTGTGCTATTATCAACCACTTAAAACTCTTAACTACTCAACTCTAGTGACCACTCATTGGTTTTTCCCTCATTCTAACTTTCCAAATATTTATAGTCCCATATTTATGAGCCCATAGTTCCAACTGTTTTCTAATATATTGAGACAGTCATTTTGATACCTACAATTTCTGTCATGGAATCTTGGTGAAGGGGATTGAGAATATGATAACAGGTAGATTTTGTAAACTTAAATATACACAAGGGACAGATTTTGACATAAGTCACCTTGTAAAATGTAACTACTTTTAGAATTTTATAAAAACTTTGCAGTGAAGATAAATCTTACTGCGCAAAATGTAGATGAGCATATACCTCGATTCCATTATTGAATAGTCCACATGACATTACAGAAGGATATTAGAAATAAAGTGCTTGCATGTGAAATATGGTATGAGAGTTTCTGCTTCTTTATTTTTTCAGTACTTTTCCCAAGGTATTGATTATCGTACATAATTTATGCAAAGCACTTCAGACAAATGCATAAAGTAAATTAAAAGTAAATTGCATTAAAAATATACTGGATTATAGAGTATGTGCACTGGAAAAGATTAATAGTCTATTCTGCTATGTAAGCCTAAGTACCACATATTGATTTTTAACTCTCCTTGACTAAAAGAGATACTAGAGCACCACAGACAATGGTGGATTTCATATCTAGGTCAACATTCACATTTACATTTATATTGTATATGTATAGTATACAATATATGTGTACATGTATATTATATTCACATGTGCAGTTATATTGTACAAAATAAATATTCCTAAACATTTTTGAAGTAATTTTGAATAAATTAGTTTTATCTGGAAAAAAGTACAAAATTAAAACCTATGTCTCAAAACAATTTAGAAATATCTAGTACTATTTATCAGGTTTATCTTATTCAAATATAGTATGCATATTATTATATTTAATCATTTATTCAGAATGAGTAAATGTCTCTCTATGCACAAAGGTTATAACAGCATTTTATGGTGAATGCTATTCTGAGGTTCAAGACACTTGTATCCATCAAAAGCAAAAAGTAGGCTTATTTTACTAGCTAAATTGTGCCATGGGTATAAAAAGCATAACAGATTCAACAAGTTACCCACATTAGTAAGTAGTCTAAATTATCAAAATAGTATTTAAAAGAAACTTTTTTAAAATAAAGCAATTGTGTGAAATATAAACCCAAGTGGACTTCTTTTTCATATTTCTTATGAGGAAGGAATTTAGAAAAATGGAAATCTTTCTTTAGTTACATTACTGTGTATTTTTCTAAGTCTCTCTGAACAATTCAGAGACCAACTACTTCCACACTACAAGTATGCTATATAATATGTTGCAAATGTTATAAATAATAAATGACCTATAAAAAGGAATTGCATTCATATATATCAAATACCCTACAAATGACTTGAATAAACCATTCAAAATGAACAAACTTAAAGCTTTAATCCACATAAGTGATGCATCAGAATAAAAACTATGGTTCACTTGGATCTTAGAGAAAGAAGTCGTAATATAACTTATTCCCCATTAACAAAATAGGGATCATGAATTGAGGAAAAATGATATAGAAGGGGGCCTATTTCCTAGGATTTACTGTTTCTGCTCTGAAACAGAGAGGCAAATCAGAAGGCAGGGTATATATTTTGTATCATAATATTTATTATATATAATATATAACTATATTATATTATAATGTATATTATATTTAATAGAGATTTTACTATCTATTTGTAAGATTTTCTCCTAATAAGTCATAATTTTTATCTTCTTCCCATGGGCTTTAGTGGTGTCTATGATCTCTTTGCACAAAAATGTCTACTCACAATAATTTTAAAATGTATTCATGACTCTATTAGTCATATTCAGGAAAAAATAACATCAGATCAAAAATTGTAACTTGGTAGAATATCTTCCATTTGCTCTTTCAGATGTATGATCCATCCTTCTCCACCCTACTTTGTGCTGTGAGACTGACTTGATCATTAACAGGGCTGCTGTGCCCCCTCATTTCTGATCAGGTTCAGTTAAAAATGGAAAATAGAGCAGAAAAGTATCAATGATATTT
Source organism: Chlorocebus sabaeus (assembly GCF_047675955.1). Taxonomy (NCBI): domain Eukaryota; kingdom Metazoa; phylum Chordata; class Mammalia; order Primates; family Cercopithecidae; genus Chlorocebus; species Chlorocebus sabaeus. The sequence continues at coordinate 71,524,033 of NC_132913.1, read as the reverse complement.
GTCAACTCATTAATTAAAATGAAAACCAGTAAGAACATCATACAAGGAAATACAACTACAGGTTATCTTTGCTATCAGACAAAAATAACTTGATCTCCACCAGACAAAAATCTGCAACTGAACATCCATTCACAGTCTGGGCCTATAATTAGTAGCAAATAGCAAGATCAATTACTGCTCAATGCTCCTAAAGAAATAAATAATTCTTACAAGGACTTGTTAAATAATACCCCAATGTGATATTGAAGAGATTCTCATGCCGTCTCTTGCTTAATTTCTAAGTTTTGGATAATTCTTACCAAAAAGTTAAGAGAGGCTCAGCCTGGAGAAGATGAAGAGTGAAGTCAGGGTATTTAACCCCCTTGTTTCTTCTCTGTGGTGGCACCTTGGTTGACCTTGTGCACAGCAGAATGATTTGGTCTCTCAAAGGTGACCTTCTCTACACAAGTCCTTTTGTTTCCAATTTCTGGCAATTTTTCCTTCCCTGTCCTATCAGGCAGGGATTGGGGGTGACAGAAAAGAATTATTTTTTTATTCAGTTTCTCCTGAGATTACATCATTAGAAATGATTCTTTGTTAATAAACTCTCATCTAATCATTCAATTTCGAGAGTGCTGTTTCCTACTGGGACCTTAAATAATACAGAACCACACTTCCTCAAATGACTAGAAATATTGCATAATGTTATACTTAGTAGTAGCAGAAATATTGAACAAAATGCTGCTTAATTTGTATTGCCAATAAAGTGGAAATAAACTAATCACGTTAAAGTGTTGGATAAATTATACTTGATATGTAATTGAAAATAGAATGGAAAAATAAGTTGAAATTAAAAAATAATTATGTTTGATATAAGATAGTGCTGACAAAGAAACCAAGAAGTTAGGAGGGTGGGGCGAGGAAACTGTTTAAGAAGAAATGTACAAAATCAAAATCACCTGTTCTCACTTAATAAAGAAAATCAGTTTTTCTCTTTAGTAAATTATCTTGCAATTTGAGTTTTTAGGCAAAGATTACAGGCCAAATTGCATTGCATATTTTCTATATGTTTTATCTCTTACCTTTCCCACTGTTGTGTCCTCCCACCAGCTTGATATCTGAAGATAAGGGACCTTGAATATGCTATGTAGCTTATTTTTATCCATGCTTGAGTTTCAAGGTTTATAAAACATTATTTTATATATTTATGTAAAGTCATAAAACAATGACTATACTGAAAATTAAAGAGTAAGTGATGATTTATACATATTAACCTGTCAAGTACTTAAACATCATTTTACAGTCAGCACACTTAGTGTTGTTTAATTTTGATTCCCCTCCCCCAACAATGTGGATTTTGTTTACCAAACAAGTAAATCAATGTAATTCTTAGTGTTTGAATTTCATTTATTTAAAGTAAAGTGTTCTCAAGATTTATCTTAACCTAAATACACCAAAGATTTGTTTAGTTGTTTATTTTATGTTTTTAATTCTTCTAGTACACATATATACCTATTTTAATGAAAAGACATTTTCATAATTATGTGGAAAACCCTATACCTTTTAATTTTAACTAAATACCAGAGGTATGAAAATATTGATCTATTAGAGTTTTGGAAAATATTTGTTGTTCTATTCCTTTTTGTACACCCTGATAGAGGTAGTTACTACATTGTTATCTATAACTTCAGAAACCTCTGAAAAAAAAGCATATTAGTTTTCTTAGAAATACTTTATTCTACCACAATAGCTAAGCAGTTTAATACAAACTTCCTGAGACCCAATTTAAGAATGCCCCCAAAACTTAAATATTCATTTTGTCTTTATTTCCCTCTAGCTGGACCCCTAGGATCAGGCCCCCGGGACCCACATATATCTCTCAGGTGAAACACCTCAGCCAACATGGATAGGAAGTTGAGTGAAAATGCACTTGCTATGCAGAGACTGGCAGATGATCTCACACAGATGTGGTGTACTTGGATTTTACCTAAATCATGGTCAGTCATGCAATCCAGTTTCTCAGCTACACAATCCTTTATGGGATATAAATTCCCCAATATATAATTTTCTCTGTGGCTTAAGAGCATCTGCAAGACACAGATAATTCCAAAAATATTTTGCAAGTCTCTTGGTGACTACAAAGCTTTCTGATAGCCTAGGATCTAAGGATTATTGTGATTTTTGTCTAACTAGTAAGCACTTTTGAGATACACTGTGGGACACGCATTTTACAAAATACCCTGCTGTCCTTGGAGTTAGCAAAAAAAAAAAAAAAAAAAGGAAACTATTTATAGCTATAAAAAAGTTAATATCAGAAATAACTGCTTTAATTTATCAAATAATGGCACGCAGCTTGTCTTACATGAATTTTAAGCATTTTCTAAGTGTTTCTTTTCAATACAAGTAGAGCCTCTTAATGCAATTTCATTTCTTTGCTTTTCACATTTATGACATGCTCCATCCTGACTTAAAAGTGCAGTAATTATTTGTATACATTTTTCCTTACCCAGTTGTGACACTTCTCCACTCAAACCTAACATCCCACCTAGTTGTGAACCTCTAAAATGATAGAGGAGTAGTAGTTATCATTCAAAAGCACTATTTATATAATTTCTGATAAAAAAGAAAGCCTTGGAGAATTTACTAATTTCAATAACAGATAAATTGATTTTATATTATACCACTGCTTTTTTGTGGTAAGGAGAGAAAGTAGCATTTTGTGTCTGAAGAATGTTAACAAGAATGGAGATGAATATTTCATAACAATACTCTTTGCCTTTTTGGATTTCTCTTTCAGGTTAGAACAATAATACAATTTATGTTTGCGCTTCTGTTTATCTATCTTTAGTGGCCTTGTAAGAGGCAAGTATCATGCAATGAGTTTATTCATGCCCTTTCTACTCCTTGAAAGGGCCTAGGTTTTCTTTGAAAATATAAATAAATGTCTACTGATCTGAGATACCATCCTAGCATTATTTAGCAGGAAGCTTAAAAGAAATAAGGATCTTTGTATAAGGTGTAAGGAAGGGACCCGGTTTCAGTTTCAATTTTTTTTTTTTTTTTTTTTTTTTTTTTTTTGCATATGGCTAGCCAGTTTTCCCAACACCATTTATTAAATAGGGAAGCCTTTCCCCCTTGCTTGTTTTTGTCAGATTTGTCAAAGATCAGTTGGATGTAGATATGTGACATTATTTCTGAGGCCTCTGATCTGTTCCATTGGTTTATATATTGGTTTTGGTACCAGTGCCATGATACTTTGGTTACTGTAGCCTTGCAGTATAGTTTGAAGTCAGGTAGCGTGATGCCTCCAGCTTTGTTCTTTTTGACTAGCATTGTCTTGGCTATATGGGCTCTTTTTTGATTCCACATGAAACTTAAAGTAGTTTTTTCTAACTCTGTGAAGAAAGTAAAAAAATGGTAGCTTGATAGGAATAGCACTGAATCTATAAATTACTTTGAGCACTATGGCCATTTTCAGGATATTGATTCTTCCTATCCATGAGCATGGAATGTTTTTCCATTTGTTTGTGTCCTTTCTTATTTCCTTGAGCAGTGGTTTGTAGTTCTCCTTGAAGAGGTCCTTCACATCCCTTGTAAGTTGTATTCCTAGGTGTTTTATTCTCTTTGCAGCAATTGTGAATGAGAGTTCACTCATGATTTGGCTCTCTGCTTGTCTATTATTGGTACATAGGAATGCTTGTGATTTTTGAACATTGATTTTGTATCCTGAGATTTTGCTGAAGTGGCTTAACAGCTTAAGGAGATTTTGGACTGAGACAATGGAGTTTTCTAAATATACAATCATATCATCTGCAAACAGAGACAATTTAACTTTCTCTTTTCCTATTTGAATGCCCTTTCTTTCTCTTGCTTGATCACCCTGGCCATAATTTCCAATACTATGTTAAATAGGAGTGGTGAGAGAAGGCATCCTTATCCTGTGCCAGTTTTCAAAGGGAATGCTTCCAGCTTTTGCCCATTCAGTATGATATTGGCTGTGGACTTGTCATAAATAGTTCTTATTATTTTGAGATACGTTCCATCAATACCTATTTTATTGAGAGTTTTTGGCATGAAGCAGTGTTGAATTTTATTGAAGGCCTTTTCTGCATCTTTTGAAAGACTTAAACGTAAGACCTAAAACCATAAAAACCCTAGAAGAAAACCTAGGCAATACCATTCAGGATGTAGGCATGGGCAAAGACTTCATAACTGAAACACCAAAAGCAATGGCAACAGAAGACAAAATTGACAAATGGGATCTAATTAAACTAAAGAGCTTCTGCACAGCAAAATAAACTATATTCTGAGTGAACAGGCAACCTACAGAATGGGAGAAAAATTTTGCCATCTATCCATCTGACAAATATCCATAGTCTGCAAAGAACTTAAACAAATTTACAAGAAAAAACAAACAACGCCATCGAAAAGTGGGCAAAGGATATTAACAGACACTTCTCAAAAGAAGACATTTATGCGGTCAACAAACATGAAAAAAAAGCTCATCATCACAGATATTAGAGAAATGCAAATCAAAACCACAATGAGATACCATCTCATGCCAGTTAGAATGGCGATCATTAAAATATCAGGAAACAACACATGCTGGAGAGGATGTGGAGAAATAGGAACACTTACACTGTTGGTGGGAGTGTAAATTAGTTCAACCATTGTGGAAGACATTGTGGCAATTCCTTAAGGATCTAGAACCAGACATACCATTTGACCCAGCAATCCAATGATTGGGTATATACACAAAGGATTATAAATCATTCTACTATGAAGACACATGCACACATACCTTTATTGCAGCACTATTTACAATAGCAAAGACTTGGAACTAGCCCTCATGCCCATTAATGACAGACTGGATAAAGAAAATGTGGCACATATATACCAGGGAATACTATGTAGCCATAAAAAAGAATGAGTTCATGTCCTTTTCAGGGACATGGATGAAGATGGAACCATCATTCTAGAAAACTAACACTGGAACAGAAAACCAAACACCGCATGTTTTCATTCATATGTGGGAGCTGAACAATGAGAACACATGGACACAGGGAGGCAAACATGACACACTGGGGCTTTTCAGGGTGTGAGTGGCAAGGGGAGGGATAGCATTAGGAGAAATATCCAGTGTAGGTGACGGGTTGAGGGGTGCAGCAAACTACCATGGCATGTGCATACCTATGTAATAAACCTGCACATTCTGCACATGTATCCCAGAACTTAAAGTATAATTTAAAAAATAAATAGAATAAAATAAAATAAAATTGTAAAAAAAAAAAAAAACAGATCTTCTCTACAAGATATTTTTATTTAAGTGAGTAGAAAAGGAATGAGAGGAGACAAGATTCCTGGTGAGATATATATATGATGAGATGGACCCTGAGAGATACACTTTGAGTACTTGCTTCCTTCCTGAACAAGTCTCGGTGCCAGTTCCAGTTTTGAAACCCAGCTGTTCTTCATTTTTTCATTCCATGCTAGCTATACCTGTTTCGTTTCATTTTTTTTTTCTTTTGTGGTTTGGATTTTTTTTTCATTATGCTTTAAGTTCTGGGATACATGTGCAGAACATGCAGGTTTGTTACATAGGTATACACGTGCCATGGTGGTTTACTGCACCCATCAACCTGTCATCTACATTAGATATTTATCCTAATGCTATCCCTCCCAAGAGCCCCCTAACCCCCGACAGGCCTTGGTGTTGATGTTCCCTTCCCTATGCCCATGTGTTCTCATTGTTCAACTCCCACTTATGAATGAGAACATGTGGTGTTTGGTTTTCTGCTTCTATGTTAGTTTGCTGAGAATGATGGTTTCCAGCTTCATCCATGTCCCTGCAAAGGACATGAACCTATTTTTTGTGGCTACATAGTATTCCATGGTGTGTATGTGTCACATTTTCTTTATTCAGTCTATCATTGATGGACATTTGCTTTAGTTCCAAGTCTTTCCTATTGTGAATAGTGCTGCAAGAAGAATACATGTGCATGTGTCTTTTTAGTAGAATGATTTATTATCTTTTGGGTATAAACCCAGTAATGGAATTGCTGAGTCAAATGATATTTCTGGTTCTAGATCCATGAGGAATCGCCACACTGTCTTGCACGATGGTTGAACTAATTTAGACTTTCACCAATAGTGTAAAAGTGTTCCTATTTCTCCACATCCTCTCCAGCATCTGTTGTTTCCTGACTTTTTAATATTCACCATTCTAACTGGCATGAGATGGTGTCTCATTGTAGTTTTGATTTGCATTTCTCTAATAATGAGCGATGATGAGCTTTTTTTCAAATGTTTGTTGACCACATAAATGTCTTCTTTTGAGAAGTGTCTGTTGATATCCCTTGCCCACTTTTTGATAGCATTTTTTTTCTTGTAAATTTATTCAATTTCTTTGCAGATTCTGAATATTAGCCCTTTCTCAGATGGATAGATTGCAAAAATTTTCTCCCATTCTGTAAGTTGCCTGTTCACTCTGATGACTGTTTCTTTTGCTGTGCAGCTCTTTAGTTAATTAGATCCCACTTGCCAATTTTGTCTTGTTGCCATTGCTTTTGGTGTTTCAGTTATGAAGTATTTGTCCATGCCTATGTCCTGAATGGTATTGCCTAGGTTTTCTTCTAGGCTCTTAATGGTTTTAAGTCTTACGTTTAAGTCTTTAATCCATCTTGAGTTAATTATGTATAAGGTATAAAAAAGGGGTCCAGTTTCATTTTTCTGCATATGGCTAGCCAGTTTTTCCAATACCATTTGTTAAATAGTGAATCCTTTCCCCATTGCTTGTTTTTGTCAGGTCTGTCAAAGGACAGATGGTTATAGATGTGTGGCATTATTTCTGAGACCTCTGTTCTGTTTCATTTGTCTATATATCTGTTTTGGTATCACGACCAGAAGGATTCAGAGCCAAATTCTACCAGAGGTACGAAGAGTAGCTGGTACCATTCTTTCTGAAACTATTCCAACCAACAGAAAAAGAGGGACTCCTTCCTAACTCATTTTATGAGGTCAGCATCATCCTGTTACCAAAACCTCGCAGAGACTCAACAAAAAGAAAATTTCAGGCCAACATCCCTGAGGAACATCTATGCTAAAATCCTCAACAACAAACTGGCAAACAGAATCCAGCAACACATCAAAAAGCTTATCCACCACGATCAAGTTGGCTTCATCCCTGGGATGCAAGGCTGGTTCAACACATGGAAATGAATAAATGCAATTCGTCACTTAAACAGAACCAATGACAAAAACCACATGACTATCTCAATAGATGCAGAAAAGGCCTTTGATAAAATTCAACATCCCTTCATGCTAAAAACTCTCTATAAACTAGGTATTGATGGAACATATCTCAAAATAGTAAGAGCTATTTATGACAAACCCACAGCCAATATCATACTCAGTGGGCAAAAACTGGAAGCATTCCCTTTGAAAACCAGCACAAGACAAGGATGCCCTCTCTCACCACTCCTTCTCAACATAGTATTGGAAGTTCTGGCCAGGACAATCTGGCATGAGAAAGAAATAAAGCGTATTCAAATAAGAAGAGAGGAAGTCAAATTGTCCCTGTTTGTAGATGATATGATTGTATATTTAGAAAACCCCATTGTCCTAGCCCAAAATCTTAACCTGATAAGCAACTTCAGCAAAGTCTCAGAATACAAAATCATTGTGCAAAAATCACAAGCATTCCTATACACCAATAACAGACAAACAGAGAGCCAAATCATGAGTGAATTCCCATTCACTGTTGCTACAAAGAGAATAAAATACCTAGGAATACAACTTACAAGGGACGTGAAAGACCTCTTCAAAGGGAACTACAAACCATTGCTCAAGGAAGTAAGAGAGGACACAAAGAAATGGAAAAATATTCCATGCTCATGGATAGGAAGAATCAATATCCTGAAAATGGACATACTGCTCAAAGTAATTTATACATTCAGTGATATCCCCATCAAGCTGCCATTGACTTTCTTCACAGAATTAGAAAAAAACAAAAAAAAAAAAAAAAAAAACAAACAAAAAAAAAAACAACTACTTTAAAATTCATTTGGAACCAAAAAAGAGCCCACATAGCCAAGACAATCCTAAGCAAAAAGAACAAAACTGGAGGCATCTCGCTACCTGACTTCAACTACAAGGCTATGGTAACCAAAACAGCATAGTACTTGTTTTATTTTTTATATGCGTTTAATATAACCCAATCATTGGGCTGCAATTAACTGAATGTCTGTGTACCCCCTGCCCTAAATTCATACATTGAAGCCCTAATCCCTGTGCAATGGTCTTTAGGAGTAAGCCCTAGGAAGATTATTATGTCATGAGAATACAGCCTTCATGGTTGGAATCAGTGTTCTTATAAGAAAAGTCCAGCTAGCTCCCCTTCTGCCATGTGAATATATAAGAAGTCAATAGTGTGAAACCTGGAAGAGGGCTTCACAAGAACCCAACTTTGTGGCACACTGATATCAGACTTCAAACCATTAAATATAAGTTTCTGTTGTTTCTAAGTCACCTAAGATCAGACTTCAGACCATTAAATATAAGTTTCTGTTGTTTCTAAGTCACCTAAGTCTCTGATACTTTATTATAGCAAACCAAGCTAACTAAGATACCTGCCAGCTTAGGGGGAATCTGCAAAGTACTTCCTCCTGGACACCAGAACTCTTTTTCTGTCAATTAGTTCCATCTTTGAAAGAAAGAATATACCACTTGTTTATGAGATCTCTCATCTCTTTATACATTGAGAGGGATCCTTCTTGGCTGCATCTCTCTTTTGCCACTGGAACCATTGTATTCTATCAGTATTCTTATTAATCTCTGTGGTACAGAGAGTGTAAGTGTACACTGGGAAAAGCAAAAACTTGAGCATTCCAAAGGCTTTTTGACTCACAGTCTGAATTTAAAATGATATTCAGAGAACTGAGGTCTTCTTATACTTACTGTCACCCTCATCCCCCTATCCTCCTGCACATTAGGATTAAAGTACATGAGAACCTGACAATAAATGCAATACTGATCTGGGTCCAGCTTACAGCAATCCCACCACCTCTTCACTTCCACCCAGTGACCACTTAGCCATTCTCTGAATAAATCATTGAAATATGACATACCTGAAAGTTGACTTAAGCATTTCTTTGGACCCTTGAATGTAGAGTAAGAGTTCTTGTAAGACTAGTGGAAAAAGCAAAGTGGAGTCCCAACTCCAGCAAATATATACAATTAATAAAAACATTAGATTCAGATAAAAATGACTAATCTTGATGACCTACAGGATACATGGGTGATGGCCTTCATCCTGTCTCCATTTAAACAAGATAAGAAACAGTAAACATTCACATGAAAAGGACAATCACATATATTTAGAGTTTTAGGTTTCATCACATTCTTATGTTAATTCTTTTTTCCTCTATCATAATATAGCTCAAACAATTTTGGATTATTTGATATCTCTCAATATGTTAGCATGCTGTATCATTGAAATTGTGTTAACCAGATTGGATGAGCCAGACGTTGAGGTCTTAGGAAGACACATGTGCTACCTAGGGTTCGAGCCAAGTCCTACGATGATTTAGGAACCTCTACTACATAAGTAAAGATTTTAGGGAGTTAGTAGTTTGGGACACACTTGGGCACACCCTTCAAAGTAAAGAACCATCTGGTGTATTTTTAACCTTCCACTACTAATAAGGAGTAATAGTACCTAAGTTGGCCTTTTCAGATTCTAGAGACAGAATATTCTCTAATTGTGAGTACTTCTCTGGGCCTTGTATCAGAAGACAGAAAATGAGTTGTTACTGAAAATCATATCTTCCCAAAATGTATATGTTGAAGCCCTAACCCTTACTGTGTATGTGTATGAAGATGGGACCTCTAAGGAAACAATCTAGGTTAAATGAAGTCATAAGGGTAAGAATTTGATTCAGCAGAATTGTCCTTATAAGAAGACATACCAGACAGCTTGTTCTCTCCCTCTGTCTCTCTCTCTCTCTGTCTTTCTATCTGCAGGTGCACAAAGAAGAGGTCCTATGAGCATACAAAGAGATAGCAGTCACCCACAAGCCAAGAAAATAGTTCTCAGAAGGAAACATACTTTGCTAGAACTCTGATCCTGGATGTCCCACCCTCCAGAACTGAGGCTGTTTAAGTCACGCGGTCTATAATATTTTGTTACGGAAGCCTGAGCTGAATAATACAGGAGTAAGACTCAGAATAGAAAAGGGCTCTGCTGCAAATCCAAACTGCTGAGCAAGTGGCTTTGCTAATTGGCCCATACTGACATCAGTGGTATACATAAAGGAACCTACGAAATTGGAATATAAGTTATGGGAAAAGACGTCATATGTAGAATCACAATAAAGACTTGTAGAGTTGGACAGAGCTTCCCCTCATTAGCCAGCTTCTGTCAAACCCATGATATAAGGAGTATAGTAATAATCCATTGTCAGGTATAGATGGCACATCTTTAATTTCGCACAAGCAGGATTGGAGAGAGCAAGCAAGTTCCAAAAACTCTCAGCCCAGAACCTCATGTCCTCCACCAAGCTTGCACCAAAATCTCTCTCTCTCATGTAATAGCTATGGCCATACATGAGATCATGTATGACCAGATGATGGAAGAGGAACACTGAAAGCTTAGTTTATGGATAACTTGACTCTGTAAGTGGTGCAAGCCAAAAATATATGCTAGCTATACAGGAATATAGCTGCCAAATATTCCCACTCAAGGGTGGGCTTGAAAGAGAATGGTAAGGGAAAATTCTCCTAATGGATAGAATTTGGGCATTTTACCTGGGGATCAATCTTGTATGAAACTAGAAGTGGTTAGAATATATACACACTCTTGGCCAAAGGCTTGGTTAGGGACCTGAAAGGAGAAAGATTGGAAGATTAAGGTTAAGCAAACTTGGGCTAATGATATGTGACTGGATGCAGGAGAATTGATACAAAATGTGAAAAATCTTTAAATAATGTATTAACTTTCACCAGCACCTTGGAGGGCTTAAGAATGTTTAATGTAGGAATGTAGATATAATTGAATAAGATATGGAACCTACTTTACCACAAAGGAGGTGCAGCTGAGGCCCCAGGATCACAGAATCCACTTTTATATCACATATATGGTACCACTCATAAGTGGTCTGATAAAGTGATGTAACCTAATTTTGAAGGGAGTCAATTAAATAAAACATCATTCTTTAGGACATAATAGTACACATTTTAAATACCTTTATATGGTGCTATTCCCCAATATGTAAAAAACATGAATCAAATAGTGGAAGCCTATATTACAAAAGCATTACAATTCAGCCTCTTCCTTTGCCCAATCCTGCTTCCTTCACAACGCACAGGTTCTGAAAATATTCACCAATACTTTTCTCACAGGTGAATCTACATCTCAAAGTCTGCTTCGCAAGGATCCCATTCTGGGACAGGTAGTTTCTAAATTACTCAGATGGCATGTGTTAGTGATTGATATCCAAAATCCTTTAATATCTTAAAACCATCTTTCTTTTGCTGTGACAGAAGAATGCTATCTTTGCTGCATGTAATATTTTTCATCCATAATTATTTTGCCTTTTGCATTCTATACATATTCCACTACCTCATAGCTTTCAATATAGATGATGAGAATTGTGACATGGTTTATTTTATTTCCTTCATTAGTTGATGTTTTATTATTCTAGCTATTTTGTATATATTTTATAATAATCACTACTATAATATATAGTAGTCTGGATCTAGGAGAGTATATTGATAACATTAATTTTACTAAAGTAAAATATGCAATTGTAAAGAATACTAAATATATCAATTGTGCCTTTGCTTAACCTGTAAAGTACCAACTTTTAAAATACAGTAATATTCTAAATATTTCATCATCTTTCACTCAATTTACCTTTATGTTACCATCAGGTTTCTGCCCCCTCCCTCTTATGTTAGCAGATTATAATGAATTAGTTTCTAGTTTTGTGAAACAACATATTGGGACCTGAAGATAACATATATGAAAATGAGTGTGACTATAGTGGAACCCTGAACTCTGCCTCACAGGATGATTTCAGGTTAAGAACAACCCAAAGTAATAAACTCCTTCTGGAGTCCACCAGGGAAAACAGTCAAAATGGAATGACGAGATCTTACTTATATTTCAGTCCGTTTGTTGAGAATGTTTGCCATGAAACTGATGTTTAATTTACACATGGCTTCTTCATTAAAATTGCCTTTTGAAAATATATAGTCTTCTCCCCTTTTCAAATCATACTTGTGGATAAAGGTTAAGAGAGCCTAATATATGAGAGTAAATGTGTTCTATTTATTTCAAAGAAAAAAAGTTCTGCAAACAGGTATTTTTTGTTTCTCTAAATTGTTTTACTAATGTAATGCTCTTAATTCTCTCCACCTACGAGCCTCAGGCCAGCTATTCTTGTAGATTACTTCCTGATCCACAGGAAACAAATGTAAGTTCTGGGCTAAAGCAGGCCTCTGCTCACTTATTAAGGTCTTTCTCTGTCAATGGTAACTTCTTGTTTTCTCCTGCTGCTATGCCTCGCTCCTTTATTTCTAGCAGATTCTCAGGTTTCTGTTTGCCTGGATACTTGGCAGGGCAGTTTTCTGTACTTGCAGGATTTTCAAACACATGGTTCTTATGTTTTTGCCTGAACTCTGCCTCACCTTTACCTTCCTGTATGGACCTATTTTGTTAGCTGCTTCTTTACTTAAGAGCAAACTGTTTCCTACCCTGACTCCCATACTTCATCCATTAAAATATGTTTTTCTCTTCTAAACCATGCTTCTGTCCTCTTCCTACCCATGCCTGTGAATGTTACAAAGCCAGCTTCTATTATAGATTCTTTGACTTGATTAAGTGAAAAACAGAACAACAACATATAGGAGCTAACGTAAATGTTTCTCATGAATATTGTTTAAGAGAAGAAAAGGACAAACCACTTGGGATAAGAACGGCAAATAGTAATGCTATTATTGCTTTGTGGATTTACTTGCATTATTTTGCTATGTTTTGCTATTTTGTCTTTTCATGTCTCTTCCTAGGCTTGTGACCTGCTAAGATGCATGTTCTCCCTTCTTTGCAGGCCTGGATTCCCAAAGGGATCTAGTGGAACATTTGCCAACTCTGCGGAAATGCAATTATTAGACAATTCCCATCTCCCTTTCATTAGAAACTCTCCTGTTATTCTGTCATGAGCTTTCCTGCCTCTGAAGAAATGCCTTCAAATCTCTCTTTACCATGTGTTCAGTGGCCCCTTTAACTGATCTCTGCATGAGTGATTCTAACTGAACGATAGACATTAAGGAAGAAAATACTGCCAGCGTATCAAGGAGAATAATTCTTCCCATAAACAACAAAGACCCATCTGGGTATTATGTTCTTGCCTTGAATCTGCCTTTCTCACTACAAAGGAAGTGGTTTAAATTCCCTGTTAACTGATTTCACAATTACCTGTATTCTCTCTAAAGAGGTTAAATATCTTTGTTTTCTCTTTTCTCAGTTTCATGCATTTTTAAAAATTCAATGCAACACGACCTTTTCTAAGCATCATTCTACTTTGTGGTTTCTGCAGAGGTCTTTAGGTTATTCACACTTTAGTTTCACTTTTATTAAATGGGTCCTAAATAAATCAGACAAAATCTATACCATATACATTTAGCTGAAAAGAAGATTTCATTAGTATTCAATATTTAGTCTCTGTTAAACGGTAGAAAATAAACAAGGTAACAGGCAGTGATGTCTAGCAGGAAACCTTTGAAACCACTCACTGCTCAATCAAGATCCATCTCCTTTCTGTGGAGGCAAACAGTTCACCTAGTCTCCTACTGTGGCTAAAAATGAAACCTCTAGAATCAGACTCTGGGTTTGACTCTTCCTGCACTCTGTGACCCTGAGAAAATTACTTTATTTCTCTGTGTCTCAGTTTCCCCCTCTTTACAATGAGCTCCTATTATGACTGTGTTAAGCAGAGGAAGCAGAGCAGGGATCCCCAACCACTCCTGGGCCACGGACCTTCAGTGTTCCCTGGTCTGTGAGGAACCAGGCCACACAGCAGGAGGTGAGCAGTGGGCCAGGATCATTACTGCCTGAATTCCATCTCCTGTCAGATCAGTGGCACCAATATATTCTTATGAGAGCACAAACCCTACTTTGAACTGTGCATGTGAGGAATCAGGTTGTGTGCTGCTTATGAGGACATAACTAATGGTTTTGGGTTTCCTTTCCTGCCCCCACCCCCATCTGTGGAAAAATTATCTTCCACAAAACCAGTCCCTGGTGCCAAAATGTTTGGGGGCTGCTGAAGTAGAACACTTAGAAGAAGGCATTCCATGCACAAAGTGGTTTATGAATGCTAGTTAGTAGTAAACCTCTTTTTGATCAAGATGCCAGTGGAAGTTCAGGTATATATAGTTATCATCATAAAAACTGGATTCTTAGTCTTCTTTTGCTCTCATAATTGAATGTTCCCCCATCACCTGACCCCAAAAAGTTTGCCTTCTGTTACAGGTTAAATTGTGCCCCTCCAAAATTCATATGTTGAAGCCTTAACCTTTACAAATTGTACTTCAGGTTGTGACCTTATTTGGAAACAAAGTCTTTACAAAGGTCTTCAAGTTAAAATGAGGTCATTAGGGCAGGTCCTAATCCCAAATGACTGGGGTTACAAAAAAGAAAGTTGGAGACAGACACAAATACAGGGAGAGCTGCATGTGAACATCAAGCAGAGATCAGGGTGATGCAACTACAAGCCAGGGAACATCAAAATTATCAGCAAGCCACCAAAAGCCAGGAGAGAGGCCAACAGGTTCCTTCCTCAGAAGAAGCCAACCCTGTCAACACCCTGTCAACTTCAGATAGAAGTTTTTTCTCAGATTTCTAGCTTTCAGAACCATGAGACAATACATTTCTGTTGCTAAAGCCACCAATTTGTGGTATTTTGTTACGGCAGCCCTAGCAATCCAATACATCCCATTGCCCCATCTCCCTTAGTGTTCAGTTTGTTTGTTTGTTTTGAATCTGCCCCAGCTACCTTGAGACAGCCCGGTTATGTTTTTATATTGGGAGTAGGGGAGCAATGCTAGGGCTGAAAAATGGAGAGTTCAGTCTGAATTGTAATATGCAGGGTTTCCCTCCAAATAACACCGTATGTTATGGACCACAGACAAGCTTCTGCTAAGTGCATGGATTAAGTCCGAGATAATAATGTTGAAAGTTCACTTTATGCCAGATGGTTTCCATGGCTATTAATGATGCCTCATTTTATACTCATTGAAATTAATTTGTTTGGCTCAAATTTTAAAATTATTGGATTCAAGTAATACAAGAAGTTGTAACAGTCCCCAGGTTGCATACTTTACATGTATTAATAGTAATTTTATACTTTACCTGAAAATAGGGCTTAGAGCATGAGAAGCATGAGAAAGTCCCAGTCTTCTGAAGAAAGGGAATGTCAGAATCAACACTTGGCTAAGTGAAGGGAAAGAGAAAGGAAGTTGTATTATAGACAAACTTAAGCATTCCACTGTCGATTGACACTGTCATGTATAGAAGGTTTAAAAATAGATAAACTTGCTATATAAAACAAAATAGTGGTTCAAATAATTTAACCAACAACCTTTACAGTATATTTTCCTGAGGTGGCTAAGTTGGTTTTGTTTTCATTTTGTTTTTGTTTGTGTTTTTGTATTTAATGTCTTTGATTCTCTACCTTCAACACACACCTCCCCCCTTTGGGCTCTGAAAACCATAATTGCTAATTGAGTACATAGGGAAAGAATCAATTTAAACTAACTGGGTCATAAACCACATACAGGTTCCTAAACCCAGGGAGCAACAGTTTAAAATTGCACTCCAAGGAGATGCCTAAATCACAGGTACATTAAAGTTGTGCAAATGGTTTCAAGAAATATTCAGATTTAGTACAGTTATTACCACACAAAGTATTCATTTGCTACTTTTATGCTGATCCACCTACTGATGTCTGCTAATGATAGAGAAGGAACAATGGGCATTAATAGCTTGATCCTAAGGGTCAATTTGTCTCAATTAAAAGTATTATTTGCCCAAAGCATGCTTTTATTTCAAGACTGTGCTCAGGCTTTAGAAGTATTCTTGTTTGCAAGGCAACCATTAAAGGTATACAAGTTCCAGACCTCCAGAGCCCTGAAGTAGAACTTTTACAATTTTGGTAACCAGAACTTCTCAGAAGTTGTGAAATGTTCTAAATTATTGCTTCACTCTTGAGTACTGGTTCTCAACCTCTTGTTGTCCATTAGATTACCTGAAGAAACTTTAAAAATCTCAATGCCAAGATCTTGCCACAAACTAATTATTCCTCAGAATTTTCAGAGGAATAATATCAGCATCCACAAGCCAACACCAAAGTGTGAGATGCAATGCTGTAGAACCTTGGGAGCCAACATGGCCCCCAGACCAGTGGCTGGCATTGGGATCACCTGTGAATTTATTGGAACTACAGACCCTTGGGTCCCACTCCAGACCTAAATTAGCGCCTTCTCTTTGGCAAGATCCCCAGATGATTTGCATGCATATGAAAGTTGGAGAGGAATAGATCTAGTTTAGAGGGTCTTGTAGCATCCTTATCCAAAGAGTTCACTGGAGTAATCAGAATACCCTAAAGTAGCAATTTACCCAAGATGTTTTTTTTCAAGTTTGTGTTGCTTGCTGCTTTAGTCAACTTGTCAGAAGTGTAGCTGTTTAAAGGATTTTTTTTTCAGATACCATAAAAGGTAAATTTCCCTTTAATATGAAAATAAAAAGTCAAATTATAGGGAACTTGCTCTAATCTGAAAGAAGATTTGACCCTGACTAATATCCAGGGACACCGTCAGAAAATGGAGCTAGCATGTACCTCATTGGCTATTTCCAAGACACTAAAGCTATGTATTTTAAATGTGAATTTTCCTATCATATCCCAAGTATAAAATGTTCCTTTTATTTTACTTACCTACCTGGGGCATATTCTTATCAACATGGATAAAAATATATAAGTGATAAATCTATTTAATGATAAGATAAAACCAAGGTTACTGACTGGCTTATTGATCAGTAACAGTTGGCTACGTAAAAGACTGAGTAAAGTAAAGGTGTTTTTATACCTTATTCAGTTTTAGGTAAGAGTTAAAAATTTGCTGGAGGATTAAAAATGTATTAGGATTTACATTAATGTTACTAGAAAAGTGATCATCTGATGAACTCCTGTATACCTTTTGAGTAATGTGTTTATTCAAAAACCAATAGCAGAATGGACAAAGAGAATTCATTTTTAATAAAGAATATCAAAGTTTTGAGTAATTAGGATATTATGACAACTGTAAATGATTTCTGCTGTAATAAAATTGGCCTATATTCACCTAGCAAAATGTGTTCATATGGTCCCATTTGTGTAATTAATAATTTCTGAGAAAGGAACTAATCTATTTGACAACTAAATAAAATTATGACTTATTGACTATTTCTTCAAAATACTTCATTCTCCTGTAATTAAATGGTAGTGAAACATTTACAGAATAAAAATACGTTCTATCAGTACCTAGTTTATTGAGAGTCTTTAGCATGATGGCGTGTTGAATTATCTCGAAGGTCTTTTCTGCATCTATTGAGATAATCATGTGTTTTTATCATTGTTTGTGTTTATGTGATGCATTACATTTATTGATTTGCATATGTTGAACCAGCCTTGCATCCCAGGGATGAAGCCAACTTGATTGTGGTGGATAAGATTTTGATGTGCTGCTGGATTTGGTTTGCCAGTATTTTATTGAGGATTTTCACATCCATCAAGGCTATTGGCCTGAAATTTTCTTTTTTTGTTGTGTCTCTGTGAGGTTTTGGTAACAGGATGATGCTGGCCTCATAAAATGAATTAGGGACGAGTTCTTCTTTTCTATTGATTGGAATAGTTTCAGAAGTAATGGTACCAGCTCCTCTTTGTACCTACAGCAGAATTCGGCTGTGAATCCATCTGGTTCTGGTCTTTTATTAGTTGGTAGGCTATTATTTACTGCCTCAATTTTAGAACTTGTTATTGGTCTATTCAGGGATTCAACTTCTTCCTGTTACTCTTGGAAGGGTATACTTGTCCAGGAATTTATCCATTTCTTCTAGATTTTCTAGTTTAACTGCACAGAGGTGTTTATAGTATCCTCTGATGGTAGTTTGTATTACTGTATTGACAAATGGGATCTAATTAAATTAAAGAGCTTCTATTCAGCGAAAGAAACTATCATCAGAGTGAACAGGCAACCTAAAGAATAGGAGAAAATTTTTGCAATCTATCTGTTTGACAAAGGTCTAATATCCAGAATCTACAAGGAACTTAAACAAATGTGCAAGAAAACACCACCATCAAAAAGTGGGTGAAGGATATCAACAGACATTTCTTAAAAGAAGACATTCATGAGGTCAACAAACATGAAAAAAATCATCACTGCTTATTAGAGAAATGCAAATCAAAACCATAGTGAGATACCATCTCATGTCAGTTAGAATGGCAATCATTAAAAAGTCTGGAAACAACAGATGATGGTGACGATGCAGAGAAATAGGAACGCTTTTAAACTATTGGGGAAAGTGTAAATTAGTTCAACCATTGTGGAAGACAGTGTGGTGATTCCTCAAGGATCTAGAACCAGAAATATCGTTTGACCTGGCAATCCCATTACTGGGTATATACCCAAAGGATTATAAATCACTCTATTATAAAGACACAGGCACACATACCTTTATTGCAGCACTTTTTACAATAGCAAAGACTTAGAACCAATCCTAATGCCCATAAGTGATAGACTGGATAAAGAAAATGTGGCACATATACACCATGGAATACTATGCAGTCATAAGAAGAATGGGTTCATGTCCTTTGCAGGGACGTGGATGAAGATGGAAGCATCATTCTAGAAAACTAACACTGAAACAGAAAACCGAACACCACATGTTCTCACTCATAAGTGGGAGTTGGGCCGGGCGCAGTGGCTCAAGCCTTTAATCGCAGCACTTTGGGAGGCCGAGATGGGCGGATCACAAGGTCAGGAGATCGAGACCATCCTGGCTAACACAGTGAAACCCTGTCTCTACTAAAAAATACAAAAAACTAGCTGGGTGCGGTGGTGGGCACCTGTAGTCCCAGCTACTCGGGAGGCTGAGGCAGGAGAATGGCGTAAACCCAGGAGACGGAGCTTGCAGTGAGCTGAGATCCGGCCACTGTACTCCAGCCTGGGCGACAGAGCAAGACTCTGTCTCAAAAAAAAAAAAAAAAAAAAAAAAAAGAAATTAAAAAAAAAAATAAGTGGGAGTTGAACAATGAGAACACATGGACACAGGGAGGGGAACATCACACACTAGGGCTTGTCGGGTGTTGTGGGGCAAGGGGTGGGAGAGCATTAGGACAAATACCTAATGGATGAGGGGCTTAAAACCTAGATTATAGGTTAATTGGTGAAGCAAACCATCACGGCACATGTATACCTATGGAACAAACCTGCAAGTTCAGCACACGTATCCCAGAACTTAAAATAATAATTTAAAAAAAAAGAATAAAAATAAAATGTTATTGATACTCTACCTGCAACACATTAAATTCTAATAAAACAAAATGTTAAAATAGAATATTATAAGATTTTTTTTAAATGGCCACCGTTCTTTCCCTCAATAAGACTCTTAAGCATGCTCTTTTCCATCTTGTAAGTCCACTCTCCCTAATATTAAGTTACTTCTGATATATTAAATAGAAGTGATTATCACAGTTACAATTTTCTTCCTATTTTGAGTTTTCCTTATATAATTGAGTTGGTTTTGTGAATACAAAGCTCTTCATTCTTTTTCTCCTGTTCATATGCAAAGCCACTTTCATTTTGTATTATTCATTTTCTGTCTCAAATTTTCTATCCAATATAATGTGAATAGTTAAGTTATTTTACTTTGTGTTTGTCTTTATCTACTTCCTCCAAATTGTGTTTTATCCACAATACTTTGTATATTTTCATCCACCTCACCATTTTAATAATCCAGGTGAATAAACGCACAAACCCACACACATTGAATTTTCTGCTGGAACTGGAAATCTTTGGCAAACAATCCACGAGTTTATTGAATTATCTGGGTCGTGCTCTTGTTATTGGGACTTAATAGTACTTGTTTGAGGAGTATTTTTTCACTATTTTAATGGAATTTAAAAATACTGTAATAACAATTACAAATGTATTGTTTATTACAGTTGTGGTTATGTTTTACAGATTATTTAATTGTAAAATTCCTACTACAAATCCACAAACTATTGCAGCCGGTTGTGATTCATAATTCAGAATTGCTCAGCTTTTTAAAATATTTAAGTATGTGTATGCCAAATATTGCATAAACACCCTGTAGAGTCTGAAGTATCAGTCTATAATCAACACATTACTATTCCTGTAGCAAAACATGAAAAGTTACTCTAAAATGTATTGATATTGAGTTTTATCAATATTTAAAATATCAATATAAATATCTCACCTCAGTGCAGTAAGCATACCAAGTGAGTGCTGCATATTTACAAAACTCAGTTTTCAGAACTTTTGTGTTTTAGAATTTCAGATAGCTATGTGATTTTAAATGTTTCCTGGAAGACATTTAATACTTATAGATTAATGTTTCCCATTTATAAGCATGTAAGCACTAGAGTATTGTTTTTGTTTTCCTTTGCTGTTCTTGATGAGTAGTTCATGAATGTGTATTAATAATTAGGCTTTCTCATAAACTTTTTTATAATACAAACTTTGTCATTTTATATTTTGTATGGATCTGTAATATTTAATTGGACATAAAATCTCATGAAGAGCTAAAACATCTGTCATTAAGAAAATAATTGTTTATGGTTTGTTGTTAATGAGGAGTCATAAAATATTTTTAATATAATAAACATGCAAATTTAAATATAACAATTTTAGTTTAAGATTCAACCTACTTTTCAAAATTATGAAGTTTTTTAAGGATTTATTGGACATGGTGCCATGATAGAAATTATAATTACAATCCTGAACCCCAGAATCTATATAGATTATTGCTATGGTTTGAATGTATTCTCCAACATTTATTTGATGGAAACTTAATCCCTAATGCAACAGTGTTGAGAGATAGGACTGTTAAGATGTAAGCAGGCTGTAAGGCTTGGCCTAATAAATAAATTAATGCCTTAATTTTAGTAGTGGGTTAGTTACCTCCAGACTGGGTCATTTATAAAAGGATGAGTTTTGCCACTTCTTCCCTCTCTTGGGTATTCTCTCCTCATGTTATACCTTCTGCCATGGGACAATGCAGCAAGAAGGCCCTCACCAGATGCCAGCAAGTGGATATTGGATTTCCAGCCTCCAGAACTCTGAGAAATACATTTCTTTTCTTTAAAAATTACCCAGACTGTGGTAGCCTGTTATAGCAACAAAAAACCAGACTAAGACGTCTGTTTTTTTCAGTTCTCTGAAATGATAATACCTTAGATGAAATTGAGTTACAAGTTTCCAACAAACATCAAATATTAACAGCATATTCATTACTACTAAAGTGAAATAATTTAATTTGTTGACTAGAGGAACAAAACTAATGGGACTGTTTTCTGCAAAAGACAATTTTTAAGAAAAAATAATTTTTATTATTGTTATATCTGAATTCTTTACTAATTCACTCATGAATATTAATGACTAGGTAATGAATAGTAAAAACTACATTCCATTTCTCACATGTGCCCACTCAAAATATTAGAAATGTAGAAAGTAAAACAAGCTTTGGACTTACTACATATATTCTTTTAGTAATGAAGAGGATTATCTGAATTAGTGGAGTTTGTGTTATGGGGTTGGTTTTCAAAGTTATTTTGTTCTTTTTAAGTGTATAATTTAGCTTTAACATGGAAATCAAATTAATGCTTATATATCAGGTACACTCTGATTTGATGGACACATGTCATCAGGTGTCATGTACAAAATTAAGAATAAAAAGTTTGCTGGAAATTTTTTTAAACTTCAGGAGAAAATCATTAAAATGAGGTTGAGTGAATACCTTTTACTTCATTTACTCTGTGACTATTTATTGTGTGTTTCATATTCATTTGGAAAAATATGTATCTATACACAAATGTACATATTTATATATGGATATAATATATATGTTATCATAAATCATATATGCTAACATAGCCACAGTCTTGTGTCACAGTTGAAACCCATACATCCCAAAGTTGGGCACTGTTACTTTCCCCACCGTTGCCATGGCACAACTCTATTTCTGATAGTTCTTACACTACTTGGCTAGGACTTTAGCTCCTGCTCTGGGCATGGTCATTGCCTCTTGGCTGAGGCCAATGACCTCTTCCTTAATATAACATGTAGAAAGGCATGTCCTAGGCCCAAATTGGCCAAGTCCCTCAATATTACAGCTCCCTGAATTTACTCATACACTAGTGTTCTTTCGGACTAAATCTGAGAAGGCTGGCTGGATAGAATTAGGAATCCATGACCTGGACTCAAAAGTGCTATTTTTCATTAACTTTACCACTCGATTAAAGGAAGTTGGTATAGGGTATTTCTACTGCCATGATCATTTATCCTTAGTAATATCATAGCTCTTACCTACAATTAGACTTTATTTACCATTTCCCAACATTATATTTTTCCTTGAAGTTTTCCCAAAATTGGGAACACAGAGTGACACATAGTGGGATATAGAAATATAGATGGATAGATTAATAGACAATAACTGATTGAATAAAATTTCCAATAAATTTCCTTTTAAAATATTTGCTAGAAAAGCGTATTGATTCAGTCCCTTGCTGATTTAAGAACAGTAATAAAGAAGCTTGGCAGACTCTCAATTTTTGGCCAATTTGTGAAAAACAAATTTTGCTTAAACAAGTATAATAGGAATAGCCAGGTGAATCTCAGGCATATGTTTTCTCAATTTTTGCTGGGTATAGGAATTATTTGGGAAGCTTATTTAAAAGTCAGATCCCGGGCCCACCGCTGTCCTCTGATTCTGGTGGCTAGATTCAGGACGCTGTATTTTTAATAGTCATTCTCGGCAATTCTAACAAAGAGTTCTCATGAATGACATTAAGAAAAAATGTTCCAAGAAAGCTGGAATGAATTGGGTGGGTCATAACATGAGCAAAAGCTTAGGGTTAATGGTGAGAGTCACTGGCAAAAAAATAATAATTATTGGCACATCCGTTAAAATAATAAAAATTCAAAGTTTTGGATAATCATGAACCATGAAATGGATGCCGGATTAGCGTAAAAAATAAGTTGGTATGTGAATAGGGAGTATACATAAAAACACAAAGACAATTTGGAAGAGACATTATTGCAGAGTCTAAAGTAGAGTTCCACCAACTTCATATGCTGAGGTCCTCAGAGCTGCCTTGGGTTTGGAAAGATTGTCCAGTTCCAGTATCTTGAAGTGAAGCTGTGCTATGATTCTTGTTTTTTCATCAGTATAATTCTGTATTTTGTGTGACTGAGATTCTTGTTTTTCTTAGACCTTTTATCTTATCAATTGACACCTCCCTTTAAGTTTTTCCCCAATTTTCAAGGAGAGGTAACCTGAGTAAGTCTCTGTTACCCAAACGAAGCTATGTTAGGCTATAAAATAGCCTCCCAAAGATGTCCACATCCTAATATCCAGACCCTGTGAGATAAACAGATTCTTTAGTTGCTTTTAGATATCAGTCTTAGCTTCATCAGCTTCACTAATTATCAGCTATATAAACTCAGGCTGTCTTGTATTTGAAATGAGAATTATATAAATTTCAGAGATGACATTTTTGAAAGTTTTGTATCCTTAATAGGTGAACAATACATGCATTATATTCTTCTTGATCAACATATTTAGTTTGCACATTACATGTGGCATATGCCTGTGTGTCTTTCTCATTTTTAATAATGTTTAAAATGCTTCCTAGTTCTAAAGCAGACCTGATACTTGAAGTCATTAATCTCAAATTGTTGCCTTGATTATCATCTCAATTTTATAGAATAATTGAATGACACAACCGGTGGACTTTAAAACACTGCCTTCTTTTAAGTCTCAAATTTGTTGAAAGTCTTTATTTTTCCCAACACTGTCTGAAAACTGAAAACAATGTTTTAAAGATAAATATTTTTAAAATATTTTGACATTTCAAAACTATTTAATTCACTCAAATGAAGGTAAAACACAAATGTAAGAAGGCATTTTCTAAAATTTTAGTTTGACTTTGAAATTTGTTATATCGGTGGCTCATGCCTGTAATCCCAACACTTTGGGAGGCCGAGGTGGACAGATCATGAGATCAAGAGATGGAGATCATCCTGTCCAACATGGCGAAACCCCGTGTCTACTAAAAAAAAAAAGAAAAAAAATACAAAAAATTAGCAGGGCATCGTGACACGCACCTGTGATCCCAGCTACTCGGAAGGCTGAGGCAGGAGAATCACTTGAACCCAGGAGGCGGAGGTTGTAGTGAGCTGAGATCGCCACTGCACTCCAGCCTGGTGACAGAGCGAGACTCCATTTCAGGAAGAAAGAAAGAAAGAAAGAGAGAAAGAGAGAAAGAGAGAAAGAGAGAAAGAAGAGAGAAAGAGAGAAAGAGAGAGAGAGAGAGAGAGGGAAGGAAGGAAGGAAGGAAGGAAGGAAGGAAGGAAGGAAGGAAGGAAGGAAGGAAGGGAGGGAGGGAGGGAGGGAGGGAGGGAGGGAGGGAGGGAGGGAGGGAGGGAGGGAGGAAAGAAGGGAGGGAAGGAATTTGTTATATCATTTATTTCATTCACTTAAATAATTTTATTTCTCTCAAAGGACTTGAAACGTGAAAAAATCAGGCAGCAAGTAGCGTGCCTTATACTAAAATATTTTATACTTGTGTCAGTTTAAGGAAAATAGCCTTTCTCTTATGTTGTATAGCTGCTTTTCTATTCTTTTTTATTAATTAAAATATTGCTATTTTTAAAATTATGTTTAAGAAAACAGCGAAAGGGTGCAAGAATGCAAGAGTAAAAGGGATGTCTAATATGACGAATCAATTTTAAAGTTTAATGAATTCTGCTTATTTAGTATCAATCTGTTTTTAAAATCTTGGAAAAAATTATATTTGTTGACATTTTATTATGTTCTATTTTTATTAACTAATATAGTTACAAAGAACCAGAAAAGATATCATTTAATGATTATATAAATGATTAAATCATTATATATCATTATATAAATATTATTTAATCTCCTATATATACACTCAATTATAATTTTAAAGTTCTCAAATATACATATTGTATATTGTTTCTCACAGTTGACTGAACTCTCTTCTAACCTAAATCTATAATTCCTACTCTTGTCAGCAGAAAACTAATTCTTCATATGTCCAAATGCATTATTAAGCCACATATCAAAAGAAAACAAAAATAAACAATAGAGAGTTTTTAAGATATTTAACAAGGAATAATTGTCTCTCCCTGCTGGATAGAATAGACTTTTTCCTTCCAGTTAAGGAGTTTTTAACTCTACAAATCCATGAGTTTATTATAATAATTTTTTTTTTCTTTCCTGACTTAACAAATGTTAAATTTGCTTTCTATACTTTTGTTGCATTTACTGAGCTCTATCAATCAAATCAGTAGGTCTCTACCAGGGGACATACTGGGGAGCTTTAAAATAAAATATTGATGCTTGTCCCAAGACAAATTATAATAAATTCTGCATATTTTGAGTGTGGCTCTGGTATCTGCATCTCATAAAATTTCCTTTAGTGATTCTAATAATCACATAGGGATTTAGAAGTGTCCATGTTATCAACTACATTAATTCATTTTGCCATATTATTTTTCATACCATAATATAATAATTATATGTAGAGTTATCTGATGAATTTATAATTAAATCACTGTGGTAACCACAGTTTAGTCACCAAATAAAGGTTTTGGAAAGAATTATAGGAAAGTTTAGCTGAGTAAGATAAATATGTAAAGTCTATATAATAGTTATTTTTCATGAGAAGCCTAGTTTTTAGTCAATGCTGTTAATTAACCAACTTGCATTATTGTTCCACCATAACTTATTTAGACACAGATATGTATTTTCCGCAAATGTTTCACTTTTCTCTGTATTCTGAATTGAATTTTAATATATGATCCCATTTACTACTCTCTCTGTTCCATATGAAATTAATATTGAACAAATCATTATTAGAAACCTCAGAATTAAATATATACATATACAAGTAATAATTGATATCCAGTTCTACTTGAAAATTAATTGAAAACCCTTAGTAGGCAAACTTGAATATGTGAGGTAATAAAATAGTGGCCTCTTGTTTATAATTCAATTCAAATGGGCATTAATCTTCAGACATGTATTTTTTCGTATAAATTCAATAACTGTGGATCTAGAATTTCCTATATCCATCAATAAATAGAAAATAAGGGCAGAGAGAAAATAATCTGATTTTTTTTAAATGAGTGCCACTCTTGCTACCTACTGAACTTTCTTACCAGCATAGCTGTTTACTCTAACTGACCTCTCTGCAATTGAAACCTGCTTAGAACTATGTCAGCTTGTGTAAATGGACACAAAATCTGGAACCTCTGATTTGCATCTCTTGTATTGTCACCCATGTCTCAGCTTCACCTGCCTGAAATCTGCTTTAATTTAAATTCTACAATTAAGCATTTAGTGAGTACCATATGCTGTGCCTTGTACTGGGTATGAGAAAGCATTATTAATACCTATATGAATAGCACCATATCTTCCAAAGCAAAGTGCTGTGATTTTCAAGTTTTTAACATTAGATTTTATCTGTTTCAATTATTGTTAAGAGTATTTTTCATACTTAACTAAAAGCTCCAGAATTCACAGGCTTAATAATAAGAAAGATTTTACTTTAAACTTCTAAAGCTTCATTACCACCTTGTCACTGCCTTTAGTGACATATGACAAGATAATTATGATCAATGCATCAGAAAGGAGCAAACAGAGTTTTAATAGACTGCGTCCTTAATCAAAATCAAATGTTACTTCTATTGGCTTTTTTTTTTTTTTAAAGAGATTGAGGGAAAATGTAAATTAAATTTAATGAAACATTTGTAATTGGGAAACAGAATGAAGAGTCTGCATCCTCAAGAGTCTTCTTTAATTTTTTGAGACTAGGTTATTTTTATTATACTAGGCACGGGATAGGTAATGAAAATGGTATTGAACATTATTGAGGGCTTCTTACATGGTAGATATTTTGTTCAAGACTTTGTATATATTACTATAATAATATAAAGCCTTGCATGTGGATTTTATGCCTACTTTACAGAGAAATATATTAGGCTTAGAAGGAAAGGTTGAAAAAATACTAAAGATAGAGGTTGCAAACTTAGGATTATAATTTAGGCAACATGATTATAAAGCTAGATATTAATAATTATCAGTACTTCTTCCACCATTTTAACTAATATTTATATGCTTTGACTCATATTTTCTCTGAAGGTCAAGAAGTATTATTTAGCTGAAATTCAATTCTTTTATTCTAGGAGAAAAAATGAAATCAGAAGATGATAAAAACTTATTATGTGAGAAATTCACTTCAATAACTTTCTCCTTTATCAGGTATCAAGT
The DNA here is from genome assembly GCF_047675955.1 of Chlorocebus sabaeus. Classification (NCBI taxonomy): domain Eukaryota; kingdom Metazoa; phylum Chordata; class Mammalia; order Primates; family Cercopithecidae; genus Chlorocebus; species Chlorocebus sabaeus. The sequence goes on along the minus strand of NC_132913.1, from coordinate 71,496,420 downwards.
TAATCCTGACATGGTGTCTGATTTTCTAGGGAGTCTGGAAAGAGGATTTTCCTTTCATATCTAATACCATTGATCTGCTTTGTTGCTTTGATATTTTTCCTCCCTAGCAACTTGGTACTCATGCAGAGAAAGTCATGCGAAAGATTAGCATTACATTCCCAAGCTTGACCTTAGTTCCAAAATAAGAGATGGCATTCTTAAGTAAGGAAAAAATAGAGTGGAAGTGAGTCTATACATTTCAGAGCTCCTCGACTAAATTCTATAAAAAAATTGCATTAATAAAAGGAGAAGAAAAAATATAGATTATAGGTACAGATAAAGACATATGTACCTGTGTACTTTGGATAAGAGTAGAACCCCAGAATATTTAAGACCTTAATAGACATAAGTTAAAAAAACTAGTAGCCTAAAATCATATGCACCATTATCTTTCTGTAACATTTATTTACTTTATATATCTGCAGAAAACACTATATTATATTCTTTAACAACACAAATATAAAAATTTATATCAATATGTGTTTTTTGGAAAAATACAAGTCAAAGTTTAAAGGAATGGAAATGTTTAGATGAAATGTTCAAGAGGTCTGTTTTAGTAGAACTGTATTACACCACAGTTTGTTATTTCTCTAGTAAAATGTGGACTGGAGACTTAATGACTGATATGCTATTTAAAGCCAAGTTACCTCTGGAAATAACAGAATGTCTTGTATCTGACAAACTCTCATGGAGAGAAAAATAATACAATCTCAATAAAATACAAAACCAACTACCCAAACAACAACAACAAAAAACTATTTAAACATGTCAGAGAAGACCAAGACAGCTAGCAAACTGGAACTCGTGAAAGTGAATCACACGGATAATCTCAAACAGAAATATATAATATGTACATTTAGAATTTTAGAGATAGGTTTAATAATAGACTAAACATAGAAGAAGATGAAATAAGAGAGATTAAATTCCAAAAGTGAAAATAAACATTAAAGTGAACTCATGTTTTTTTCTGACAATTTCTAATTCACTGTGCTGGAAATAGAGGTCAATTAAAAAGAGGTGGCTTAGGGTTTGCTGGGTTGGAGAGATAGGGTTTAGAGTTTTGTGTACCAAAGCAGCTGGGACTCAAGTGGCCAACATACAAGATAGAGTCTTAACCCAATATTTTGCAAGAAACATTTTCTCAATGTGATTGCCAACTCGCAGTTTTTGTGACCTAAGACAAAAATAAGAAAGGAGCTGGCAACGTGCTAAGGATCTGAACAGAAATTCCTATATCTACTAATGCTAAAGAGCTAGTGATGAAAGTTCAGAGCCTGAAGAAGTAGAAAGTCTTGGGAAGCATTCCAGTCTTTAAGTTGAGAGTAAAAGCATATCCTTTGCCCACTTTTTGATGGAGTTATTTGATTTTTGCATGTTGATTTGTTTAAATTCCTTATAGATTCTGGATATTAGACCTTTGTCCAATTCATAGTTTGCAAATGTTTTCTCCCATTCTGGAGGTTGTCTGTTTACTCTGTTGATAGTTTCTTGCTGTACAGAAATGTGTTAGCTTAATTAGGCCCCACTTGTCTGTTTTTGTTTTTGTTGCAATTTCTTTTGAGGACTTAGCTTATACATTGTTGGCGGTAACATAAATTAGTCGAGTCCCTATGGAAAAGTTAGGATAGTTGTCAAAGAACTAAGAGTTGAACTACCATTTGACCCAGCAATCCCATTACTGAGTATATGCCTAAAGGAAAATAAACTGTTCTACCAAAAAGATACATGCACCAATATTTTCATCACAGCACTGCTCAAAATAGCAAACACATGGAATCAATCCAGGTGCCCATCTGTGATAGATTTGATAAAGAAAATGTGATATATATACACCATGAAATACTATGCAGCCATGAAAGAGACCAAAATCATATCCATGCAGCAACATGGATGCATCCGGTAGCCATGACTCTAAGTAAACTAACCAAATACCACATGTTCTCGTTTATAATTGGGAACTAAACATTGGACACACGTGGACATAAAGATAGGAACAATAGACATTAATGATCAGTAGAGGGGAGAGAGATAGAGGAGATGCAAGAGCTGAAAAACTAACTATGGGTACTATACTCACTATCTGAATGATGAACTCACCTGTACTCCAAATCTCAGCATTACCAAATATACCTTTGTAGTAAACCTGCACATGTACACTCTAATTCTAAAATAAAAGTTGATAAAAGAAGAGAAAGAGCAAACCAGAGAAAGAGCATTCCTCACAAAATCTTAAACTAAGTCTTCATTAGATTAAGATGACCTGCCAGTAGCACAGCTTCATCAGAAAGGTAAATTCTTTCTGGAGGAATATACTGTCATTTAGCATCTTAACATTTTCTCATACAGAATATTTGAAATTCAAATAAAATATGTGCACTACCACACGTAGAAAACAGGGATGAATGATTAAAATACAAGGAATAGGTTAAAAGAAGTAAAACCATAGGAGATTCAGATACTGAAGTTATTAGACTCCAATGGTCTATAATAACCAAGTTTGATGTATTCAAGAAAGAATTTTAACCAAAAAACTAGAATTGGTAAAAATGAATCAAGTGGGTATTCTTAAACTGAAATACACCATACATAAACTTAGAATTGGAGAAATAGGTTTGACAATAGATTAAACACAGAAAAAGAGAAAATTAGTGAACTGGAAGAGGTCAGAAAAAATATACAGATTAAAGTACAGAAAGAAATTATAAAAAGATGAACAACATAGAAAGAGCACACATTAAATAAGGTGAAATGATCTAATATACATGCAAATTCGAGTTTCAGAATAAAAATGAAAGGAGAATGCAGTAATTTTGTAGAAATATTGGCCCGCATATTCCAAAGGGACTTGGAAACAGACTTCAAGCAAAATAATTGTGAAACATTACGTATGTCAAGCAGTGCAAATTCAGAGAAATAAGCATTTAAAACATCACATGGTAAAACTGCTAAAATCCAATGACAAAAATATTAAAAATAGCTCGAGTGGCAAGGAAATTTTTTCTAGAAGAGAAAAAATAAGAGCAAAAGCTGACTTTTTAATAGAAATTGGGGAAATCAAAAGATAACTTTTAAATTGCTCAAAGAAAACTAATGACCTTCCTATAATCTTATCCCACTAAAAAATTATTAACTGAGAGAAGCAATATACAGTGGTTTTCAAAAAGAGAGATATAAAATTGCCAATAAATCAGTAATAATAACAATATTAAATGAACTTTATCTGGCTAAAGGAAAATAATCCCAGTTGCTTGGGAGTATCAAGTGCCAGTATCACTTGAACCCAGGAGGCAGAGGGTTGCATTGAGACTAGATTGCACCACTGCACTGCAGCATGGGTGACAGAGCGAGACTCCATCTCAAAACAAACAAACAGACAACCATATTCAACTAATTCATATTCTAACTAGAGTCAAATTCAGTAGTTTTCTGCATATTTTATGTCCTGTTGATTATTATTCAACCATCAGTAAACTAATATCAAATGCCAAAATCTAATCTCTGTTCTATTGTCAAGCTTAAAAAAAGAGGTAGGAGTGATTGAAGTAGCAATGGAAGTCCTCTTTCTTTTTTTTTTTTTTTTTCATTTTTTAAAAATTTTAGTGGGTACATAATAGGCATATATATTTATGAGGTACATGAGATATTTTGGTACAGGTATGTACCCACAATGCATAATCACATTATTGACAATCAGGTATCCATCCCCTCAAGCATTTACTCTTTTTGTTAGAAACAATCCAGTTATACTATCTTAGTTTTAAATGTACAATTAAATTAGTATTGACTATAATCCCCCTGTTATGCTATCAAATACTAGGTCTTATTCATTCTTTGTAACTATTTTTTGTACTAATTAATCATCCCACCTCCCTCTCCCACGCCCCACTACCCTTCCCAGCCTCTGGTAACCATCCTTCTATTCTCTGTCTCCATTAGTTCAATTATTTTGATTTTTAGATCCCACAAATAATTAAGAACATTCAATGGTTGTCATTTCATGCCTGGCTTATTCCACTTAAATAATGACCTTCAGTTCCATCCATATTTTTGCAAATGACAGAATCTCATTCTTTTTTTTTTCCTTTTGGCTGAATAGTAATCCATTGTGTATAAATGCCACATTTTCTTTATCCATTCACCTGTTAATGGACACTGAGGTTGCTTTCAAATCTTAGTTATTGTGAACAGTGCTGCAACAAACATAAGAGTGCAGGTACCTCTTCAATCTACTGATTTCCTTTCTTTGGGGGATATATACCCAGCAATGCGATTGCTGCATCATATTATAGGTCTTTTTTTAGAGTTTTTTTAGGAACCTCCAAACTGTTCACCATAGTGGTTGCACTAATTTACATTCCTACCGGCAGCGTATGAGGGTTCCCTTCCCCCATATCCTTGCCAGCATTTGTTATTGCCTCACTTTTGGATGGCAGTCCGCTTTCTGATATTAATGCGTTAGTAGTAGCCAACTGTACTGAGAAGCAGAATAAATTCTGTCCATAGAGTAGGTTCTGTCCAGTAGAATACCAGTCTTGTAGTCTGAAGCAGTAGTTAGCCAAGCAAAAGATACAGAATATTCTCTTGAGAAGACACCTGGAGAATTCTCGGGACTACCAGTGTGTTTCTTTAAGGAACTCTTCTGATAATTATCCAGTCATTTATTTCTTCTTTTAACAAACATTTATTTGAATGCCTATGATATGCTCTTTCATGACCTACAGAGTTTGAAATGAATAAAATCTCAAATGGAAGATAGGGTTCAAAAATTAAAGGACAATTAACTAAATATGTAAATGTCTGTTGGACATAACCATCAAGAAGTACAGTAAGACAAGGTGAGGAAACCTTGCACAGTGAACAGGGGGAATTGTGCTTTTACATGAGGTGGTAGGTAATGCCTCTCTGATAAGATGGTGTTGGTGTGGAGGCCTGAGTCAAAGAGAAGTTCTAATCATGGGGATGTCTGGAAGTACAGCACTCCAGGAAGAGTGCAAACAGCAAGAACTTAAGAATGTTACACTCAGTGCGTTTGTGCTTTGAGTACATTGCTGGTGTGTCATGGCTCAGTGTGCCTGTGGGAAACTGGAAAGTGTAAGATTAAAAGAAAGGCAGAAGCCAAAACAGTTGAGGCCATGGAGGTGGTGCTGAGGGTTAGAGTTTATATCCTAAATGAGATAACAAGCCATTTAAGGGTTTGTATACTTTTGTGTAGTTGTTCAGACCATAGACTGTGGAGGAAATAACACTGATGCTTTTCTGGATGTTGGAAGTAAAGTAAGTTATAGGATAGATAAAGTCTCTGCGTTTATCGAGCTTTCTAAGACAGAGAGGCCTATCAGTATATAAAGAGCTTACAAGTAAATAAGGCAAAGTCAGACATGTAGATCATATGAAAGACACCTGTAAGCTAATTAAGTCTAAGCGAGAAGGACTTACTATTTAATTCACTCTTGCTGTTGGTTTTTGATAATTTCTAGTATTTTGATAATGATCCTGTCTTAAGAAAGCCTGCAATTTGAAAAACCAATTCTGTAAATTCATTCAACAATTACATTTTAAACTTTATGCTCTTAACTCTTAACACTGAATCAATTTTTCAGTATCTTTAATATGTTTATGGTTATTTCAAACTTCTAATTTTTTACGTTTTTTATTGATCACATTAGTTCAAAGTGTAAAGGACAATTTATATACATACGTAACATCTACAGATCACATTTAGAGAGATTTCTGATCTTGATGAGATAAAGACAAAGATTTGTTAAAAGAAAGTTTACGTAGTAAACATAAAAAGCCAAACAAACATTTATCCTATTTTTTGTGGAAACTTCTCTATTATTATGTGCAAGGTATAAATATCATGTCCTTCTGCTTATAAATGCAGATATTTTGTTTACTATAGGAAAAATAAACTGTTTCTTGGGATGTATAATATATACCAGAAAATGTTTCTTCAGTGGCCACACAGTACCTACATGGTGCAGCAATATCTTCTCCTCAAATGGTAAGCATATTTTTCAGCTTTACCTTATTTTTCTTTATAAAATTTGTGATAACCTATAAATACATAAATTTGTTCTGTGTATGTTTATACTTTTAACCATGTCTTTTTTTAACCTCTCAACCTTAATTTTTTGGCTGAGGAAATAGGCAACAGGGAATGCCAGGATACTATTAATGCAGACACTGTCTTAAAGATTATAACTTAAAAAGAGGATTTTCTAATGGAATTATTTTACTTCTCTCATTCTATATCTTACTACTAAAAATGTTTTAGAGAGCATATAACATCTCTTTATCTCCTGAGCATGTACAATTATTTTCACCAAGGTAAACTGAGGGCCTCAGTTGTTTCAGAAGCTTGTACTTAAAACTAACACTTTTTCATTGGCATAAATAAGGATGCGTGCCATGGGTGGGACTGGACAGAGTGGAAGGGGACAGAGATAAGAGGAGGCTTCGCTTGGTTTTCTCGTTTCTCATTACTTCTAAAATCTGCTTCTAAATCCTCAAACAGAATATTTTTAAATACAAAATAAAAGATGTGAAGTGACCATACAGAAGTAGCCACATGGAACATTCATACCAAACAAAAAGCAGGAGTGACTCCCTTTTTGACAGGCTTTTTATTAAGTAATTGTTTCTAAGTATAAAGCATCAAGCTGATGACTGATAAATCCATGAGAAAACAGAAGTTACATGCTAACAAATATCTATTTTTCTGCACTGAATTTTAGTTATTTTGGATAAGATTTCATTTCTAATCCTATGGCCACTTATATACATTTTCCTGGAGGGGTTCATATTCTAATAACAATAATGATGCTTCAGAATCAGTAATAGAGATGGCCAGGTAGTACAAAGGTATGCTAGTATACTAGGTAAATAGCATCCATTACAGCATATCCATTTATAGAACATTGTCTTTATGAAGCTTATTCCTTTTTGCACTTCTATATCAGACCAATCTTTGTTGGCTCCTGAATTAGCCCTCTCTTGATAATCATTTTAAACTTTAAATGTTCAACGGGCCACTATAATTACACATAGTCATGTCTCATTCTTTTTTATTAAATTATGTTTATATATTTTTTATTTATCATGCCAGGACTGGGTAACTTTATTCAAGATTTGACAAAATGATCCCCAAAGAAATATAAATGTAGACACTTTAAAATGTCCAGATGTGAAATTTCAAGAAAACTTTGAATTCAGTCCAAAGTCAATGTTAAGTCAAAAGCTGAACCAATTTTGCAAGTCATAAATACTATTTTTCCTTCTTAAGTTCATATATTTTCTGAGATAGATTGCCAACTTAGTTTTCTTTGATATTGGTATTTGAAATAATTTTAACATGATTTAACATCTTTAAGTTCTAAATCTATACTTATCCTGAATATCTTATTATAGTTAAAAACATAAATCCAGAAGTGACAACTCTTCTTTACAGAAGAATTCCAATAATAAATATAGAAGGATTGAGAGAAATAGAAAATTACCATTAGAAACACCATAGGAGTAAACTGTCACAAGCAAGATCTGCCAATGGATAGTAAAATAAGCAAAAGTTCAAGCAGAAATGGGACATTTGCATAGTCTCAGGGTATCTCCAGCAAATATTCAATAATTACAAGGAAAACACAGTAAGTTTACGGTAGCGAATCCTAGCAGACACCACCTTAGCACAGTGATCAAGGTTAACAACACCAGAAATACATTACAATATCAGGTGTCTCCTGTTATGATTCACTGTCACAGACTGGAAGACACAACATAGACATGACAGCTAAATGCAAGGCTGGGTCTTAGAACAGTAAAAGGACGTTAGTGAAAAGACTAAAATCTCTACTTTTTAAACTTCCTACTTTACTTAGTATTATATCAAGGTTAATTTCTTAATTTTGACAAATGGTCTATTGTTATGTAAGATGTTAACATAAGGGCAAGGCGGGTGCAGAATATACAAGAACTCTACTATTTTTACAACTCTTCTGTAAGTCTAAAATTATCTCAAAAGCTTAAAATAACTGTTAGAAAACACACACATTTATGTGCATAACATGTGTACATATATAAATGAAGACTTCATGGAAATTGGCATCTTGGGCACTCAGTATAAGAGTAGTGTTCTCTTCTGAATTATTCATTGTCTTACTGCTAACTTAGCTTTAAGGTCCTCCGCCTTCTAGACTTTTAATCTCAAGTATAAATTTCTAATTTGCATAGAAAAGCCTTTTTTAAGCATTCATATATTAGGCCAAAAATAAAATCCTAGAATAAAATTATCCCTATATTATCTTATAAAATCACTCATCCCAACCATAAGACCCAGCCAGTATTTTTACTACATTTCTTTTCCTCATCTAATATGTTTGTATTGGTTTGGTTTGGTTTATGAGTGGAGACAGCTAATAGATTTAGTATTTACTCCTAGGCCTGATAGTCTAGGGGAAAAAAAATAACACTTGGATATCTTACGAAGAAACAGCTGTTTTTCTAGATAGCCATTTAGCCTTAGCATTCTGCATAATTATAAACTATCAATTGGATTGATTTTCTATAAATTTCATCAGAAAATAAATGACACAATCTTTTTTAGTATCTTTATAAATTCAGTACTTACCATAAGATACCATGAGAGATACCTCTGAGCTCAAGTTCAATAAAACCATGATTTACAGTTTATTTCTTATAAGATATTTTCAGATGATGATGTGATAAATTTGATATGATCAGACATGACATCAGATAATTTTTAGTGAGTTTTCACAGAATAAATTGTTTCATCTTTTTTTGTATGTATAAAAATATAGGAAAAGTATATTTTTATTCTAAAAGTTTAAAAACAAATTTCTTATGAAGCTATATAAAAGTCATGTTACATTATTCTTCTTTATTATTTTTTCATAATTACTTTATTCCCTTCTAATTACATTTTTCATTAAGTCTATCAAAGTAAAAATTTTAATTGTCAGAAGTTCCCCCCACCCATGCTTTTACCTCTATGAAAATATTTTTCAATAATCTTAATCTTTTTCATCTTCCCTTTTTAGTAATACTTAATAGTACTCTATTAATATATGTTTTTGTCCCAAATAACATGTGGATTTTCCTGGAAGTCACTGACTTAATTATTAAATGTTGTTTTCTTTTGGTTTGTTTTGTTGCAGAGGTTGTTTCTTGTCTTCTGAAACACTGACAATTGAACGTAACTCTTTAGGGTGATACTGCATATTTTTTTAAAGATTTCTTGCCTTTGGTCATATTTCTTATAAACATTTAAAAATCATGTTTATACATGAAAATTACTATTAAAAATAAAATTTAAGTACATTTTATTGAGTATAAAAAATTAAATATATTTAAATTGAAATGAAGCAGAATAACAATATAAAAATTAAAAGCTCAGATTGACTGTCATCTTATTTTTGTAGAGTTATCTTAAATATATTCTTCTTCCCACTAAAATTTCCTTTGCTAATAAAATCCCTTCAAATTTTTCAATGTCTTTTCTGGTTTTCACTTTTCTGCCCTTTTAGTTGCATTTTGAATAATTTCTACAATTTCTAAAAGACAATCCATCCTTTTCTGCAAACAATCTCTTTATTTTTATCTTCTTTTCCTCATTGGTTGAATCTCTATTATCCTAATATCCTGGATCATATTCCTCTTTTATCCTCCTCTTCCTAGTCTTTATTTCCTTTAATAGCTATATTATTTCATTTTATTACCATAATGTGAGTTTTTTTTTTAACTTTACCTGTTTCATTTCATTTCAATGAAATTATGTGGATCCTAGGAATTTTCTCTCTATGGTTAGCCATTTAAATCACACTTCTTATTTTATGTTTACCTTCATTTTAATCTGGTTCCTTTCTAGTCATAGCCTCGGAAATTATTTTTCATTTGAATTAACTGACTTCCACACCTCTAGCTAAGGTTACCATATATTTTATTTCTCAAATAGGGACGTTTTTGTGAGTGAAAAGAGGATAGCAGGAATTAATTAGATCTGTCTCAAATCTATAATACAGTCACATTACATCTGGAAGAGTAGAAATTAAAGAGTCAGAGCTTATTCTTGCTTTGTCTCTTTGTGTTTACTCACCAATAAGTGGAAAAATGGTTTCTTCTGATTTAAGTGGGAAAAACCAACCCTAAACACAGGGAAAGTAGAAACGTCTCCTCCTTTCTTCTTCCCATCTAAGTAGATTTAGAACAAAGAGTTTGTTGGGTAGAGAATAGGAAAATTAAGGAAGAGCTGGAGATTAAATGATCACAATGCAGATAAAGCCAATAGTAAAACGTTCCTTATTAGGGAAGAGTAGGGAACTATGGCAAACAGATGATTTTGGAACTCTTAAGCCAGGTATAGTCACATATCTAAAGCAGTAGGTTCTCAGCATGAGAGAATTGTAGTGATACATGTCTGGCGAGGGTAGAAAGCAGCCTGATTGGACATCAGGTGATGACTCATTTTTAAAAAGAAAATTGCATGAAGAGAGCAACAATTTGTCAATTAGGGTAAGATAATAGAAAATAAGAAGGTGGTTTGGTTACTAAAACTTGACAAAATGCAGACAGGTGGCCATGGGATCACCATATCATTTAATAATGAAAAATGTCCATTAGTTTTGTGAATTTAATAGGAAGCGATAGAACTATTGAATGAAATTTACTCTGACAAAAAAAAAAAAAAATTCACAGGCTGGAATGGATCTAAGTCTGCAAGTGGTGGCTTAATCATGGAAAGTATCTGAAGGACTGAGAACTAGATATCATAGTACGATGAAGTTTGGCCACTTAAAGGTACAAATTTCCTATCATATCTCTGGAGTTCTTGGGGCCTTAGAAAGATTAATTTTGAATTTATTTTTAAATACATATATATGCCCAGGTCAAATTTATAAATCTTTTATTTCTCAGTAAGTTTTATCCTGTTGAATTCTATACAAGACAATTATGGCTTTGCTCAATATTTTGCTCAAATCCTTATTAGTATAACTCAAAATATCTGAAAATGCTACATTATACAATTGCTGTATAATCTGGGACAGTTGTATATATATGTTTACATTTATACATGTATATTTTATGTTTATATTTAATGTGTATTTAATTGACAGTTATTTCCAATACTACAAAAACTTAAGAAAGATTGTTTTGTGGTTTTCCCAAATGCTTTAGAACTATGTGGGCTTTACAGGTGTTTTACTGTTTTGCCTAACGAAGTGTGTGGATTTGTATAATGCAAAATACAAAGCAGAATACAATAGTATTTATCATCCTTATTCAAGACCACTGAGTCCTACAAAAGTAGATCTTGGTAGATACTTAAATATGAAATAACACAGGTATAATGTTTTGATTAGTACAAAAAAAAAAAGGGAAAATCTGTACCCTACAAATTGACCCAAGTATTGATGTAAAAAAGCCCTAATCTTTATTTATTTATCTCACTAATATTCATAAAGTATAAAAGTTTTAGTCTCTTCATTTGAACATCCATGTATAATACCATCTGGGAACTTCTTTGTTATTTGTGTAAATCATTAGATTTTCTGTAAAGATAAGCAAATATTTAGTAACATCATTATATCACTTATAATGGAGTTAAGTATGATGGAGAAATAATGAATAAACAACCACCTTGGGTTGTTAAACAAGTGTATTCTAAAATTTTGAAATAACTTTAAGTCAATGTGCCTGGTTAAAACCTGCATAAAAATAAAACAATCTAATGCTGAATGTTGAGATTTATAAGATTTCAATTTGGGCAGTACAAAAGGAACCACACAAATTTTAAATCTTTAGATTTAAACAGGAACTCAATGAAAATTAAATTCAAAAACCTTTGCTCCTAGTTGAAGAGACAGATCTGGAAATTCAAAGAGGCTTGATAATCTGGTAAAAATCACACGGTCATTTAGCACTTGGATCAGACTCAACATCTGGGGAACGACACAGCTTCTCCTAGTTTCTTTATATTCACATTTTAGCTGCCACATCACATTCAATTTTGATTGATATGAATTGAAATTTGATTCTGTTAATGCCAACTCATTGCAGTATAGCTTATTTAAACATCACATACAGAGGTATATACACTCAAACACAAACACATATACCTAAAGTGTCAATATTAATAGGCAAATGATGTTTTAATGATACCTGTTGTATTTGCTTATCGAGATATGTTTATATGTATATTACTAGTTTATAGCTATTTTGGTGGAAAAACAAATATTACCTTTTGAACTACTTAAAACATTGGTTTCTGTTTCTCTTATTCCAATTACCATTAATGGTATCTGAAGTCTATATTTCATCTTCCTTAGATATGCTAAGGATAACATCAGATTAATCAATTCACTGTATAAAGACAATACACAGTTCATTCGTGGTATAGTAAATGATCACATTTAATATACTCCATATCATTTTTATTTTAAATTTTAAGTAGAGGGAAACCACACAGTTGGCACTGAAACATTAGAATATTATATTTAAATGTTAAACTTTTTTCAAATGTATTCCAGTTTATATTGCTATACTTTGTATAAGTGTGAGATGTGGAAACATATATATTTATAATTGTTGAGACATATATTACCAATGAATAATATAAGGCAGACTCTACCAGATTCTGATAAAAATGTAGCTGCACCAACCACATTCTGAAAAAAAAGTTAGTTTTCTAATAGGAAAATGTATCACAATCAGAATCTCATTAGTTGTGATGTAAATTATCTTTATCTTAAGGTTGTTATGGAAGTAGATGTCAATTATATTTAAAATTATAAAGCCTATGCAAGTAGAGAGAATATTTGTATTAGAAGTGTGAAAGTTTCATTCTTTTAACGAGTACACCTAAATAGTTGAAACAGTGAGTGTTTCTTGAATTATGCAATAAATTGAACTTGCTGAAAATTTGTTTTAATATTATTTTTACTGTGATGTGGATTGAAAAAGTGATAGAGACTAAACCATAATTATTGAATTTCAAAAGGTACCAAAAGGGTTTTTCACTATTTGACAAATAGATAATTACATATTACTTGGGAATTTACTATGTGAAAAGAAAGGGTTAACAAATGTTTAGAATGTCTTTTCCCTAACTCCAGGAATTTCTAAAAATTTGCTACTTAGCAGTGTTTTTATAATATCAATTAATAGAATTTATAGGATTATCCCTAGGTTGGTTCCAAGATAAATGAGAATTCTGCCTAAATTACTGTGAACCAGACCAAACATCCATATTTCGTTATCAGCACTATTTGTTGAGTAACAAGCAACTATCATTGTTGAGATGCAACTACACTAGAGAATGAGAACTACCCAAGAGAGGACTACTAGAAATGTATAAAAGATATAGGACTGCTGTGATAATGGAATAATCTTCAGCAGATGAGCTCTTCTCATCCACATTCTTTACATATGGTTATGTACATTCTGAGTGTAAATTATCAGTGGTTACACCGGGGAATTATGAGAACACTGCTATGCCTAGACATGTAATCTGTGTTATTACCTGTCCTGTTCCTTTCTTAAAACCAAGTACATTTGTTGCTGGTGAACCTTAATTTGTCAGGAGAGAATGAGTTTCAATCTGAACCCAAAATCACTGCTTCAGGTTGAGAATAATGTATATTGCCAAGTGGTATTTCAGATCCATGACCTAAGATGGCAAAGTCATTTAATGGTAAAGAAAAAGATGAAAGGTAGGCCTGGTGAGATTGATGAGGTTCTTATTAATCCACACATTGAAGAATGAAAGCTCTGTGTCAGATTATCAGATACAATTAATTTGATAAAAAGCTTTGAACCCCTAAGGAACCGTATAAATGGCTGGTTTTGCCATACCTCTACACTGGAAGGATTTTCTTCTCCCATTATTCTGCCAGGGATGAACGTAGATACGTGTCTTTTATTTCCTAAGAAATGCTAGTCACTTTATGGAATTAATTCATTTCAGTTTCTAGAAAATCTTCAACTCACTAATGAATTTAAAATAACTATGAACTATAACTTATTCAGGTATTATTTTTGTTAGATTAGAAATTATAGTATCTTGTAAAAATTTATAAAGAAATTGAACTACCATAGATAGACGGTTTTATGGTTTTTATGCTTCAAAAATAGTTTCAAACAGGCTTTACTTTTCTACTTAGCTTTGTTGGGGTATAAGTTGCATAAAATAAAGACAATTAATTTTAAGTATAGAGTTTGAGTTTTAAATGCCCCCAGAATACACACACAATAGTTAGATAACCCCTGAAACCAAGAATATTTGCATCGATTTGAACTGTTTCCTAATACCCCTTTTAAGTCAACTAATTTCCTCCAAAATGACCAGGGGCAACCACTGTCTTACCTTTTGTCACTGTATATCTATAAATAGATATAGATATGTTTGTTTATTTTAGATAAATAACTTGTAGCATGTAGAATACTGAGTTCTAGGGTATGTATATATTTAATTGTGTAATAAATTGAGAAATTGTTTACCAAAGCAATTCTATACTATTTTCGATCCCCAACAGCAATGTATGAGTTCCAGTTGCTCTATTGCTTACTAACATTTGGTATTGTTAATCTTTTTCATTTTATTTATACTGTTGAGTATATACTGGTATCTCATTGTTTTTTACATTTGAATTATCTACAAACTAATGGAGTTCAACTTTTTTTTACATTCTTACTTGCCATTTGGTGAGTTTTTTCCAATCTGTTGTGCATTTTAATTGAATGCTTGTTTTCATATTGTTGCATTGTAAAAGTTAACAGCACCTTTTTCAGACATATTATTTGTAAATATTTTCTCACAAACTGTAGCTTGAGAGTTTTTTTGTTTGTTTACTTAGCTGAAGTTAATATGCTTAAAATATTTAAGTTAAATTAATCATTCTTTATTTCTATAGTGTTTTCTTTTGTGTACTATCTAATATATCTATGACCAACTTGAGGAATCAAATATTTCTCCAGTGTTTTTCAAATAAGTATTATAGATTTCACTCATATATTTAGATCTAGAATTCATCTTCAGTTATTTTCATGTGATACAATATAAAATAGTTTATTTTTATTAACAAAGATAAGTATGTTTTGTAGCATAATTTTTTTTAATATATGTCTCCAACTTAATTACTTTGGTGTCTTTTTCAAAAATTAATCAGTCATTGATATGATAGTTTCACTGATATATATAAATAACCAAAGCCAATAATACTTTATTACTGTTATTGAAGAAGCAGCTTCATCTTAACTTTGAAAATTATGTATTGAGAGTTACATAACTCTGTTCTCCCTTTTCAATATTGTTTAGGTAGTTTGCATTTCTACATAAATTTTGAATCAGCTTATTAATGTTTAAAAATATCTGCTTGGGTTTGACTGGAATTCATTAACTCTATAGATCAACTTGGGGAAAATGGACATCTTTTCTACATTTTAAATAGTAGATTTTATAGTATGTGAATAATATTTTGATAAAACTGTTTAAAAAAAAAAACTTTGTAAGATAAATGATAAATTGTTAAATTTATAAAAGGGAAAATATTTGAATGGCCACTTCTCCAGAAAAGACAAATGAATGACAAGTTAACATATAAAAATATGCTCACAATATGCATATTATTCAAGCAGGAAAGCAAATATGTCAAAGTTCTTCAAATTACATATTCTAGATAGGTATATTTTTTGCACATCAATTATTCTTCAATAAAGCTGAGGAAAAGAAAAATATATAATTTGTGAAAGAAGGAGAAAACTGTGTTTATTGATATGCAATATTACTATAGGTAGAATAATGAACCTCCAAAGAGTGTCACATTCTAATTCCCAGAATATGTTACTTGGCAAAAGGGAGTTTGCAAATGTGATTAAGTTAAGAATCTTGAACTGCATGATTTTCTCAGATTATCTGAGTAAGCCTAATATAATTTCAAGGGTCTTTAAAAGATTAAGAGGGAGGCAGAAGTGTCAGTTTTAGAATGTTATTAAGACGGCGGAAGGGGTGAGAAAGTGACCCTGCAGGTGGAAAGACTGAACTGCCATTATTGACTCTGAAGACACAGAAAGCCATGAGCCATGGAATGTGCGCAGTCTCTAAATGCTGGAAAATGTAAAACACAAGCCAAAAAATTTTTCATATTTTGAAATGAAAAATCAGGTCTGATGACAACTTGATTTTCAACTTCCGACCTTCAGAACTGTCATATATGTTTGTGTTGATGTAAGCTCCTAAATTTGTAGCAACTTGTTACAGTAGCAAAAGGAAATGAATGCAAATATAATTGTTCATATATAGTTAAGAACTATAAAAAGACAGCTAAGAGTCATAAGTGAGTTTAGCAGATTAATTAAAGGTCAATATACAACAATCAGTTGTATTTCTATATGTTGTGACAAAACAATAGAAACAAAATTAGAAAAACAGTATCATTTAAAATAAACATCAAGCTACATCAAGTACAGATGAATCAAACAAAATAGGCACAAGACTTATACACTTCTGAGATCATGTATACATTTTTGAGAAGCGTATCAAAACCAGGATATTAGCATTGGTACTATTTGCCTATATAGTGCTATGCTATTTTGTCACATGTGTAAATCTACTACCATTGCAAACACTGCATTCAAGACAGATTCCATCACCACAAACATCTCCATCTTAATATCTCTTTATAGTCAACTCCTATCCCTAAACCTTGCAACCACTAATCAGTTTTCATTTTCTCTATAATTTTGTCATTTTCTGAATATTATATACATAGAATCAGACGTTATGTGATCTTTTGAGACTGGATTTTTGCTAACAATAATTAACTTGAGATCTATCCAAGTTGTTGAGTGTATCAGTGATCTATTGCGGACTTTTAAGATGGATGGGACAGCCTCCTATAGTTAAGAATGGCCTCTGACAGTGAGCAAAGAAATAGAGACTTCAGCTCTACAACTCAACAGAATTTAATTCTATCAACAACCTGATTAAGACTAGAAGTAGATTATCCTTCACCCTTGAGTCTCCAGATAAAAGCCCAGGCTGACCAATACTTTGATTTCAGCCTATTGAGATTTTAAGCAAAGTAACTAGCCAAACTCACTTACCTTCTGGCCTACAGGAAATAGTCAATGAGTATTAAGCCATAAAAACAGCCCAGTGAAACTATCTGGACCTGATTTATTGTAATTGAGTTACAGCTATTTCTTCTTGAGTCACATTTGGTAGGTTATGTCATCCAAGAAATTTGTCCTTTTCATCTAACTATTATCCATAGCAGTCTACTCGTCCATGCTTGATATTGGTGATGTGTATCTGCAGTCTGTCTCAAGGACTGTCACTGGTCTATCTGGGGGTTGATGAGGAATTCAGCTGGGGTTCTGGGCTGAAATATTTCTACATATGAACTTACCGTGAACTGGGTTTCCTCAATGCATAATAGCCTTGGAATTCATACATGGTGCCTCAGGGATTCCATAGCTGCATAACAACAGAGCCAGGTGAAAACTGTGTAGGCTTATTATAACCTTATCTCATAAGCCACAAGCCTATCTAGACTCAATCAGAGGGAATCTAGACTCTTCTTGTTGATGGAAGGAGTGTCAAAATCACATTTAAGAAGAGCTTGTAGAACAGAAGTTATTATTGTAATTTGTTTTGGAAAAAAAGATAGCCTGTCACAGTCATAAATATTTTCTTTAAAACCATCCTAAATCAGAACATGTGATTTGATTTCCAGCTTCAATAGGTAGCATCTATTTGAGCATTTATTCAATAAATGGTTCTTGAGTGCTTAAAATATTGAGTGCTTAAAAGTTCTAGGTTCTGAGATACATCAGTTAAAAAAAATAGACAAAGAGGCCTACTGTTATGGAGATTATCTTCTGGCAGCATTACATTTATATAGCGTTTGGGAGATTTAACATTCTGAGAATTTTGTGAGCTACCATAAATAAAAATATCTGAAGCCGTAAAATAGGAGTGTTGAATACACAGAACATGTGCTACCACTATCTGTTCTGAGCTCAAAATCGACATAACTAATAAAACCAATCCTTTCTTCCTAGTGATCATGAATGTTACCTCAGACTCCTCAATGGTAGCATGTTTGGTGCTGATTAACTTTTTCATGCAAGTTGCAAATTATTGGTCAATGCAACTTTAAAATAGCAAAACTTAGGATTTAGACAATTTCAATTCTAAAATTTCTAAAAATTTTTTCTAATTTTAGAAAAAAAAACCTGTTATTCATATCAGATAGATTTTTAAAATTATTTATTTAAGGAATAAATGAAACTCCATGTGACAGTCTATACTTTAGGCATAACACATGAATGTCATATAATACATAATACATTAAAATATATTTACCATGAAAAACGTGCCAATCTGTAAATTGTTCAACTGATAAAGCCAAATTTGAAAGATTAATTTAATATTATTCAAATAGTTTAGATCAGGATTAGAGTAAACATAGATTTTGCTTATAAGTGGAATTTAAATAGTCAAAAAAGGAAATAAAGTGCATACCCTTTTTTGGTAAATGTACCAGAGGGCTGCTACATTCTTTTATCTTTAATTGAAAATTCCATGACTCTGATTAATAAGTTTCACAGGAGAAAAGCAGAATTTAAAAATCTCTACCTCTGTAAAATTCTCAGATCCTGAGCAGTTTACAAATACAATAGATATGTGTTCTTGGTTCCTTTTTTTCCTACATAGCATAAATTATGGGTAAATGAACACTTGCAATTCAATAGTTGTTCCAGAAATAAATTATATTGTAATGAGTTTTCACTGGACTTACATGGTTTAAGCTATTCTAAATACCGACCATACTCATATATATGTATATTTATATACTTTTTAATATATTTTAAATGCATTTCTATTTATGCAAATGAATAACTATGAACAATTCATTTCTGCCATGCATAGCCAATCAACCTTCCATTAATAATGGAGAAAACTACGTTCTTAATGGCAGTTCTTCACAGGAATGGAGAAAGCTACAGTTTAAATGTGACAAAATGTCACAAACTATTTTTCAAGCTTTTTTTAAAAATTACCACACAACTTTTCTAATAATGTAGGCCCATTCATTTCACAAGAGAACTCAGTTTTTATGCTTATCCTTCATTCTCATATAATTATTATGATTTAATTTAAGAGAGGTTTAATATTATAAAATGTAGGTATATCTACAAAATATTTTTGGACAGTATGTTTTGGGTCATAATCAGAAATAAATAATAGAAAAGTTTGAACAGATATGTCTATAAATTATATTTTATATGTGGCATAGTGATCTTTTATTAATATCTCAAATCTTATTTCCAGGTATAGTATAGTTAACTGTTTATGTGTTGTAAAAGAAAACAATGTGTCACGATTGTAAATCAGCACCAGGAATAAATGCAACATTGTCTTATCTTGGAGTTATAATTAAGAAATGATGTGTGAAACAGAATGTATCAAATATGATAATTAGGCCAATATTATATTAAATAGCAACAGCAACTATTTATTTAATCATTAATACTTACAAAGTATTATGTAATAGTTTATTCCTGCACATTATATTTTGTAATCTTTACAGTAACCCTATGAGATAGGAAATTAGTATTATGCCCATTGTCAAGATGAGGAGACTGTGGCTTAGAAAGCTTAGTAATTTTATCAGCATATACCTCATAATTGATTAAAGCAGAAATCAAAACCTTATCTCTTCTATTCCAACATCAGAGCACTGCTGGATTATAGTGTTTCTCCAGCTGACTGAAGTGCTTACGAGACTTTTTTCATGGAATGGGTCTTATGCAGGTAATATAATTGGTTGAGAATTTAAAAAAATTAATGGGAGATAAAGTTTAATAAAGAAAAATTACCTAAAGGCCAAATGAATAGCAATTAATGAAAACTATTAATGAACCCTATTAAACCATGTTGTTTAATAAAATATTGATGTTTCCCCTTCATCTTTAATAAGAATAATTTTCTTTACAAAGAGTCATGATCCCGTATTAATTAAAACAGTTTATGGTTTTGATAGGTGTTATTTGTAGTTCAATAGCTAAGTTATATGGAAGAATAAAAAGTAAAGTGATAATTTTGTATCAAATAACATATGGCCATTCATAGTTTTCATATTTTAAATGATGTTTTTGCCTACTCTTCTGTTATCAAACACATTTTGCCAGTTTGATTGATTGTGCTTGAAGTGGCTGCAGAATAATAGGTTTTATCTATCACTTCTAAACCATAAGGGTGTCTGCTTATTTGGCATTATACTTAAAAATCCTTAAGGCCAAAAAATTTATGTTTGTATAAAATTGTTCAAGTTTGAAAATTACATTTTGAAGCTTATTACAAACACCTTTGCATACTCATCTTTATTGATGAATAATCAAACACTGTTAGGAGAAAATTACATTCAATGACTATTTCTCATTCTGGTTAGACAAAAATGTGTGGCACTGTTTCATGCTGCCACATGGAAAAATAGATATTTCAACTACAGCTGTCTCTGACAATTTATTTTCCTAAATCATTGAGTTATTAGGCTTGGTTTTCTGTATTTATCAGATTAATAATACAATTAACAACTTTCCACTTCATTTTATAGATAAATTTAATGTCTGCATATGTCCAAACATTTTACACCAGAAAATTAGATCAAAAATATAATTTTCTACATCGGGGGGTGTGTGTGTGTGTGGGTGGGTATTAGTCCATTCTCATGTTGCCTTGAAGAAATACCCAATACTAGGTAATTTATAAAGGAAAGAGGTTTAATGGATTCACAGTTCCACATTGCTTGAGAGGCCTTTGGAAACTTATGAACATGGTAATTCTATTCCAAGTCTAAAGACAAAGGAGAAGCAGGCACCTTCTTCACAGGGTGCCAGGATGGAGTGAGTGCAAGCAGGGGAAATGCCAGATGCTTGTAAAATCATCGGATCTCATGAGACTCACTCACTATCACAAGAATACCATGCAGCAAACTGCCCTCACAATCCAATTACCTCCACCTGGTCCCACCCTTGGCATGTGGGGCCTATGGGGATTATAATTCAAGATGAGATTTTGGGTGGGGATGTAGCCAAACCATATCAGTGTGTGTTGTGTGTGTGTGTGTGTGTGTGTGTGTGTGTGTGTGTGTGATTTTTGAAGCTTACTGTAGGGTGTTAATTTTTAAACAGACTATAGAAGACAAGAGAGTATGTCACAATGTTACAGCAAATTGGTGATTGGAATTTTCTGTGTCACCTGTGAGAGAGTGAGCTGTTTCCAGTCACAGTTCATATCTTCATGAGAGACAAATGGTGGTAGGCATCTTTTAAAGTTCCCGAAAGTGTCTGAAAGAACAAAAATGCATTGACTTTGAATTTATTTTGTGAACTGTACCTTCCTCATCTGCTAGAAATAGATCCCTTTATAAGAAGCCTTAGCTATAAATACCAGCACGTTTACAATCATTTGCTACATATTTTTATTTCTTCACACAACCTAACAGTAAAGATCTCTAACATGTTTTAGATGTACCATAATCAGGAGAAAAGGAAGAACAATATTATTCCATCAACAAATAAAATAAATCTTTTTTTTTTTTTTGAGATAGAGTCTCGTTTTGGCTCCCAGGCTGGAGTGCACTGGCAAGATCTCGACTCACTGCAAGCTCCACCTCCTGGGTTCACGCCATTCTCCTGCCTCAGCTTCCCGAGTACCTGGGATTATAGGCGCCCGCCACCATGCCCAGCTAATTTTTTGTATTTTTAGTAGAGAACGGGGTTTCATGGTGTTAGCCAGGATGGTCTCGATCTCCTGACCTCGTGATCTGCCCGCCTCAGCCTCCGGAAGTGCTGGGATTACAGGCGTAAAGCCACCGCGCCCGGCCAAAATAAATCTTAAATTAAAAATTTTATATATTAGCTCCTGCTGAAATAGCAGGCACTATGATTGATACGTCCACACTTGCATAAAGATCACATAGCTACTGGTGTATAGTTTCAATCACTCAATTCTAGTCCAAGTCTAAAAAGACTGCATAAGTAGTTCCAGTCACCTTTTGCAGACTCTGCAAGTAACTTTAGTTTTGTCTTATTTGTCCATTTCTAATTTTTGAAACATGGCATCTCGTTAAGCATTTCACCAGCTTTTCTCATAGTTCTGGGTTCTTAGTGGCAAAGGGGAAGGAGAAATAAACCCAATGCTTGTTAAATGTCCAATATGTAGTTCATGAATCAAATAAATTATCTTAGGAATTTGTAAAATAACTCTAGAAGGTAAGTACTATCATTCGCATTTATATTCGGGAACTAAGTTATAATGAGGTTTAAAAATTGTCAAAAAATAAAACTTCCAAGGGTCATAGCTGTGGCTTATTTCCAGGACTCTCTTGCGCCAATCTAGACCATACCAGATCATTTGAAAATATTTTGGGTAATTGTATGAATTTCAACTTTATTTGCACTGGATAAAAATGAATCCTAGCGAACTGAACAAATGACAGCAAGCTTTTTAAATTCATTTTAGTTGTTCATGCTTAGCTGAAACCAACATCTAATGGAAACATGACTTTCCACTTTGAGAAGCTTATGTTTGTATGATGTTATGAAAATTGGATTAGTCTAATTTAATATTTTAATTGCAAACAAGTTAATTTTTATCAATCTTAACTTTTTAAAACATAAAAGACAACCTCATTGTCTTGCAGTTTGACAAAGTGTGATAAGGCAGTTTAAAGAATCAGGCAAACCACTCCAGGAAGTCCAGACTTCATAGAATTCAAAAAAGTTGACTTAGCCTGCTCATTCTAGAAAGGGTTTGATCATTGGACAAATTGAGCATTTTTAGTTACTCAGTTTTACATAATCTAAGAACTGACATTCCTGTGATTTACTTCCACTTTCCCTTCAGTTGTTGGACACACACCTATTGATTTTGCCTTTCCCCAGTGATGTAGTAGTTCAAAGCAAAGCTGTGATCGATACTAAATTTTTTTAAATTTTCTTTTGTTTCAAAATTATTTTAAAATTCATCTCCTCAGGTCACACCTACTCTAAAATATCATGATCTTTTGTCTTTTTGTATTTTTACTTGAGACTACAAAAGACTCTCAAACTATATATTAAAAATATTTCCCTACATTTATAAATGATACCCTAAAGTCAAGAATTTGCCTTCATTTTTATATTAATTAGATAATGGAGACTTCTAGTATTGTCTCTCAAAGATGGGATGATAAATAGGCCAGCACTTTTGAATCCTAAAGTCTTCCAAGTCTAGTCATTATTGCTATTCAAATTACAGTTCTTTTTGTTGACCACATACTTTCTGCAATTCTTATTGTTTAAATCCATTGGTAATTTTTGGTGTCACTTCAGATAACTAACTCTTAGAACCTATGCACAGAATTATTATTTTGCAATGTTTGCTCAAAAGGTCAACAGCTTTCAGAAAATTCCTATAGAACCCAAAGGCTAAAATACATTCAAGATGCCTTTAATATCTCCGAGTGTCACTTTCCTTATATTTACCTATTGATTTGTTGCTAACTTGATAACATTAGATGGTCATTGTTGAACAGCTCAGGAAGACATGAACTTTACCTATTTCCAAAAACAACCAATTCAATGAAACTTAAACTGCAGTTAAGCATAGGCTGGCAACAACTGAAGAGGATTCCTCCTTGATAAACTGCTACGTCACTGGGCAAGAATGAAGTTAATGTACTTCTTGCTTATAATGGCTCCCATTTTCCCTACTCCCAGCCCTCCGGGTGAACACTATGTATTTACTCCTTTATGGCTAGTCACAAAACCAGCAGCTTTGTCACCAGAGGTGGAGGGTTTAATCTGAGAAGTAGTAGAGTGACCCATGGATTTCATGGCTCAGTGAGGAAGAACTAGCTCAGAAGCCACGGCTCTGTTTTTTAGGGCAGGACATGCAGCAGAACAAGTACAAATTAATTTAGAAATTGTGGAAGTGAGAGTAGCATAGAAGTTCTTAATAAGTTCTCTGTATATCCTGAGCTAACTTTAAATTATAAATGCTTGAGAGAGATCTGAGAGATTCTGGAAAAAAAAAAAAAGAAAAAGAAAAAAGCCAATGAAGACTTGAGAATTGGCTGCAACTTTGAATAAATTTCTCCAGGTACATATAATTATATAATTTAGTTCACAGAG
This sequence comes from Chlorocebus sabaeus, assembly GCF_047675955.1. Taxonomy (NCBI): domain Eukaryota; kingdom Metazoa; phylum Chordata; class Mammalia; order Primates; family Cercopithecidae; genus Chlorocebus; species Chlorocebus sabaeus. The sequence goes on along the minus strand of NC_132913.1, from coordinate 71,472,189 downwards.
AGGAAAGCCTTGAGGCATGAATGTGTTATCCAAATTTGCACACATTATTGGCAAAAACTAAACATAGTCCCATGTGTGACCTTTTGAGAACTATAATTAAAAATAAAAATAAAAATGTTAAAAAAAATAACCGAGCAGACATATCAGTGACAGCATATTTTGAGAGAGATTTTTTCATTTAAGTTTAAAAAAAAAGAAACAATTACCCTCACAAAAATAAAACAATTCAAAGTCATTACCATTAAACATTATTAAATTTGTTTATTAAATTTGCGTAAGCAACACATAATTGATGGATAATATTGCACAGTATTTTTGAATTTTTAACAAATCTAGATGAAATATAGTTGACAATAATAGCACAAAAATGACAAAATACAGCTATGCTAGACATAATTCCTATAATTTACCAGAATTAAGAGACTGCTAGCCTAAAATAAACTATGATTAAATCAAAGAAGCATATTGCAGTCCCTGGATCAACCACAAAAAAAAAAAAAAAAAAAAAAAAAAAAAAATTCAATGAGATATATATATATATATAGCTAAAAATTTAGAAAATAAAGTGATACACTAAAAGTATTTGTTTAACACAAAATAAAGCAGAAACAGGAGTAAAAATATTAGAAATAACAAAGATATGAGACATGTCCTAAATTTCTTTAATGAAGTTACTTCTTTGACATCTATGTTTTAGTTTGACATAGGTTGCTTAAAACTCAATTGTACCTGTCACCTTTGGCTTAAAACTTCCCCTCCCTATGTGACTGTTTGTAATATAGTCAACTTGTTCCTCATCCCACTGACTCAACAACCAAACCACCCACAGCTACTGAATATGATAAAACCTAATGTTTAATGCCAGAATTACGTAAATGACTTATCCCTTCACACTCCATCTTTAAACTGGCTAATCATAACTCCTGTGTGAATGTCTAAGGGATAAAGATCACAGACCTTAATGAAGGTGTGGTTCCACAGGTCCTCTCCTGCTTCCTATTCATTGCTTGAGTTCCCTGCCACATCTGGACTTCCCATTGCCCCCATATTAGCACCTCTAATCTTTCTGGGGTCTGTAAGTAATATCTTTCTTCAGTTTCATGCATTTTGTTTTTGCCTCCTCATTGTGTCTCATTTAACTAACCCACCTATATCTAAACCTAACCTTTCTGGTCAGTGTTATCTCTTAGAGAGAGAGTACTTTATTCTTGGAAAGAAGAAATTGAACACAGGTCAGACAAAAGCTACAAAGGTGTCTGACAGTATAAACAATTTTCCTGTGAGAAAGACACCTGGTTATGGGTGAGACACTTAAGCATTAGGCCATCTGCCAGGGTTAAAAAAAAAAAAATCTCATGAAAGACACATTATAAATGCCCACAACAAAATTCCTGGAATTTCTTGTTAGGACAGGGCTAAAGCATATGGCCACTCTCAAGGTAGAGGCATCAAAACCAAAATAGAAACTATAGTTATATAAATCACAGCAAGGCATCTAGAAACCAAATTTTAAAAATGGCAAAAATCTTATTGCAAAACTTATATTAATTATCTTGAATGTAAATAAATTAAATGCTTCAAAATGCTAAGTCAGAGATTGTCAAACTGAATAAAAGAGTCAAGATACAACTATAGGTAATCCAAAAAAGAAGGATTTTAATTTCAGAGTCAAAAAAATATAAAATAGAGGAATAAAAAAGACATCATTCAGTCAAAACAATAAGAACTGGCATAGATATATTAATGTCAGACAATGTAGACTTTAAGACAAGGAATATTTTTACATGCATAGAGAGATATTTCATAATGACAATATGATGACAATAGTTCCAAAATAATGCAGTAAATCTGACAGACTAAAAAGACAGAAAACCAGTAAGAACATGGGAAACTTTAACGTTATTATTAAAGTTGATTGACTTGATTTATATAATAAAGTCCACATAGCAAAAATATAATCCACAGTCTTTTCAATTTTATCTAGAACGTTCTTCAGTATAGACCATATAAAAGGCATTTAAGATTTTTCACTATCTTAAAAGAAATAAAATACATTCTGTGAGCACACTGAAATTAGGTTAGACATCAATAACAAAAAAATGGGAAATCCCAGATATTTTTTTAAAAACGATATACTTAAATACCCTAGGTGTCAAAGAGGAAATCATAAAGAGAATTTTAAAACAAGCTTGGGACATATTAAAATGCAATTCTATTCAAAAAGCAGTAGACAAAAGCATCAGGTAAACTACAAGGAAAACCTATCTGCAGACTTCTCAGCAGAAACCTTACAAGCCAGAAGGGATTAGGTTTCTATCTTTAACCTCCTTAAACAGAGCGACTGTAAGCCAAGAATTTTGAATCCCACAAAACTAAGTTTAATAAATGAAGGAGAAATAAATTCATTTTCAGACAAACAAAACCTGAGGGGATTTGTCACTATTAAGCCAGCACTACAAAAATCCTAAAAGGAATACAAAACCTTTAAACAAATGCCTAATATGCACAAAATAGAATGTCTTGAAAGGTTGAAATTCTCAGGATCTATAAAACAATAACACAAAAGTATAAAAAGCTAGGTAAAAAATCAATTTAATGAAGAGAATAGTACCTCACATCTCAATATTACTGTTGAATGTAAATGGCCTAAATACTCCAGTTGAAAGATAAAGAAGGGCAGAACTGATTTAAAAAAAAAAAAAAATCAGAATCCAAATAGTTACTGTCTTTAAGAGACCCACCTAACACAGAAGAATTCATATAAACTCAAGGTAAAAGGGTGGAAAAAGGTATTCCATGCAAATTGAAGTCAAAAGTGAGCAAGAGTAAGCTATTTTTTATTTTTTTATTTTATTTTTTTTGAGACGGAGTCTTGCTCTATCGTCCACACTGGAGTGCAGTGGAGGGCTCGGCTCACCACAACCTCTGCCTCCTGGGTTCAAGTGAGTCTCCTGCTTCAGCCTTCTAACTGGCTTGGATTACAGGTGCATGCCACTGCACCTGGCTAATTTTTGTATTTTTTAGTAGAGGTGGGGTTTCACCGTGTTGGCCAGGCTGGTCTTGAACTCCTGAACTCAGGTGATCCACCCACCTTGGCCTCCCAAAGTGCTGGGATTACAGGTGTGAGCCACCACACCCAGACGAGTAAGCTATTTTTATATCAGACAAATTTAGACTTCAAAGCAACAACAGAAAAAAAAAAAAAAAAAAAGACAAAGAAATTCACTGTATAATGACAAAAGGATAAATTCAAAAAGATGATATTATAATCCTAAATTTATACGCACCAAACACTGGAGATCCTGGATTCATAAAACAATTACTACTAGGCCTAAGAAATGAGACAGACAGACAAACAATAATGGTGGGAGACTTCAGTACCCTGCTGACAGCACTAGACAAATCTTCAAGACAGAAAGTCAACAGAGAAACAATAGACTTAAATGACATGCTAGAACAGATGAACTTAATGAATATTTACAGAATATTCTACTCAAAATTGCAGAATATACATTCTTCTCATCAGCACGTGGAACATTTTCCAAGATAGATCATATGATAGACAACAAAACAAGTCTCAATAAATTTTCAAATATTGAAATTATATTAAGTATCGTCTCAGACCACAGCAGAATACAAATAGAAATCAACCCCAAAAAGAACCCTCAAAATCATACTAATATATGGAAATTAAACAATCTGCTCCCGAAAGATTCTGGGTTAGCAATGAAATCAAGATGGAGGGAGGAGGCAGGCCAAGATGGCTGATTAGAAGCAAGTGATGACAGAATCAAATTTATACGTAACAATATTAACCTTAAATGAAAATGGGTTAAATGTCCTAATCAAAAGACACAGAATGGCAAGCTGGATAGAGTCAAGATCCATTGGTATGCTGTCTTCAAGAGACCCAAAGAGACCTATGCAAAGACACACATAGGTTCAAAATAAAGAGATGGAGGAAAATTTACCCAGCAAATGGAAAACAAAAACATGCAGGAGTAGAAATTCTAGTTTCTGACAAAACAGACTTTAAACCAGTAAAGGTCAAACAAGACAAAGAAGGGCATTACATAATGGTAGAGGGTTCAATTCAACAAGAAAAGCTAACTATGCCATATATATATATATACACACACACATACCCAATATAGGAGCACACAGATTCATATAGAAAGTATTTAGAGACCTACAGAGAGACTTAGATTCCCATACAATAATACGGGGAGACTTTACCACCATACTGGCAATATTAGATTATCAAGACAGAACATTAACAAAGATACTCAGGACCTGAACTTGGCCCTCACTCAAGTGGACATGACAAATATCTACAGAACCCTGCACCCCAAAACAACAAAATATAAACTATTCTCATTGCCACATGGCACTTACTCTAAAATTAGTCACATAATTGGAAGTGAAACACTGCTCAGCAAATGAAAAAAAAAAAAAAAGGAAATCATAACAGTCTCTCAGACCACAGTGCAATCAAATTAGAAATCAAGACTAAGAAACTCAAAGCCACACAACCACATGAAAATTGAACAACCTGCTTCTGAATGACTCCTGGGTAAATAAGGAAATTAAGGTAGAAATCAAGATGTTATTTGAAACTAATGAAAACAGACAACATATCAGAATCTCTGAGATGCAGCTAAAGCAGTGTTAAGAGGGAAATTTACAGCACTAAATGCCCACATCAAAAAACTAGAAAGATCTCAAATAGACAACTTAACATCACAAATAAAAGAACTTGAGAACCAAGAGCAAGGAAACCCCAAGGCTAGCAGAAGAAAAGAAATAACCAACAACAGAGTGGAACTGAAGGTGATAGATACAGCAAAAACCCTTAAAAAAAATCAATGAATCCAGAAGCTGTTTTTATTAATTAATAAAATAGACTGCTAGCTAGAATAATAAAGAAGTAAGGAGAGAAGAATCAAATAGACACAATCAAAAATTAAAAAGAGGATATTAATCACTGACCACACAAACATATGAACAACTATCAGAGAATACTATAAAAAACACCTCTGTGCACATAAACTTAAAAAATCTAGAAGAAATGGATGAACTCTTGGATGCACACACCCTTCCAAGACTGAACCAGGAAGAAACTGAATCTCTGAATAGACAAATAATGAATTCTGAAAGTGAGGCAATAATAAATAGCTCACAAACAAAAGAAAGGCCAGGACCAGATGAATTCACAGCTGAATTCTACCAGAGGTACAAAGAGGAACTGGTACCATTTCTTCTGAAGCTATTCCAAACAATTGAAAAGGAGGGACTCATCCCTAACTCATTTTATGAGGCCAGCATCATCCTGATATCAAAACCTGGTAGATACAACAACAACAAAAAGTTTCAGGCGAATATCCCTGATGAACATCAATGCAAAAATCCTCAACAAAATACTGGTAAACTGAATCCAGCACCACATCAAAAAACTTATCTACCATGATCACCTTGGCTTTATCCCTGGGATGCATGATTGGTTCAACATACACAAATCAATAAATGTAATTCATCACATAAACAGAAATAAAGACAATAACCACATGATTATTTCAATAGATGCAGAAAAGGCCTTTGATAAAAGTCAACGTGCCTTCATGTTAAAAAATCTCAATAAACTAGATATTGAAGGAACATACCTCAAAATAATAAGAGCTATCTGTGACAAACCCATAGACAATATCATACTGAATGGGCAAAAGCTGGACACTTTTTGCTTGAAAACCAGCACAAGACAAGGATGCCCTATCTCACCACTACTATTCTACATAGTATTGGAAGTTCTGGCCAGGGCAATCAGGAAAGAGAATGAAACAAAGTATATTCTAATAGGAAAAGAAGAAGTCAAATTATCTATGTTTGCAGATGATATGATCCTATATCTAGAAAACCCCATTGACTCAGCCCAAATGCTTCTTAAGCTCATAAGCAACTTCAGGAAAGTCTTAGGATATAAAATCAATGTGCAAAAATTGCTAGCATTCTTATATACCAACAAAAGGCAAACAGAGACCTAAATAATGAATGAACTTCCATTCATAATTGCTATAATTCAAAGAGAATGAAATGCCTAGGAATAGAGCTAACAAGTGAGGGGAAGGACCTTGCCATGGAGGATTACAAAGCACTGTTCAAGGAAGTCAGAGAAGACAAAAACAAATGGAAAAACATTCCACGCTCATCAATAGGAAGACTCAGTATCGTGAAAATGGCCATACAGCCCAAAGTAATTCATAAATTCAATGCTATTCCCATTAAACTACCATTGAGATTCTTCATAGAACTAGAGAAAACTACTTTAAAATTCATATGAAACCAAAAAAAGAGCCCATAGAGTCAAGGCAATCCAAAGCAAAAAGAACAAAGCTGGAGGCATCATACTACCTGACTTCCAACTATACTACAAGGCTACAGAAAGCAAAACAGGCCAGGCGCTATGACTCATGCCTGTAATCCCAGCACTTTGGGAGGCCGAGGTGGGCAGTTCTCGAGGTCAGGAGATCAAGACCATCCTGGCTAACATGGTGAAACCCCGTCTCTACTAAAAATACAAAAAAAATTAGCCAGGTGTGGTGGCGGGCGCTTGTAGTTCCAGCTACTCAGGAGGCTAAGGCAGGAGAATGGCGTGAACCAGAAGGCCAAGCTTGCAGTGAGCCAAGATCATGTCACTGCACTCCAGCCTAGGCAACAGAGCGAGATTTCATCTCTAAAAAAAAAAGGAAAGAAAGAAAGCAAAACAGCAGATACTGGTACAAAAACACAAACATAAACCGATGAAATGGAATAGAGAACACAGAAATAAGACTGCATATCTATAACCATCTTATCTTTGACAAATCTAACAAAAGCAATGAGGAAATGATTCCCTATTTAATAAGTGGTGCTGGGAGAACTGGCTAGCCATATGCAGAAAATTTAAACGAAACCTCTTTCTTACACCTTATACAAAAATTAACTCACTGTGAATTAAAGACTTAAATATAAAACCAAAACTATAAAAACCCTAGAACAAAATCTAAGCAATAGCATTCAGGACATAGGCATGGGCAAAGATTTCATGAGGAAAACACCAAAAGCAATTGCAAGAAAAGCAAAATCTGACAAATGGGATCTAATTAAACTAAAGAGCTTCTGCACAGCATAATAAACTATAATCAGTGTGAACAGACAACCACAGAATGGGAGAAAATATTTGCAACCTATCTATCTGACAACAGTCTAACATCCAGAGTCTATAAGGAACTTAACTAAATTTACAAAAAAAAACACCCAACTCCATTAAAGTGTGGGCAAAGGCCATGAACAGACATTCCTCAAAAGAAGACAGTCATGCAGCCAATAAACATATGAAGAAAGGTCATCACTCGTCATTAGAGAAATGCAAATCAAAACCACAATGAGACACCATCTCACGCCAGACAGAATGGCAACTATTAGTAAGTCAAGAAACAACAGATGCTGGCAAGGTTTCAGAGAAAAAAGGAATGCTTTTAGATTTTTAGTGGTAATGTAAATTAGTTCAACCATTGTGGAAGACAGTGTGGGGATTTATCAAAGATCTAGAGGCAGAAATACCATTTGACCCAGCAACGCCTTTACTGGGTATATACCCAAAGTAATGTAAATCATTCTATTATAAAGATACATGCATGTGTATGTTCATTGCAGCACTAGTCACAATAGCAAAGACATGGAATCAGCCCAAATGCCCATCAACAATAGACTGGATAAAGAAAATGTGGTACATATATACCATGGAATACCATTCAGCCACAAAAAGCAATGAAATTATATTCTTTGCAGCAACATGGATGGAGCTCAAGCCGTTATCCTCACCAAACTAACACAGGAAAAGAAAACCAAACACCACATGTTCTCACTTATAAGTGGGAGCTGAATGGTGAGGAAACATAATGGGGAACAACATACACTGGGGCCTGTTGGTGGGAAGTGAGAGAGGGAGAGCTTCAGGAGGAACAGATAATGGGTGCTAGGCTTCATATGTAGGTGATGGGTTGATCTATGCAGCAAACATTTATCATAGCACACATTTACCTATGTAACAAACCTGCACATCCTGCACATGTATTCTGGATCTTAAAATAAAAGTTGAAGAAAAAAATCAGGATGGAAATTTAACAAATATTTTAATTGAATAATAATAATGTGACAAGCAATCAAAATATCTGGGATACAGCAAAAACGGTGCTCAGAGGAAAGTTTGTAGCACTAAATGCCTTCATCAAAAGTATGAAATAGCACAAATTTACAAGCTAATATTACACCTCAAGGAACTGGAGGAATAAGAACAAACTTAAAGTTAGAAAAAAATAAAAAAGATCAGAGCAGAACTAAATGAAATTCAAACAAAAAATTACAAAAGATCAATGAAACACAAATATTTTTTTCGGAAAAAAATCAATAGATCATTAGCTAGATTAATCAAGAATAGAAGAGAAGATCCAATAAGCTCAAGAAGAAATGAAACTGGGGACTGGGTGGGGCAGCTCACGCCTATAGTCCTAGCACTTTGGGAGGCCTAGGCAGGCAGATTACCTAGATCAGGAATTCGAGACCAGTTTGGCCAACATGGTGAAATCTCATCCCTACTAAAAATACAAAAATTAGCTGGGCGTGGTGGCAGGCACCTATACTCCCAGCTACTCAGGATGCTGAGGCAAGGAAATTGCTTGAACCCAGGAGGTGGAGGTTGCAATGAGCCGAGATAGTGCCACTGTACTCTGGCCTGGGTGACAGAACAAGACTCCATCTCAGAAAAAAAAAAAAAAAAAAAGTAAAAAACGAAAGATCATTTGAGACCACTATGAACACCTTTAGGTGCACAAACTAGAAAACCTAGAAGAAATGCAAAAATTGCTGGAAACATACAACCTTCCTAGATTAAATCAGGAAGAAATAGAATCCTTGAACAGACCAATAACAAGCCGTAAGATAGACTCAATAATTTAACATTGCCAACAAATAAAAGCCCAGAACTAGATTAATTCACAGCTGAATTCCACCAGGCATTCAAAGCAGAATTGTTACCAATCCTATTGAAACTATTCCAAAAGATGGAGAAAGAAGGACTCCTCCCTAAATCAGTTATGAAGCTCATATCACCTTGATACTAAAACCAGAGAAACAAAACAAAATAAAACAAAATGAAAACTACAGACCAATCTCCCTGATGAACACAGATTCAAAAATCCTCAAAAAAATGCTAACTGAATCCAACAGCACATTAAAAATATAATTCTGGCCAGGTGCAGTGGCTCACGCCTATAATCTCAGCACTTTGGGAGGCCAAGGCAGGTGGATCACCTGAGGTCAAGAGTTTGAGGCCAGCCTAGCCAAAATGATGAAACCTCATATCTATTAAAAATTTAAAAAAAAAAAAAAAAAAAAAAAAAGTAACCAGGCATCGTGGCTGTAATCCCAGCTACTCAGGATCCTGAGGCAAGAGAATAGCTTGAACCGGGGAGGTGGAGGTTGCAGTGAGCCAAGATCATGCCACTGCATTCCATCCTGGGAAACAGAGCAGGTCTCTCTCTCTCTCTCTCTCTCTCTCTCTCTCTCTCTCTCTCTCTCTCAAAATTCATCTTGATCAAGTGGTTTTCATCCCAAGGATGCAGGAATTATTTAATATATGCCAGTCAATAAATGTAATATATGACATAGACAGAATTAAAACAAAACCAAATGATCATCTCCATAGATGCAGAAAAAGCATTTGACAAAATCCAGCACCCTTTGTGATAAAAATTCTTAACCAACTAGGCATAGAAGGGACCGACCTCAAAATAATAAAAGCCATATGTAACAAATATATAGCCAATGTCATACTGAATGGGGAAAAGTTGAAAGCATTCCCCTTGAGAACAGTAACAAGACAAGGATGCCCACTTTCACCACTCCTACTTTACATAGTTCTGGTAGTACTAACCAGAGCAACTAGGCAAGGGAAAGAAATAAAGGGCATCCAAATTTGAAAAGAAGAAGTCAAACTGTCAGTGTTTGCAGATGATATGATTGTATATTTAGAAACTCCCAAAGACTTATCCAAAAGACTCTTAACGTTTGACAAATAAATTCAGTAAAGCCCCAGGTTACAATATCACTGTACACAAATCAGTGGCATTGATCAATATTATAAAAATGACCATATTGCCAAAAGCAATCTACAGATCAATGCAATTCCCATCAAAAGACCAATATCATTTTTCACAGAATTGGAAAAAAACAATAGACAAAGCAATCTTAAGGAAAAAGAACAAATCTGGAGGCATCATATTACCAAATTTCAAACTATACTACGAGGCAATAGTTACCAGAACAGCATGGTACTGGTATGAAATTAGGCACATAGACCAATGGAAAAGTAGGCACATAGACCAATGGAACAGAATAGAAAACCCAGAAATAAAGCCAAATACACCTAGCCAACTGACCTTCAACAAAGCATACAAAAACACAAATTGGAGAAGGGACACCCTACTTAATAAATAGTGCTGGGAAAACTGGTATGCCACATGTAGAAGAAAAAAAAAAAAACTAGATCACTATCTCTCACCATATACACAAATTAATTCAAGATGGATCAAAGACTGAAATATAAGGTCTGATACCAAAAAAATTCTAGAAGACAACATTGGAAATGTCTTCTAAACAAGTGCCAGGGCAAAGAATTCATGACTAAGACCCCAAAGTAAATGCAACAAAAACAAAAATAAGTAAATTGGACCTAATTAAACTAAAAAGCTTCTGTACAATGAAAAAAATAATCAACCAAATAAAAGTACACCCTACAGAATGGAGGAAAATATTTGCAAGCTATGTATCCAACAAAGGACTAGTATCCAGAATCTATAAGGAATTCAAACAAATTACCAGGAAAAACAACAACAACAACAAATAACCCCATCCAAAAGTAGACAAAATACATAAATAGATGTATTAGTCTGTTCTCACATTGCTAATAAAGACATACTCGGGACTGGGTAATTTTTAAAGAAAAGATATTTAATTGACTCACAGTTCCACGTGGCTGGGGAGGCCTCACAATCATGATGGAAAGCAAGGGGGAAGCAGGCAGAAGAGAGGAGAAAGCTTGTGCAGGGAAACTCCTATTTATAAAATCATGATATCTCATGAGACTTGTTCACTACCAGAACAGTAGGGAAAAGATCCACCCCCACGATTCAATTACCTCCCACCAGGTCCCTCCCATGACACATGGGAATTATGGGAGCTACAATTAAAGATGAGATTTGGGTGGGGACACAGTCAAACCATATCAATAGCTGTTTCTCAAAAGAAGATATACAGATGTGTGATAAACACATCTGTTCTGAAGAAATGCTCAACATCACTAATCATCAGCGAAATGCAAATTAAAACCACAATGAGAAATCACCATACTCCTGCAGTATCCAGTAGGCCAAAACTGGAATAATGCAACTATTCATCCAAAGTCAAATAGGTAAAATATGGTATGTTCATGCAATAAAATACTACTTAGAGTAATGAAATAGCAAACTATTCATAAATGCAGCAATATGAATAACTTTAAAAAGTATTGTGTTAATTTAAAGAAATTAGAGACAATCACTTACTGAATAATTCCATGTATATGAAATTTCTAGTAAAAACAATACTACAGCAACAGTAGATCAGTATTTATCTAGACATGGTGGTGGGAATGGAGATTAAATATAAAAGGATTGGAAGGCACTTTGGAGGTGATTTAATTATTCTGAAAGGTGGTTGTGATTATAGTTGCAGAATTTTACAAATTTACTGAAACTCATTGATGTGTAAACTCAAAATATATTGTTTTGTAGTTGATTGTAAATTATACTTCAATTACAATGGAAAAATATTAAGGGAATATTAAGTAATATGTAGATAGTTGTGGTTAAGCTTTTTACATATACTTTTTGGAATAATCATTTGACTTTACGTAAGTAGAGATAAAACTAGTAAAAGTGGTGCTATTTGGATAAATCAATTTGTATTCTCCCTTACCTCATGTGCACATTTATATTGACAGGAAAGATCAGCTCACCTAACTAAAAACACTTAGTATGTAAAATAAATTCAGAATCTTAGTCATTAATGTTTCTGAATTACATTTCCTTCTATATCTCTTGTTTTTTCCATTATAGCTGCAGTTCAAACTAAAAATAGAGATTGAACTGAATTATTTTCTCTAACGCCTTCTCTGGTTATTGCTTCTGCCTCCAGTAGAAATTAATATGAATCATATACCAAGAACAAACATTTTAGAGTGCCTGAAATAAAGACATTTTCCTAGAATTTATATCTTTTGTTAAAATAAAGACTTAGAACATTGCCTATGTTTAGAATTAAATCAAAAGCTGAAACTTTCAAAATGGAGGTTGTTTTTAATATGAAAAAGAATGATGCATAAATAAAGCTCTGAATATCAAAGATTGCTTTTTTATACTTATGTTCAAAAAACCAATTTAAGGTGTTTATGCCCATGTAATATGACCATATAACTTCGTGGTCAATTTTCTCTACAAAATGTGAACATGTTTAAACCCAGCTTAACATAATCTTGTTTGTCAAAATTAGATCATTTATGTTTTCAGCAACAGGAAACAATTGTGGCATACACAGGGATGTTCTAAGTGCTTATTCAGCAGTTTACTTAAAGGAAGAATGATTCACTTTAATATCTGAAATTACTATATTTTTGGTACCTATATTTAGTAAATGATATAATAGCCATAAACAACCAAATCTACAGTAACAAAAATATTTAATAAGATTTATGGGCTAAGTTCTCTATATGCATTATTACATTTAATTCTTACACCAACTTTTTGAGGTAGGTGACAAGAACCTCACAGTGAGTTTTCTTAGTGGAGTCAAGGAATAATTTCAAAATCAAAGTCAGTGGAAGATAAAGGAAGATTATTTTCTTTGGAAAAGTAATTAATAAAAGAAAAATCAGCCAGGAATTTTTCCACACTTACAGCAAATGACTCTGATATTTGGACCTCCTGAAATCCAGAAGTAAATATTGTAGGTATATCACATAAATATAAGAAAAAACTAAAAATGTGCAGTGGGTCAAACTAAAGGGCAGTCTCTGTCAACTCAGCTCACCCGAAGAATGTGGGGCCTGTCACCATATCCAGAAAACAAACTGGCTGGTTGAGGCATAATAATGCATCCAGACAGCATGTAGGTCACCCAATACTCATTCCTGCCAACAACCATCACTGCCGTTCCCCACACCCCCACATCCCCACCCTCATGCAGTTTTTAGATGCAGAGCTCTTCTAAACAGAATCTGACATTCACTGCAAGAGACAAAACTTTATTTCTTTGCCGAAGGAAATACTGTATAATTACAGAAAATTTTTATTTTAGTTCTTCAAAAAGAAATGCTAACAGAAAAATCAAAGACCAGCAGTATTTAAGAAAATTCAGTTGCTAAGCTTGGCAAATTTCCCTGAAGACAGTTAAATGCTGATTAAAAGACATCGAAAAACACTTAAAACAATAAAGAGATCATATCTACAGAGGTTACATTTCCCTAAAAATGCTGCTATGAAAAAAAAAAAACAAGAAGTATTGAAAATTAAAAATATAATTGCAAAAATGTACAAAAAATAAACAAGATATGGCTAAATGTACTAGAAAAGACACATATAAAATTAAATTAGTGAACACAGAGATTTAGCAGAGGATCCCAGAAATGAGTGCATGTAAAAACATGGGGAGTATTTTTAAACTATTTAGAAATTTGAAGGCTAGATGAATGAGTTCCACAGTCTGGCAGCAATTATAGAGTGAGAATAGAGGGAAGGAGGAAGACCACATTGTAAAATAAGAAATAAATGAAAATTTCCCCAAATCAAAAAAAGTCCAAATTTGAAAGCAGTAAGTATCTGAGCCACAAAAAAATCTAAAGTCAGCTAGGCCCGGAGCGATGGCCCATGCTTGTAATCCCAGCACTTTGGGAGGCCGAGGGGGATGGATCACCTGAGGAGACTAGCCTGGCCAACATCGTGAAACCTTGTCTCTACTAAAAATACAAAATATTAGCTGGGCGTGGTGGTGGATACCTGTATTCCCAGCTACTCTCTCTCTCTCTCTCACACACACACACACACACACACACACTCTTCCATGTGTTATTTAATATTTAATATAATTCTTTTTTTTTTTTTTTTGAGAGGGAGCCTTGCTCTGTCGCCAGGCTGGAGTGCAGTGGTGTGATCTCAACTCACTGCAACCCCCGCCTACCAGGTTCAAGTGATTCTCCTGCCTAAGCCTCCCAAGTAGCTGGGATTACAGGCACGTGCCACCATGCCCAGCTAATTTTTGTATTTTTAGTAGAGACAGCGTTTCACCATGTCAGCCAGGATGGTCTCGATCTCCTGACCTTGTGATCTGCCCGCCTCGGCTTCCCAAAGTACTGGGATTACAGGCTTGAACCAACAGAATTCTGTAAACGAACTTTTCCTGGTCTGTGGCTGAGGTTTTCAGTGCCCAAGCGGAGAACTTTTATTTTCTTCTTCCTGAACAGTTGTTTCCACATCTTTATTCAGCAGGTGTCATGGGTGTTGAAAAGCTTGAAACATCAGGATATCTACACCTGAATAATTGTCAAAGTTGGTAGCTAACCTAGGCTAGCTAATAATTAGGTGCTTGTAAATTGGTTCAATGTCCGTTGATAGCAACTGAGGAAAAAAAAAATACAGGAATGTTATTTTTATGCTCAAAATAATGAGAATTTGTCATGCATTTGCCATCTGAAGTTCTATGAACTATAAAATTTTTATAGTTCTATGAATTATATAACCTATATACAAGGTTGTTGAAACATTACTGCTTTCATTTTCTAGTTATAATGGCTGCCATTTTTCATTCTCACCAAAATGTACGAGGGTTCAACTTCACATCCTTGTCAATACTTTGTATTGTCAGTTTTTAAACATTTGTTTCACTTAGAAATTTTAGCATCTTGGTAGGTTTGTAGTCATATCTTATTGGGAGTTAAATTTGAATTTTCTAAATGACTAATGATGTTGGGCATCTTTTCATGCATGTGATTACATATGCTATACATATATATTATTTGATCAATGCTCATGTAAAATATTTGCCCATTTTTAATTTGTCATTTGAGTTTTGAGAGTTTCTTATTTATTCTATAAATTACATATCAGATATATGTTTTTAAACATTCATTCCAACCTGTAGCATTATATTTTTATTATAATAATATCTTTTAAAGAGCAGAAGTTATCAATTTTGAGAAAGTACAATTTATGCTTACTTAACAGATTATGCCTTTAGTGTTGTATCTAAGAAATCTTTGCTAACCAAGATCACAAAAGTTTTTCTCCTGTTTTCTGCTGGAAGTGTTATAGCTTTAGATATTATACTTTCTTTTACACTTCACTTTTTAAAGATTGCATATGATGCAATGTAAAACATTATTTTGACAAAAATTTAACCTTTTCTCAATAAAGAACAGTATTCCACATTATCTTAGTCCATTTTGGCTGCTAGTACAAACTACCATAAACTGGGTGTCTTATGAACAACAAATATTTATTTCTTACAGTTCTGGAGACTGGGAAATCCAAGATAAAGGCAACAGGCATATTTAGTGTCTGTTGAGGGCCAGTTCCTCATAGACAATGTCTTTTTGCTGTATCCTTAACTATTCTCTTTTATAAAGGCACTAATCCCAATTCTGAGGACCATCCTCGTAAGCTAATCACCTACCAAAGGCTCCAGCACTTAGTATGATCAGTTTGAGAGTTAGGGTTTAAACATACGAATTTCAGGGGAATATAAACATTCAGATCATAGCACATACACTATCATAGAATTTTAGCTGACAGTGATAGTCACTTGTCAGAGACTATCAAGTTATTAGTGTTTATACAGAGCATTGATTACACTTCTGTATAGCAAAGTTCTCTTTAGAGAGAGACTAGTGGTCAATAACTAAGACTACTTTCTTATTTTTATTTTAAAGAGTTGTCTACCACTGTGATTGTGTGTGTGTGTGTGTGTGTGTGTGTGTGTGTGTGTGAGAAAACATAAGAAATTGGCCGGGCACGGTGGCTCACGCCTGTAATCCCAGCACTCTGGGAGGCCGAGGCGGGTGGATCACGAGGTCAGGAGATCGAGACCATCCTGGCTAATATGGTGAAACCCCGTCTCTACTAAACACACACACACACACACACACACACACACACACACACACACACACACACACACACAAAGCCGGGCGAGGTGGCGGGCGCCTGTAATCCCAGCTAATCGGAAGGTTGAGGCAGGAGAATGGCGTGAACCCGGGAAGTGGAGCTTGCAGTGAGCCGAGATCGCGCCACTGCACCCAGCCTGGGCGACAGAACAAGACTCTGTCTCAAAAAACGAAACAAAACAAAACAAAAAACATAAGAAATATTGACTCTAAAACTGAGAGTTATGAATTAGAAAAGATTAAAATTGATAACCATAAGAAGTAAATATAGTACCATAGCAATAACTCTGGCATTTACAGATTTTTTTTCATTCTCCCTAACTATGAAATATTCCAAAATAGATTTAATAGTAGTAATTGAAAGATAATTAGCTGAGAAATGTAGAGATAATCTTTGGGAAACAATACTACTATCTCTACAATTTGTTTTGTCAATTGGATTAATTTATTGTTTTGTACAATGAACAAATCTTTCTTTAACTTTGCTAAATTGACTTAAATTACAAATGCAATCAACATCTTTGTATTGCTACAGAATATCCCTAATTATTGCATTTGTATCAACACTTAATTGTGCAATAACTGAAAACGAGTCAGGAAAATAACATTTAAATTGATGCTTCATCTGTGAGATCTACAAGTTTAAGACAGAGATGAGACACATGAATGAAAACGTTTGATTCTTGGTAAGTTGTAACATTTATTTCCTAATCAACCAAGATCAACATGGGAAAAAAAAAAAAGATTGTGTATCATTTGCCTGACTGTTATAAGCTTAGACTTTTTTTAAATATTGGAAGCATATGCCTAAAGGGGGGGAAGATAAACAATATAATATGCTAAGTTAGATTCTTTTGATGAGCTTTTATTTATGAAATTACTTTTTAAAACATATTCTGGTATGTTTAATATGTTTTCTATTTAAGATTCTCCTGATTCGTGATGAATTTAATTTGTTTTTTATATAAATATGAACATTTGGGTAACTTGGATAAGGCTTATGAGATTTCTTATTTTTAGATAGTATTGTTTTTCTTTTCCTCTGAAATTAGACTTTTTGTCCTCTCATTTCTTTACTTTTCTCTTATACTACAGTGTCATCTTGGTTTTATTAATAATTCAAAAACTGGAAACAACTTGAATGTCCATCCACAGAAGAATGAATAACTAATGTGTAATCTTCACAGAGCCTATGTTAAGAAAAAAACAAAGTCACCAACCAGTAGATATCATGTTATTCCATTCATATAAAGTTCAAAACAGGCAAAATTAATTTACTGTGATAGAAATGGAGAAAATAAATACAAAATTACAAATAATATTTGTTTCTGTGTGGCATTGGTTGAAAAGATGCTGACAGGAATTGTTACTCATGATGGAATTTTTTTTCATGATTGTAGTGTGTGTATTTGTGAAACTTGTTTAAGTACTGTACTTAAGATCAATACATTGAACTCCATGTAAAATATACCTTCACTTCAGGCAGTGAGGAGAAGAAAACGAGAGAAATAAGAATCAGCATTGCATGTGTCAACATTTTTAAATTATTGCCTCCATAAAGAGTTTTTTAGACATTGTTTTCATTACCCCCCCATGTGAAATTTCAGTACCACAAACATCTGTTTTTATATTCTCCATATATCAGTATTTTATACATAGTAATAGTAAAAAACATTTTTACCCCCTTCCCCACTGAAGAACTCATTTTCACTCAGTTGGAGGTGATATTAGCCCCATTTTAATATTCTCCATATATCTGTATTTTATACATAGTAATAGTATAAAACATTTTTACCCCCCTCCTCCACTGAAGAACCCATTTTCACTCAGTTGGAGGTGATATTAACCCGATTGAGGACACACAGACTAGAGTAAGTGGGTTAAACAGCAAGTTGTCAGAATCATCAAAATGATATTTACAAATTAATTGTAACCCCCCTACTCCAGATACACAAATAGGAAGGTGAACCAATAATTAAATTAGTTAGAAATACAATTAATTTCTTTGAAAAATTTAAATAAAGAAACAGTATATTTTTAAAAGTATAATTTAAGCTTTTAGGACAAATATTAAATATAAACAATGATGCATAAATTTTTACAGATAAAATATAAATTTTATTCCATAGTGTTCATTCGTATTATACATTCTGAATATATTTAAACTGGGAGTTTATGCTGTAACAGAAACTATACCTCAAAAAAGGTGCAACAGAATTTTATAATCTTAAAATATAACATATTGTTTCTTTAATTTACTTCATCAGGTATTTATGTATCCTTAATTATTTCCCCCATCTTCATTGCAAATTTTTTCCTGAAAAAAACTGCTAAATGAAAAGACTTTTGCAACTTTTATATTACCGAGATCTGGATATGTTCTCCCCATATGAATAACTGTTTTAACTATTTGTTTACAATAAATAGCTTTAGCTGTTCATTGGCCATCAATGTTATAATTATTTATTCCACATTTGTCTTTTATTATTTGAATATCACTGACAAAGCTATACTTTAAACTTGTGAGCTATTTTATGCTGGTTTATCAGGCAAATGAGTATTTGATGGGGTGTACTAATGCAAGCTAAAAATAAACCCCATCTGTTCACCTTTCAGACTGCACTGCATTAGTACCTGCATATTGGGTACCACATAACTTAATGAAACACAAATAAAAATATGCTTATTTCTATATCTCCAACAGTAAAAGCAAGCTGCTTTTAAAAGGGAACAATTCATGTATGATTTCCTGGAGTGTAATACATTTGCGTATTTGTTAAGATAAACTGTGTATATACATTAAAGCCAATTATCTAGTGTCTGTTTTAGGTCCAAGAAATAGAAAATACTTAAAAATGTATACCTTAAAATGTTGGTCATTTCTTCCAAGTGCTTGAATAACATAACACATTTTAAAGTAAGTGTATACCCATATATTTTTACATCGAGCGTATACTTATTGAATATTTTATCAATTTGATTATATATATCTTAGTTTATGAATCATTATATTTTGTGGCTAAGTAAATCCTATTACTTCATTCATTGTATTCTTACAGTTTTCATACCCTCTGTGCATCAAAACAGTTTCCTAAAATTTTCTATGCCATAAATGTTATTGTTGGGTTTTGCTGAGTAAACAAGTCTAATAATAAACGTAAAGAATTGTTGTTTTAAAAATAATTTTGATAGAATTAAATAAAAAACATTTTGTTAAAAGCATTTTACAATTAATACTCAGATTTGCTCTATATGTCTACATTTATATATTCAAATGTATTCATATATTATTTCCTGTAGACATCTAATTATTCCATGATCAGGAGACAAATTTACACTTAATTCATCACAGGTTTTTCATCTGTTTATCATCATTTTATCAGTGCCGATAGCATTTATTGAACTACTGAGATCACAATTATTATTTGAAGCATTTGATTTTGAGACATAACATCACTCAGTGTAAGAAAAGGACAGTACTTTCTGGTTTATACTTAGTATTCTCCTGGATGGCAAGTTATATTTATTCTTGTCTCTCAAAAAATATTTATTTTCTTCTGCAGTGACTACATTTCTTTCTTTGTCTTTGACAAGCCTAGGTATAATCATATTCTCTAAAACTTCTCCCTTCAATTTTCCTACTCATTCATGCAGATATTTTAATAAAAACCCAAATAACCTAAGATGCCACTGCACAAGGCATGTTGGAAATATCTGTACTCTAGTAGTAGAAAGATTCTGAATCATATCCTGTTAACTTTTGCTTCTGTATGAAATTCTTTGATTTCTCACACGCTTGGACTACGTAACTTGTATTTTATTCCTTACCTAAGCCACTTGTCCAATGGCTCAGTTTGACTCTCTCATTTAGTTTAACAGAGTGCCCAAATAATCTATTATTCAAACAAAGACATTTTAATGAGTGAAATGGAGCACTAAATATTTAATAAAGTGAAAAAATAGTATAAATTATCAAGATTGTCCTGGAAAACACTTGGATGCATAGTCAATTCAGGCTGTAATCACATCAATACAGGATTTGAGATAGCCGTTCTTCAGTTCCACACCGAGTGATGCCAACTGAATCCCAGTACTTCTCACTTGACTGAGAGACAAATCAAATAATCCGCCATTAACTGTATGTACCCCTCAGAGAAATGATTATAATGTTTCTCAAATTATCATTTATCTACTACTTTTCTGTTCTGTATAATGAGAACTTTAAGTCAATTTCCCTTCCTTAAATAGGTCAAATACTCTCCTCTGATTTAGACTCTTCTACAAGCCCTCAGTCATGTTCAAAATTCTATCACTTATGTTCTCACCTCTAGAAGTCTTGAGGAAACAGTAGATAAATCCCTATACATGCTATGCTTCAATGAGAAGATTATCAATGCATTGGAGAAAGATAAGTTTTTCTTTCCAAGCAAATATTTATAATTTTATATTAAAGATCAAAAATGCTTATATTTTGAAGGAAGTGTCATTAATGAAAAATCCTTATTTATTTTATGAGTGTCATGGGATTTAGGATTTCTAAGTTTTAAGTGAAATATAATCAAACTGAAAACAAACCAAAATGGAATTGATTGCCTGAATAGACAATCTCTTTGAGAGCCATTCTAAATGCCTGATAAGCATTTAGAAATGATTCCTACTGGTGTGGCAACACCTGCAATATTTCAACGCAATGAATTTTAAAATTAAAGTCAAAGAAGTAAATAATTTTGAGTCTAATGTTTTGTGAAATAGAAAACACTTAAGTCTTTAAATAAAAAAAGAGTGGAGAATTGAGGCAAATACTTTTCACTAGTTGGACTATATTATAACATAATTACAGCACTTAGGAAAATATAGACAAATAATATTATTTTATTGAACTATCTAAACATTTCTGAGGGTATTTATAACTATGCTGAGGTGATGTCCAGATGAAAAAAAAGAACATATTATTTTTACTGTTGTTGTTATTTTAGAGACAGGGTCTTGCTCAGTTGCCTCGGCTGGAGTGCGGTAGTGTGATCACAGCTTACTGTAACCTCAAACTCCTGGGCTTGAGTGATCCTCCTTCTTCAGCCTTTCGAGCAAGTAGGACTGCAGGCACATACCACCATGTGTGGCTATGTTTTAAAATTTTTTTGTAGAGATGGGTGTCTCACTATGTTGCCTAGGCTGGTCTCGAACTCCTGGCCTCAAGCAGCTCTCCTACCTAGGCCTCTCAAAGTGCTGAGATTACAGGCCCAGGCCAAAAGACAGGTTATTTTCAAAGAAATATAGCATTATACAATTTAGCATTCAATGTATAAGGTAGTATTTATAAAGTACAGAGCAGAGCACATTTTTCAATGCCCATCTTAAGGGGGGTATATATATTACATATTTACAACTGGTGTATAATACTTTAGAAAGTGGTATTTACTGATAAGCCAAATGCCAATTGCCAGTGCCACTTCATGACAGTCATTATCTATCAAAGTATTTTTCCTTTTAGTAAAAATACAGATTTTTTTTCCAAAAATAAAAGAATTTCAATACAATGTGTTGGAGTTTATTTGAGATGCTTTTCTTTGAAGTGAACCAGCATCCTTCATTATCACTCTTTTATTGGGCTCAATTTTTCTATCTTATTGGGTGTGTCTTCTCTTATTTTATTTAGTAATTCTATATATTCTTTCAAACTTCTGTACCTTTTAAAATTGCAGCCTATCAAATGTGTGCTATCCTACGCAACTCAAACATTTTATTGTAATTGAGAAACATTACCTTGTATCATTTTCTTCCTTCACAATTTTGATGAGTTATTAGAATTGATAGCCATGTGATTTTACTAAAGAGTTACTTAAAAGCACTTTCCTTTATACAACTTTCATTGCATAGAAAAGAATATGTGTATTAAAATGATTATTTACATCGTTTGAAGTATTTCAATCAGAAAAATATATAAAATCATGTTGTTGGAGGCAACTCATTAGGTAGACAAGATCTGCCAGTAACAAGAGGACAGTCCATTTACCACATAGAAATCTTTCAAGATGATGTGCTTAAGAGGAAAAGTGTCCAGTGATAAATTTATATATATGAAAAAATCCTACTGTATTAAAATATAATTTAATTTAAAATACATGCATATATATTTGCATCTGATCTAATTAAATAGAGCTTATGTTATGCCAGTAAAGCTTTAGTATTTTTGTGTTTCTTCTCTGAAGCCCTGAATTGCTATTTCTAGTGGATAGTAGCAAAAATAAAAGTTAAGTGAAATATTCTTATATTGCAGTTGGACAACCTGCTATTGATTTATGATATGACTAATGAACCAACATGAAGTGGTGAATTACTGGAATAGAATTGAGATAATGCTGTGTTATTCCTGGATGTGACTTATAATAAAATTATTATTAAAGGAAATTGGATATTTTGCATGTTTTAAATTGAAGGGAAACAACATTTTATACCATCAAGAGCAAACCAGCCTTTTAGTAAAACTGTATTTTGGGACACTGTATTCTAAAACATATGCCATTGAATAATATCATAGATTGTTGCATGTTGTCGAGTTCCAAACACTTAGTTCAAGAGTGTGTGTGTGCATGTTTAATGTTACTATAACTTAGAAACCATGTATGTGTATATATATGTGTGTATGTGTGTGTGTGTATGTGTATATATATATATAATCTGCGAGTATGAGTATGCATGAATTGGCTAAAGTTGTATTTTATCGCCCTGATACAGAGCAACTATGAAATAGAACACTATCTTTGAGCTTGTTAATAATCTGCTCTGGCTAGGCACAGTGGCTCACTCCTCTAATCCCAGCACAAGAGGATCGCTTGAGCCCAGTAGTTCAAGACCAGCCAGGGCAACATAGCGAGATCCTTTCTCTAAAAAAAACTAGCAAGGCATGATGTCTTATGTCTGTAGTACCAGCTATTTGAGAGGTTATGGTAGGAACATTGCTTGACCCCAGGTGTTTGAGGTTTCAGTGAGCCAAGATGACAGCACTGCACTTCGGCCTGGGCAAGAGAGTGAGATCCTGTCTCAAAATAATAATAATCATCATCTACTAAATAATATTTTATGTAAGTGAATTATAGTGGCTATAATTTCAGATCAGGAAGGACAGATTTGAATTCTGTGACCTTTGGCGAGATATTTAACTACTCTGTGCCTTACTTATCTGTAATATAAGTATATAGTATACATATAGAAAGATGATTTTTCCAAGATTTGAATTTTTATGACTTTTTACAGCAAAAACATTCTCTGTGCTTTTTTTTTTTTAACCTTTTCTACTGTAACTGAGTTTCTTACACGGCTAGATTAGAAATTGGTCCTCTGTATTCATTAGCATAAAAACTAAAATTAAAAATCCCCATGAGGGAACATAGAGAAGGATAGATCACCAAAGAAACAAGAGTTTAGTTATTAGCTTTATCATCTCCTTATTTGACCAAAAATTTTGCAGAACATTTTACATTTTATGATACCATAATTATGTTGGCGGTTGGGAACAAAAAATTCCAGTGCCTGTCATTGTTTAATTGCAAATTAAAATTATGTTCTCAGTTGTATTTAAATCTATTTTTTAAAGCAATGGTAATGATAGATAACATTTACTGAGTGTATACCATGTGACAGGTCAATCATATTTAATTCTCAGAGTAACAGTACAAATTTGGTTATATATGAGCCTGAAAACAGACTTAACTCTGAAAAACTGACACTTTGAGCAAAAAAAAAATTAAATCTCTTAAAATTATTGATCAAGAATATCTTAATCTATTTCTCTGCTTCAAGTCTTGGCTCTACATAAAAGCTTCCAGAAAAATAAAGATGTATTATTTTGAAAAAAAAGAAAAGGAAAACCTTCAGGGAAAGCAATTAACTTTCTTCCTTAGAGTTCAAGCAAGTTCTACTATACGCAAATTATTTTTCTATCTAGATTTTCTCCTTTTTCTTAACCACATTCTAAGACTATAGCCTTTCTAACTTTCATGGAAATCATAAAATATCCATTTATAAGAGTTTACATGACAAATTATCATATATACATATATATATACATATGTATATATGACATTTAAAAAAATCAATGCACAATAATTGGCAGCACTGCCTTTATTTAAACTAATGGCAAGAATAGCCCATTTATGAGAGGTTAGAATGTTTAAAATCCTGGTAAAGAGTTACAGATACTTTAACTGATTGTAATGAAAATGTAGAAGGTAATGGTCACAGCACATGGCTTTGCAAATAAATGACCTGGAAAAGAATAGAAGGGAGAGGAGGGAGAGGGCTAAGGGAGAGGCTCAAATTACACTCAGCCTGGGCACTAGAGGTACTAAATCCATTGTGGTAAATGTTCCACAGTTTCTCCCTTGTCACTGCCTCAGATTTGTCGTTTTTGTTTTTTTTTTTGTTTTTTTTTTTCTATTTGGCTGTTTTCAGGAACAAGTACTATTCAGGTCTCTATCTTTCCATTTTGTCCCTTTCACTTCTTATTCTACCATTTCTGAAAAGAAACTAGTTTCTACAATGGAACATAGGCAGTAAGCAAGGTTTTTTGTGGTTACTAAAAAAGGAAAGGTTATGATATCTTTAATCGCATAAGGCAATACCCAAAATGTTGCTCCCTTTAATAGTCTTAAAACATATAGTTTTCTGGTTGAGCTGTAAGATATTATTGCCAATAACCTTTGCTTTATTTCCAATAAAAATATAGTAACTTTAAGAGTTTCCCTTGCAGGTTTCACCTAAAGTGAGGATTAACTAATTATAACTATATATAGTGCTTGCCCTCTCTCTCTCTCTCTATATATATATATTTGTGTATATATATATACACACACACATATCAGTTATTGTTTGACTGATATATTTTACAATAATTACTTTATAACTAAGCCATAGTTTTTCAATAAAACTAAAAAATAAGCAAAAGAAAAATAACAGAAACAAATAAAACCTGGAAACTCAGAGAATATTTTAAATGATCTCTATATAAGCAGAAAAAGAACTCAAAAATACCAAAGCATAAAGGTATTAATACAAAAAGGAGACTATTCAATGTCAGAAAGTAAATGCTGAAACAGTATAATTGTATCTGCATACTATTTTACAGAGTGTCTTTGATTATCTACAACAGAAATCATGAAAATGAACTAAGTATGAGACCTAACTTGGGAAAAAATAATAAAATAAGTGAAAAGAAAATAGAAGGATACAATTACAATTCTGATCTTGGTAGAAAAAAAAAACAAAAAACATACAGAATTGAGAATAAGAAATAAAAGACCACTAGAAGGGAGAAGGTATATTTAAATGTGGAGCTAGCTGAAGCTTAATTATCCTTTTCTTCTGCCTTCTAAATGCAGAAGAAAACTTGAAGCTATGTCTTGTGATATAAACCTTGAAAGACCATTTGTATTTAACTGAAAAATACAGATTAGATTTCAAATATTCCCTCAGTAATTAAAAAACAATAACAAGGCCGGGCACAGTGGCTCAATCCCAGCACTTTGGGAGGCCGAGACGGGCGGATCACGAGGTTAGGAGATCGAGACCATCCTGGCTAACACGGTGAAACCCCGTCTCTACTAAAAAATACAAAAAAACTAGCCGGGCAAGGTGGCGGGCGCCTGTAGTCCCAGCTACTCGGGAGGCTGAGGCAGGAGAATGGCGTGAACCCAGGAGGCGGAGCTTGCAGTGAGCTGAGATCCGGCCACTGCACTCCAGCCTGGGCGACAAAGCAAGACTCCGTCTCAAAAAAAAAAAACAAAAAACAAAAAAACAAAGTTTTACTTGGCTTTCTTTCACAACCATGGATTGTCATTGTCAATTTCAGTTGCATATGGATTAAATTTTATATTTAAAAATTAAAATGAAGATAACAATGTACATTTCTAGCTTTGCCCATTATTACTATCCTGCAAACATATACAGCAAAGTATACACAAATAAAATATATAAGATCAATCTAAGATTGCTTGTTTCTGAGGGGAAATTAATCTACTTCTCATGTTGTCATTTTATTTTTTGAGGGAAGAAAATGTCCTTCAACAGGAAGAATAATAGGAGTCATTCAAAGGAGAATTTAATGATATTTTGAATTGCAAAGGCATTATGGTATACCCTTAATGCCTACATTACATACCCTTTACTACGATGAAAATATGTGTTCAAAACACATATTTTAATGTCAAAATCATCCAATAGTTTTCAACGCAAGTGCTTCATTTTATGTCAGAGAACACGTGCTTAATCTGTGAGGTTTGGTTATTTATATTGTATTTGTGCATGTCTCAAGAAATACAAGTTCATACGATCAAGTGCAATACTTTCAACTGAGAAAATTGCACAGTGTTTCTTTTCTTTATGATATCATAAAGTACATGCAAAAGCTGTAAACCTAAGCCCCAATTAGCATATTGTATCAATTAAACAGTGAAGATTAGATAATAAATGATTCATTATACATGTCATAAAAATGAGAGAAAGGTATTTGCATCAGGCCCTTCCCTACAGACTCTTTTGATGTCTATCTGAAATAAATATGATGAGATAAATTCTATGTTGATCATAAAAGGGAAATGATTTTGTTTTTTATTTTTATTTTAGTGTTCTTCCTTGTATAGGTACCTTGTAAAGAATGTTATAGTTATATTTTACACAGAATAATGAATAGTCTATAGTTATACATACCAACCACATGGGCATTGTATTGGAAAACAAAGAAGTCTTTTGTCAATTGACTTAAAATACATGTAAATAATACTTTCCTGGCTTTGATCTTCTACAACAATCTGGAAATTGTGTTATATAATTCTCAAATTATGTGGCAATTTTAAGTGATAGGTGAGAGATTTAGAACAATTTTATTTGTAATTTATGTATTACATATTTATGTCTAGTTCACTAAAGTTAGTGAAATTAACTTTTGAATAACATCGCACATTCAAGAAGTATACTTTAATAGTCACTAAATCATAAGAAAAAAATATATAAATGTATAAATGACCCTTTGGAAAAGAATGTCAAATCAAGAAAATATTTTAATGCCTTTATATTTCTTGCATTTCAAAATGGTTTGCAGACACACACACAAAAAATATGAAAACATGTTAGTATATTTATAAAGTTATATTTAATTTTTATAAATCTGATTCAAAACCAAAGACTTGTAGTGCTGAAGAGGATTGTTTTACCAAAGTTGCATGCAATTTTTTTTTACATTTTCTTCTGACTTCCTAGTCCAATTGATAATACACGTCACTTACACAAATAAACTTTTAAACCATTTAAAACATGTGTCATACATTTTAAATACATAACACATGAAATGTATTCAGTATAGTGCAGTAGTACATATAGAATGCTTGAGTAAAATACAGATAGTGATTATAGAGCATTTTCTGAAAAACTAGAACAGTAATCAAATGATTTGGTTTATAAAATCTAATGTGCAAACGTTTCAAGGTGAGGCTTGCGAGTTTTAATGTATTTTCTTATTTTTCATGAAAATAATTATTTATTTAAAGAGGTCCACATTATACTGAAGTTTTAAATACATAAGGTCTAGAAAACTCTCAAGACTATTTATAAATTAACTTAGTGCCTAAAACAAGTAATAATCCAAATAACCTCAAACATATCAAATGAGTTTATCCAAATATTAAAATGTTGAATTGATGATCCTCAAAAGGACTTACCCAGACTCTTGCAAAAGAAAGGGAGGTGTGAAATATTTAGAGAAGAATGTGATTTTCTTAGTAAATCAAACTTTGAACCTTCTTAAGTTGTAGTCATTGCTAGAGAGTCATGGTAAAGCTTCTTATTAACTTGGAGATCACAGCTTTCGTAGAAAATAAAGATAATTCTTCAAGACCACAGGGTCTCAGTTAACTGTGATAATGATGTTAACCACATATATAATTTAAAATTGTTGAGTGGCATATTTATAAAGGTGAAAGGAAATGGGTGAAATTAATTTTGGTATTCAAAATATCATGTTACCATACAATCGGCATAAAAATTATTGAAGCTATATGACACACTTTTTAAATTGTACTAAGTTTTGAAATCTAGTGTGCATTTTACACTTACACATATCTGAATTTGTATTGGACAAATGTATCACTATGATGTATGAATGCAACTTCAGTGTCAGAAAGTTACATATCATATGCATCTGAAATTCTCTGATCTGAGAGAATAAAGCTCACTCTCACTTTGACTGTTCCATTACTTTTCTTTTGTTAAACATGTTTGGATTATGCTCTCTGTTTGGATGTTATTTCATTAAACCAGTGAAGTTTTGTCGTTTGCAGCCTTTGATAGATTAGAGTATCCTTCAATAATTCAGATCTACTTTAATTTCCTTATTTATCCACATTTGATTCTGCGTATCTTCACAAGCAGCCTAGACACTGGATTTTCAATCTAGTTTCCTAAAGCCTAAGGGCCATTTCTAAAATCTCCAAACATCAAAAATTGAGTCACAATATCAAAACTTTTCTGATTATGGAAGATGCCAATTTCAAAGACAGTTTCTTTCATAGAGATGAAAGCAAAAAAAAAAAAAAAACAGCCTATAATATTTTAATATTAATATTCCGAGAAGTTTTTTCTGAAGATAATTGTTTAGAATTAAAAATTATCAATGTTAAAACATAATTCAATTACCATGGATTCAAAATAGATGATAAATCTGAATACTAAAATACATTTAACATATGGAATAGTTATATGTCATATATTCCCAAAAATGGAGATTCTATTTGTCTATTTTGATTATGAATGGTTGAAATTTCCCATTTATTCTTTACCTCAAAATATTGTCCTATAATTACAATTTCATTGTGCTAGCCTTAACTGTTAGAATGACTGCCAAATTTGTATGCTACTGGGATATAAGATATCATAAAAGTTACAATCCTTGGAATATAATTTTATATTTAAAATGTTTTATTCACAGTAGTATTTTTTGAACATTATAGATAAGAAAAAGAGGTTAAAAAACATGACCTTCCATTTGTCACTGTTTGGCTTTTGCATTGTGAAAGATGTGTTTAACCTTTCATTAGAGCAGAAACTATATAAAGGTATGTGAGTTGTGTAATAACTATAAGTGAGCTCCTTATGACTCCAGGAAAGTACTCTGACATTCACTATTTAAGGCTTCAAATTTGTGCTCTTGTAAAGGTCAGAGAGCAAAGAACATTTTCAAGGCACTTAGTAAGTGGGGGAAAATCTTTGCAATTTGTTGAATGATTCTTTTAAAAGAGATTTAATATTTTCTGAGCGTTAAGCCAATAAAAATGTATGTAATTTGTTAACATCACAATAAAAATGTCTTTCAGGAAGAGTTGATCCGTAAGGAATCTATGTGACATGTAAATTTAGAATCAAAATTTGAATTACAGAGAAACTATTAGGCGTCTCTCAAAAGTCTGTACCACCATTTCTGGGATTACAATTTCAATTCCCAAACATACCCAAAGAATTTAATATATTCTACACTATTAATCAAGAGCTTGGTCATAATGATAATACAAACCAATACGCCAGAAAATCTCTGCTACTATATTCCAAATCCATTTTTCTTAGTAATTTTAGGCTTTCAGAAACAAAACAAAACCAAAAAACCCTGCCAACAACAAATAAGCCATCAAGAAAAAAAATAAAAACATTTTCAGATTGTTTATGAACACATGGTGTTGCCTTTCAGGGAATAATTCTATTAAATAGTTGCTCTTTTGTTTTGTTTTGTTAACATACTGTTAGGTCAACTATATGTCAAAATATTCCTTAAGCTTAAAATAAGGTAGTGTTTCATATTTCATTTCTAATAAGAAAAAATATATAACTTTTTATGTTTAGCAGTGGTGTTTGCATGAACAATTTAAAGTATCACAAAATAATTTTTTTCCAGAAGAAATATATATACATTGGAAGGTTCCATATTTGCCCATCAAAGGAAGTAGCTGCCATATTTTATTATATACACCAATCTCTCTCTTTCTGTCTATGCCCTGGTTTCTAAATGCATAGGCAAATGTAAATTACAATAAATGTAGAAATAAAATTCTTTTTAAAAAATTGCAGGTTTGAGTGGTACCATTATTCTCACAGTATTATTAACACAAAATCATGAAGTGATTTTTAATTGTTCCCTCTAAATTTTACCATTTATGGAGATTTTCCTCAAGTAACTGATTCTTCCAACATAAAGTTTCTAACATTAGTTTTTTTTGTATATTTTTCGATCTTTTCACTGACGGATAGTTGATCAACTCACTACTTCATGTCATTTCTTCTAGGTGCCAGTTGTGGAAAATTATAAAAAATAAATTTATATTTTTGAGTATATACAGAGGTGGCAAAATATAAAGAAAGCAAGAAGTAATAGAAAAGTTAAAGTATTTGTTGTCATTCCAGGAGGAGAAAAGAGAAATGATCTCATAAGGCCTCTTGAAGGGCAGGCTATAAACCTGGCAATGTTGTATTTTTCAGGCTGGAAGTTTGCTTTGTAATTATTCATTACATCATGCTTTATGTATTGTGCACTTTTCTATATGTGTATAATACGTCTCAATATAAAGAATTTAAATATTTATGTTCTTTCCAGTGGAAAAGAACATCAAATATAAGAAGAAAAATATCACACTATTCTCAGACTTCTCTAAATCAGAGCTCAATGTGAAAAGAGTGAAAAAAATTTCAGAGGTCAGAAAAATAAAACAAACCTAATCACTGCATTTCCTTCATTTATAAAGAATATAGATGCCTAAAAATGCTCAACGTTGCATATTACCTTTTAAAAAGAATGTTAATTGATAATAAGTTAAATAATACAAGATAAGTGATTGAGATAGATTGGTGATGAAGATCCAGTTGTAGAACTAAAACATGTGGAAGCTACAGATACAGATCAAATTGTACAGTTTTGTACATACATCCAAATGAGCTAACTTACACCACAGTAATACTTGCTGAAATATCTCAATGACTTAGCACAACAAACAGTATTCATTTCTACCACATTAATACATAGATATGGGTCGACAGGGGACAGTGCCTGTGGAAGTTCCTCAGACCGTCAGCCTGAGGAAAGTCTTTCAGTGGAGCTTCCACTCTCTCTGCAGCAGTGGAAATGGAACTTGGCAAGTCATATGGAATATTTTAAAATTTATACTTATATATTTTTGGCAAGAAAAGTCACAAAGCACCATTAAATTTGAACAGGGATTTCCCCCCTCCGGCCCCATTCCATTCAATCTAGATGTTGAATCCTTGATCCTGAATGTAACTGGAGATAGTTTATAAGGTATAATTTATAAGGTAATTAAGATTAAACATGATCATAAGGGTGGTGACCTAATCTGAAAAGATGGTTGGTCTTACGAAAAGAGGAAAATCTCTCTCTATCTCCCCACTGCACACTCCACTCCCTCACCCACGGGCACTGAGAGTAGGGAAGAAAGACCATGTGAAGTCACAGTAAGAAGGCAGCTGTCTGCAAGCTAGGAAGAGAGCCTGGAAAGCTGGCATTGTGATCTTGAACTATCTGCCTCCAGAACTGTGAGAAAATAAGTTTCTGCTGTTTAAGGACCCAGTTTGTGGTATTATGTTACGGAAGCCCGAGTTGACTGAGGCCAGAATAGAAATTACAATTGTACCATATGTTTGGAAAAGAGTACTAGAAATACTTATCAATGTTACTAATGTGTACCATATTTGTGAAAATTTAAAATATAAAATTAAAAATATAAATAAAAAAATTTGGCAGAACAATAGGGAGATGAAAGTAAAGCAAAACATGTTAATGTCCTCATTTTTCATAGCAGAAAAGGAGATTGTAAAACTGGAAAAAAATGAGTTACAAATGAAAATAATTCCAAAAGTAATAATTTATATATTCTTCAAGGTCAGAGAATTCTGTTACAATATAACATCTCTTGTTTTCAAGAAATGTCATATTTGGTATTTTAATATTTAATTTTGATTACAAAATGTATTTGCCAGTATTTCTCTGCATTATCAGAAGCATGAGAGACATTTTGATAATTTCAGGATGAGTTTTCATAAATATTTTATTATATAAATAAAAAAATTTTACTTATATTTAGAAGGATTATGATAAAATGAAGAAAGGATTCAGTGGGGAGGCCGGGCATGCCGGCTCATGCCTGTAATCCCAACACTTCGGGAGGCTGACAGAGTTCAAGACTGGGCTGGCCAACATGGTGAAAACCCATCTCAACTAAACACACACACACACACACACACACACAAATTAGCTGGGCATGGTGGTGGGCACCTGTAATCCCAGCTACTTGGGAGGCTGAGGCAGGAGAATTGCTTGAACCTGGCAGGCGGAGGTTGCAGTAAGCTGAGATTGCACCATTGCACTCCAGCCTGGGCAACAACAGAAAAGCTCTGACCAAAAAAAAAAAAAAAAAAAGAGAGAGAGAGAGAGAAAGAGAGAATTCAGTGTGAATTTCTGAGCAATAGTCCTAAAATTATGCAATATTTTCAAGAAAATAATGTTCAAGGTTAATACACAGAAATTCATTATAAAGTCATGGAAGCTTAATCATGTTTGTAATATCAAGTCCAACATTCTATCTTTGTCTAATCACTGCAGTTTTAGCAATCAATGAAGACTATGACATCCTTAGAATATTTTTCACCCAAAACGAGTTCTTAGACTATCAAGATAGAACAAGAAAAATTAGAATCACATGTGTATTTGAGAAGAGCAATAGAGGAACATGGTTTTAAATTATCATCCCTCTGTGAGAGACACCCACTTTTATTTGTCTATATTTTGTCAACTTTGTTAATGCGATATTTAAAATCATGCAACATATGCCTTGGATTATGTGAATTGGATTATGTGCTGATATGTCTTGGAAAACTGATATATTAACACAAATTTGACTTTTCAATTTGAAAAATAATACACTCAGGAAAAAAGTTTTAAGTAGCCTGTATTAAAATGTTAATTGAAAAACAGAAAATTCTCTCTTTATTAAATTTCTTTAGTCCATTAATGTTGACATTTAGATTATACAGTTGTCTTGAATTTTCTGTCATTTTGATCATGGCTTTTTATTACCGTTATAAAGTGATTGACTTTTTTCAACTGTATTGCTTTAATTAAAATACCTTTTATTACACTTTTTAGTGTACATATGAGTGTATTAATAAAAACCCGTTAGGTACTTTTAATTAATTTGTACTTCAATGAAAAGATGTTGCTGAAATTGTAATTTGTAGTGTAAGGGGCATTATAAGGTTTGAAAAGCATTTTCTGAAAATCATAATAGACAATAATAATACCACCCTACAATAGTACAAGTACAATATTACTTGCAAAACTGAAAAATTAATGAAACAAACTTAAGGTTAAAACTTAGTAGTATAAATTAGAAACTCAGAAATTTCTTACTATTTCCAAAATTTTGATTTTTTCACGTTTATGCTCATGCCTCAAAACAATGTATGTCATTTTATATAACCTCTTTTTGTACTCTAACCATCAATTATTCTGAATGATAGAATATTCAGTATATATATGTGTACACATATCTATACATGTATGTAATAACTGTCATGTGTATACATATGTTTTGTTTACTAATACAACTATAAGAGCCATTACCACCATGGGTAACATAATAAGGGCTTTTTTTTGTTTTGTTTTGTTTTCATTATTTTCTGTATGCCTACTTACTTACATACTTTATAAGTGCTTGTTATGGTTTGGTGTGTCCCCACCCAAACTCATCTTGAACTGTGGCTCCTATCATTCCCATGTGTTGTGGGAGGGACCTGGTAGGAGATAACTGAATCATAGGGGCAATTTCCCCTTACTCATCTCATGGTAGTAAATAAATCTCACGGAGATGATGGTTTTATAAGAGGTTTCCTCTATCACTTGGTTCTCATTCTCTCTTGTCTGCTGCCATGTAAGACATCCCTTTCGCCTTCTACCATGATTGTGAGGCCTCCCCAGCCATGTGGAACTGTAAGTCCATTAAACCTCTTTTTCTTTAAAAATTACCTAGTCTTGGGTATGTCTTTATCAGCAGCGTGAAAACAGATTAATACATTAATATACAATTATTAATAATTACTTTCTATATTCCCATGTGAAAAACATAAAAAAACTGATATTCCAGGAGATCTATGTTGATTCAAATCCATATGCTATTGCAGATCTTGAGACTCTTCCTACATGCAAAAAAGTACAATGAAGAAATGTGTATGTTATATAGAAAAAGACATGCAAGATGCAAGATTTACTAATACGTTTAAAGATTTCTGGTTTATATAATACTAAGGGGAACAACCCCTTGATACCATGCATAAATTTGGAGTAGGATAATATCCTGATGTGGGCAAGAAAATGTGATGTATCTTAATCCATGAAATGTAAACTATGGTGGGAGAATCAAAGAAACTCAATAAGTGAAGAAAGATAAAGCTTTGATAGTAAAACATATTGTACCTGAACTTTAGCGAATATATTATCACTGTTAATAACAATTCAGGCATCCCCTAAACTTGGTGAACATACATTTTACAAAGATGATATTTTCCTAGTGAGTGTAAATTTCTAGGTTCTGCTTCAGATTAGTAAGAAGGATTTAGCTGTGCTGATATGTTGTTTCACCTCTCTCCAAACCTATCTTCTAGCCCAGTGGTCCCCAAACCCTGGGCAATGGACCAGTACGGGTCCATGGCCTGTTAGCAACTGCCACACAGCAGGAGGTGAGCGCAGAGTGGGCATTATTGGCTGAGCTCTGCTTCCTGTCAGGTGAGCAGGAGGCAGCAGATTGAGCAGCAGCAGATTCCCATAGGAGCTGGAACCCTATTGTGAACTGCACATGCGGCAGATCTAAGTTGTGGGCTCCTTATGAGAATCTAACGCCTGATGATCTGAGTTGGGACCATTTCATCCCACCCCGACTCCCATCTGTGGAAAAACTGTCTTCCACGAAACTGATCCCTGTTGCCAAAAAGGTTGGGGACCACTGCTGTAAGGGTCCCCAACATTTTTGACCATAGAAAAGTTTAATGGGTTTCAAGACTTATAGTAAAATCCCTCTTTACTCTTTACAGCTCTACTCTCATTGGTATGTCGACCTCTAGTTTCCTGAGTTTTCACTGCCAAGTCATGTAAGAGCCCAAATGGAATGAAAGGCCAGGACCCAGAACCTAACAAGTGTCTGCAGACCTGCAATTACATTCCTCAAGGTTTGTCCTATAAAAGTTTATGTTCTTAGGTGCTGGCAAATTTGTTGAAAGTATTTATTCAATTCTTGAGCATCTATTAGTTAGAATTAATATTACCAACTTACATTTACCTTCACCTAAGCCTGCCCGCCCTGGAAAATATTTTGTGTGTTTTTAAAATACTTCAAGCACAATGCAAAAAGTTATCGGTAATTTTTTTTTTTTTTTTTTTTTTTTTTTTAGTTTTTTAACGTCTTTAAGAAACGTGGAATTTTCAGGGAACTGAAAACATAAAGAGAATTTGCAAACCATAACATGGAAATTACCATTAAAATCTCAAAGACAAAAAGTTATTAAATAGCCTAATGTGATTAAAAACAACAACAACAACAACAATGTATTTTGATCTTTAATATTGTTGTAAAGTAGTACTGTTTTGGAGGATCAAGTTATGAAATAACCTTATCGGGAGACTGCCTTATAATTAAGATCTCTGCTAAATCAATTTATGGATACTCCGTTCAAGAGGATGAGTTCAACAGCGTAGTCAAATACTACCTACTTACCCAACTTTGGAGCCTGCCCTGTGGCTCATTAGATTTCCAGCCTTTTGAAAACAAGTCTCAGTCTTTGGTCTTCAGTTTTGCTGTGTCATTGATACTTTATTACTACATCACCTCTTGACCCTGACATGTGATCAATTCTCACCAGGTGCTCCCATTCAATAGTACTTGCATTATTTAAATGGTACTAAAAGTAAACCTTATTTTAAACGAAACTTAGATAACCATGTGTCACAGGAGGAATGATAATAAATTTTTAGAAAGGTCTCTGTAATTTAAGAAACTTCTTCAGTTTACTAGGAATAATTTGTTGAGTGACAAAA
The DNA here is from genome assembly GCF_047675955.1 of Chlorocebus sabaeus. Taxonomy (NCBI): domain Eukaryota; kingdom Metazoa; phylum Chordata; class Mammalia; order Primates; family Cercopithecidae; genus Chlorocebus; species Chlorocebus sabaeus. The sequence goes on along the minus strand of NC_132913.1, from coordinate 71,435,773 downwards.
ATTAATTTTATTAAAAGTATTAATTATATTCATGTTACTTTATTTATAATTATGTATTTTAATTACATAATTAGGTCTGCCTGTAATAAATGTTTAATAAATTATTGGGTAATTTGTAAGATAAAAATCACTTCAGCCTATGAGAGAGACAATTGAAACTGAGTATTTCCTCTCTGCTATCTTCTACACATATACACATGCTGTTTTTTATACACTGCTACATGTTGGTTAAGAAGGAAGAAAGAAGAATATTCCATGAGGTCAGTGAATCTATTTTTCCTGCATTTAGCTAATGCTTTCAGCAAATATCTGTTTGAAATGATATGACCTCAATTTCCATTACCCTTTAGATACATAATAGACACTCAGTTTTAGAAATGTTAATCTAAAGGATGCTGCAGTGAGAAAAGTGTTAATATTCATGTGGGAAGAAAAGTAAAAGAGGAATACAATCAGATGTCTGTAGTTTCTTACTAAAACTGCTTGAAATATATATTAATATAAAATTCTATCTATGAAATAAATTACACTGCTTCCTATCACTACACTGCCCCTTTCTGATTAATGTACTTATTATAAATAAATATTGAATTATTTATCCCTACTGTCCTTATCAACATAAGACTCCAGCCATCCTTAAATTATTTAAGATGAATTAATGACATTTACTATGAATGTACAGTTAGTGAAGTAGCCTTATCCTCTAAGTCAAAAATCACATTTTGTCAACAAACAATGGTCTAAACTTTACCATGACATTTCATGCAAAGCTTTCAAATAAATTACACAAAGTACTTTTTTTGTTCTTTTCACAAACTGTTGACCTATTAGACTCAAAAATATTTCTTAAAATTCTCTCTTAGATACTGAAAATAGAGATAGCTTAACGTGAAAATGTCACTAAGTGGTTGAACTTTGACAACACATATAATATTTGTCAATGGAACAAGAGTATGTAATAATTTGGGAAAGAAAAGGCCTTAGGTGAATTCACATCACCAAATGAAAGAACAAAGTCATTTTATTGAGTATTCAAAAGTTGTTGAAAATAATATATAATAGAGATCGTTTTTATTTTAGAAAATCTAACATTAATATTATGCAATTGGAATACTCTACTATGCCATTTTCTCTCATACGTAGGTAAAACTATTTATAAGAGTAACATTTTCTGAAATCCACCAAACTAGACAACTCTAGAGACACCTTTTAGAAGTGAGTTTTCTTGTTTAATAGCTACATGTGAGGTGTGGGAAAAGATGAATTACACTTCTGTATTAAGGACAATGAATTCCAATGTTTATGCAACAAAGACACTTCAGTCTTTACTAGTGAGATAGTAAATATCTTTCTGAAGAGACCAACTTTTAGGTTCATGAAGACAAGGCATAGCTGGCTAACAAAAATATAGAATCAATTAAATACATAAAACTACATTTAAAAACAGAATGATCCTATGGATTAAAAATTGCTTTTTATTATAAAAGAAATTTTTATTATAAAAGAAATTTGTATTGTAAAAAGAAATTTTATTATGAAAAGCAATTTTTAATCCATAAGAATATTCAAGGGAAACTATATCACCTACCTTTAAAGAACCTAAGTTTTTAAGCAGAGACCTGCATCTGAAGCTCCGCTCCTTCAGATAACTCACAATGTCACCTTAATAAATGTACGTAACTCCTGAGCTTTGCTTTTTAAAAATTATTTCTAATTGATAGATAAAATTATATGGATTTATTGTAGACAACAACTTTTGAAGTATATAAACATTGTGAAATGGTTTAATTTAGCCAGTGAACAAATGCATTACCTCATGTAGTTATTTTTGTGGTGAGAACACTTCACATTCGCTCTTCAAATTTTTCAAGAACATAATATATTGTCATTAACTATAGTCACCATGCTGTACAACAGATCGTTTGAATTTATTCTTCCTAACTGTAATTACTTATTTCTTGACCAAAGTCTCCTGTATTTGAGTTCTCTGAGGGACACAACTAATAGGATAGATGTACACATGAAAGGGAGTGTATTAATGAGTATTGACTCACACAATGACAAGGTTAAGTTGCACAATTGGCCAGCTGAAGCTGAGGAGCAAGGAAGCCAGTCCAAGTCCCAAAACCTCACAAGTAGGGAAGCTAAGAGTGCAGCCTTCAGACTGGCTGAAGCCCTGAGAGGCCCTGGCAAATCATTGGTGTAAGTCCCAGAGTCCAAAAGCTGAAGAACTTGGAGTCTGATGTTCAAGGGCAGAAAGCACACAGCGTGAAAGAAAGATTAAGGCTGGAAGACTCAGCCAGTCTAGTCCTTCCATGTTCCTCTGCCTGCTTTTATCCTAGCCGTGCTGGCAGTTGATTGGATGGTGCCTACTCAGATAGAGGGTGGGTCTGCCCCTCCCAGTCCACTGACTCAAATGTTAATCTCCTTTGGCAACCCCCTCACAGACACACTCAGGAACAATACTTTGCATCTTTCAATCCAATCAAGTTGACATTCCATATTTACCATCACTTCTCATTACTCCCTATCCCCCACCTCCCCAATTTCTCTAGTCCCCTGTAACCACCGTTCTATTTTCTACTTCTATGAGATCATTTTTTTTAGATTCCACATAGGTGTGAGATCACATAGTATTTGTTTTTCTGTGTCTGGCTTATTTCACTTAAAATAATGCCTTCCAGGTACATTTATATTTTCACAAATGATAAAAATTCCTTCTTTTTTTATAGCTAAATAGTATTCCATTGTGTATGCCACATTTTTTTAAATCTACTCATCTTTTGATGAATTCTTAGGTTTATTCTATATTTTGACTATTGTGAATAATGCTGCAGTAAACATGAAAGTGCTGATATGTCATTGATATACTGATTTTATTTCCTTTTGATATATACCCAGCATTGGGAATGCTGGATCATATGGCAGTTTTATTTTTAATTTTTTGAGGAACCTTCATTCTGTTTTCCATAATGGCTATAATAATTTACATTTACACCAACTGTGTAAGGGTTCCCTTTTCTCATATCTTCATCTTTTGTCTTTTTGATCATAGCCATTCCAAGTGAGTGAGGTGTGAGGTGATATCTCATTGTGCTTTTAATTTGTATTTCTCTGATGATTAATGACATTGAGCATTTAAAAAATATACTGGTTGGCCTTTGGTGTCTTTTTTTTTTTTTTTTTAAATGTTCAGATCCTTTGCCCACTTTTAAATGAGTTTATTTGTTTACTTGTTTCTTGAGTGTTGTGAATTCCTCATATAATTTGAATATTATCCCTTTATTGGCTATGTAGTTTGCAAATATTTTCTCCCATTCCTTAGGTTGCCTCTTCACTGTTAGTTGTTTCCTTTGCTGTGTGAAATTTTTTAATTTTAAATGAACCCACTTATCTACTTATGCTTTTGAGGTGATATCCAAAAAATACTTCTGAAGACTAATATGATAAAGTATTTCCCCTACATTTTATTCTAGCAATCTCATACTTTTGGCTCTTACATTTAAGTTTTTAATCCATTTTTAGTTGATTTTTATATATAGTGAGATTAAAGGATCTAATGTCATTCTTCTGCATGTGACTAGTTTTCCCAACACCATTTGACTGTCTTTCCCCATTGTGTGTTCTTAGCACTTTTTTCAGAGTTCAGTTGCCTGAAAGTGTGTGGGTTTATTTCTGGGCTCTCTCTTCTGTTTCATTGGTCTACTGTCTGTTTTTATGTCAGTTCCATGCTGTTTTGATTACTATAGCTTTGCAGTATATTTTGAAATCAGATAATGTGATGAATTTTAGGATTTTTTTTATATTTCTTTGAGGACTGTCATCAATATGTTGAAAAGATTATACTAAATCCCTAGATCACTTTAGTATGGGCATTTAAAAAATATTAATTTTTCCAATTTATGAACATAGAATATCTTTTCATTTCATTATGCCCTTAATTTTTTTCATCTATGTTTTATAGTTTTCATTGTAGAGATCTTCCACCACTTTGGTTAAATTTATTTCTAAGTATTTTATTTTTCTTTAGCTATTATAAATGGGATTGTTCTCTTGATTTCTTTTTCAGATAGTCTGCTGTTAGCATATAGAAAAGCTATTGATTTTTGCATGTTGATTTTTGTATCCTTCAAATTTATTGAATTTTCTTGTTACTTCTAACTATTTATTGGTGGAGTCTTTAGAGTTTTCTGTTTAAAAGACCATGCATTCTTCAAATAGGGATAATTTAACTTCTTAATTTCCAATTTGTATTCATTTTATTTCTTTCTCTTGCCTGATTGCTCTGGCTAGAACTTTCAGTATATATAGAGTACAGAGTATCGGTATTGGAGAGTTGTTAGAAGCTCTTAGGATTGTCCTTCTTGGGCTACCTTATGGCTGCATCACTGACTAGCTTGGTAATCTTTGGCAAGTTACCTGATCTTCAGCCTCCATTTCTTCTACAAATGATGGAAATGGCATTAACTACCAGATGAAATTTCTGTGATTACAAAAAATTAAACACGTGAAACACTCAGAATGATGTCTTTCACATAGTAAGTTTTCACCAAATCTTAGGTCCTACTTTCATTGTTCAGAGGATATCTTAATCTTGATTCAGGTACTCTTGCTATATATTCTAATGTTGTACTTTTCAATTTGTTAGGTAATATTTTCCATTAAATGATCCAACTTATCTTTGTAATTAGATTTTTAGAGCCAACTTTGAATAGCAGATATAAAGCACAATATAATCAAGCACCCGTATGATTAATAAATGTTTTCACTTATTGTCAAATGTTTTAATGTTATAGATACTAGCTCAGCTAAATTGGACAAAGTTAAGTGATAACATTACGTAGCTATTATAATTCAGACAATGAACAAACAGATATAAGCAGATACGAATGTATAGTTATATGTTCCTATCAATTGGCAAAGCTATTGAGGGAAAAATTCAACATGAGTGTTTAGAATAGAGAAACATAAAGATCCTCTAAATATATAATTATTAGTTTTATTTGTTTACTCCAACAATCTTAATTTAATATTTTTAAAAATACGTTTTCCCTTATTATATTCTTTCCTAATTTAACTTACTTGGTTGCCTAAAAGTGCTTTTTCCTCTTTGAGTTTATATAATGTTTAATCCATAAAGTGCTTTTAGGCCAATGAGGTAAACAAAATGGCTTAAACAGTTCTTATGGCACTATACGTGTATGTACAATTTGTATAACTAATTTGAGTTATATATTTAAAGTATCTGATAATAATCCGTTACAGCAGGCCGGGCGCGGTGGCTCAAGCCTGTAATCCCAGCACTTTGGGAGGCCGAGACGGGCGGATCGCGATCACGAGGTCAGGAGATCGAGACCATCCTGGCTAACCTGGTGAAACCCCGTCTCTACTAAAAAAATACAAAAAACTAGCCGGGCGAGGTGGCGGGCGCCTGTAGTCCCAGCTACTCGGGAGGCTGAGGCAGGAGAATGGCGTGAACCCGGGAGGCGGAGCTTGCATTGAGCAGAGATCCGGCCACTGCACTCCAGCCTGGGCGACAGAGCAAGACTCCGTCTCAAAAAAAAAAAAAAAAAAAAAAAAATCCGTTACAGCTAAATTTGTAAAATTTCTATACTCTCATAAAACTCTTTAATTCACTGAAGCATGAAATTTTTCCCACATTGTAGTCAACAATGAGCTCAGCATAAATGTGCCACTGAAATTTTATGATAGCTGGATATAACAGTTGTCTTTCACTTTAGATAGCTTAATATATCAGAATACAAGTGTAAAAGCAGCACCTGAGGTTGTAATATATTTCTTAACATTTATTAATAAAAGCTTTCAACCTTATAAAATATTGTGGAATATAAGAAAATACATTAAAATATACTTTATTAATCAAAGGCGATGAAATATCGATGAAGTCATAAATTTTTATTGGAATTTGGAATCTAAATATTTCTCATTGTTATAAACAACATAATAAACAAGGCATGTATTTTTACTGGAAGAATCTCAGGCTAGATCATATCTTTTAGTTATGATTGAAAATAGACATTTTACAGAAATTAATTTGAAAAGCAAAATTTCTTTTGATATTAGAAAATTATCTAATTAAATAAAACACATAATGTTAAAATTAAATTGCATTTAACATCTGTGTCTAGTTAGTAATGAAATTTCTCAAACAAAAGTGTGTCATTCTCAAAGAGCTAAAACATTCAGTAATGATCCAACAATTGTGGTGCTTGGTATTTACTCAAATGAGTTGAAAATTTATGCCCACACTAAAACCTGCACATGAATGTTTATAGACGCTTTATTCATAGTTGCCAAAACCTAGAGACAACCAAGATTTCCTTCAATAGGTGAATGGACAAACACAATGGTACACATTCATACAAGAAAATATTATTTAGCCATGAAAGGAAATGAGCTATTCGGTAGACAAAAGACATGAAGGAACCTTTAAAATGTATTGCTAAGTTAAAAAAAAAAAAAAAAAAAAAAAAGGCCAGTCTGTAAAAGCTTCATAGTATTTGATTCCAATTATATGACATTCTGGAAGAGGGAAGCCTATCGAAACAGTAAAAAAATAAGTGGTTGCCAGGGGTTGGGGAGTAGAGGTGGGAATGGATGAATAAGAGGAACACATGGGGGTTTTAGGACAAGGAAACAAAACAATTTTGTATCATAATGCCATTGTGGATACATGATATTATGCATTTAGTAAAACCCTTAGAATTATATAACACAAAGAGTGAAATAATATAAAAGATAAACTTTAGTTAATAAATAATGTATAGGTCCATAAATTATAACAAATATGCCAAGCTAATGCAGTATATTAATAGGTGAAACTGTGGGTGGGGGAGGATATGGCATTTTCTGTACATTTTTTTTTTTTTTTGTAAATCTAAAGCTACTTTAAAAATCTATTAATTTTTTTAAAATATCAATACGTAAGGTTGTGCTAAAGAGAGGTTGGGTTTTTAAGAGATGGGAAAGACTGTTATTCATCTCAAGTGAAAGAACAAAGTAATTCAGGTTTTGGGTTTATTTTAAAATATTGAATAATTTTTTACTTACCAAAATATTTTATATTCTTACAGAGATGAAAATGAAATGTGTGTGAAAGACACGTATAAATTTTTGCTAATTTTACACAACTAAAAAATAGAACAATGATTTTTATATAGCTCTATAATTGCTACTTGAATAGTCGGCCATTTCCTTGGTATGTAAAGGTGTTCTTATAAACTGTTCTATAATTACTTCTTATCTACTAATGGGAAAATAGTGAAAGATTTTCATAAACTAGGAATGTTCATTCTTTTATTTATGTGAAAAATGTGACTTTGTTTTTATAATATACGTATACTACCTCAGACTAATTCTCATTTCTCTTGCATTATATTCTGTCTCTTAAAAAGCATTCCCCTTGAACTTGTAAGGTATACTGGAAGAGACTATCAGAAGAATCCTTTCCATAGCTTTCTGCCATTTAATTTTTCTAGGTTTTGTAAAAGCATAGTGCAAACCTGGTAAGATAGCTTGTATCAATCAAAACAGAAAATTTAAAGCGTGATTTATATTTTTAAAACATTTCATCACCAAGTGCTTTTTTCCCTATCCAGAAAGAATGTCAGCATGTTTACAAGTATATTATCTTCTGATTTTCTAATCAAAACAATCCAGACTGGGAGACAGTAGGAGCTGTTTAAAACAATGAATATCACTGTAATGCATTTTTAGTTGGATCATTTGCTAGATGCAGAAAACAAAACCAAAAAAAAAAGGTCATTTCAGTGAAATCTGAACTCATGTAATAGACATGCATCTTTATATTCCACACACTTTGTTAATCATTGACTGAACAACATCGTGCCTGGAGCCAACTGACAGGAATTTTAACCTGATTAAATTTGCCAGTATGCCTTAATACCTTTAAATGGAATTTTTATGGCCTGTTCTGCACGCATATTATTAATACAGTGCCATCAAGAAAACCACAGACACGCATAATAGCTCATCAATTTGTAACTAAGCACTTTTGACCTTGAAAAATCAGCTGTCTTTCAGATTAATGTAGTTACATTTTAGGCAGAAAAAGAAGCCATAAAATTATCATGCTTATTTTTGTAACATGTCAGGATAAGAATTAGGAATAACGTCCCTACCTATGGCTTCTTATTGATATTGCCGCCAACCTCTGACATCTGAATTAGAAACTCTGAGACCTCATTCTAATAAAAACCCACTTAAACATTAAATTTCTGCTAAAGGGATGCATGCAATATACTGCTGACAAGTTAAAGGGGTAGAGTATAAACTACCATCTCCATTGATGTTCACATTTCTTAGAAAATTAAAAGAAAGGAAAAGTCTCCACATTTGTTTCCTCTTGCATGTGCACACACACACACACACAAGCACACACACATACACAATAAAAACAAAAATAATTAGTGTGAAAGAAAAGCTCATCAAGGTCATACCAGTCAATAATAAAAAATGAGTAAGAAATAAAAAGGACATCATGTGAACATAGAAGCAATTTGAAAAATAGTGGAGAACTATCTTTTATTCAAGAAAAATATATATCTGGAGGAAAATAGGTGATATTAAATGAATTTGGTTATTTTTTCAAAAGTAATTTTCATAGCTAATGCTAATTTAATCATTTCAGAAGCTGCAAGATGAAATTGTGTATTCTACCATCTAAAACAAAGCACCTAAAATATTAGAATATCTTCCAGGCACAGTGGCTCATGCCTGTAATCCTAGCACTTTGGGAGGCCGAGTGGGGGTGGATCACCTAAGGTCAGGAGTTCTAGACCAGCCTGGCCAACATGATGAAATCCTGACTCTACTAAAAATAAAAAAAAAAATTTAAAAAATTAGCTGGGCATGGTGGCAGGCACCCGTAGTCTTAGCTACTGAGGAGGCTGAAGCAGGAGAATCACTTGAACCTGGGAGGCAGAGATTGCAGTGAGCTGAGTTCATGCCACTGCACTCCAGACTGGATGACAGAGTGAGAGTCCTTCTCAACAACAACAACAACAACAAAAAATCTGACCATAAAGATACAGTTTATTTTATCGTCAAATTTATGGATTAATATCAAGTAGATGAAAGCTTTGAAAGAAGTTTCTGAGAATAGAGAGAATTTCTAAAAGCATACAGTATCAGGGCTGGAATAAATCATCATCATATAGTCTACACCATCAGAAGAATCAACTCCTTAGATAAACCAGAGCTATCTGCTGGCTTATAGTCAGTTTCAGCCTTCTTTCAAATATCCTTAGCATAATTTTATTTCTTACGATATTTTGCTAACTTATAAGCTGGCTCAAATGTATGTAAGAACGTATTCATTTATTTTTCAATAGTTAATCAATACATTATTTTTCCTCCAAGAAATATGAGGTATGCCATGCTACAATTAGGAAGAATTATATAAGGCTGGAATCTGATTGTTGATTACTTAAAAACAACATATTTAAAAACTACTCAAGAATAAAGGTAGTTCTCAGAATTTGATTTGCAGCAGCCCTCTCTCAGTACAACCCTGAAACAAACCAACCATTACAAAAGTCAAACTTCTCTATGCCAATGAACACTAAAGAAGGGTCACATCCTTGCTGAAACTTTTCTGGAGTAATTGCTACAAATCAAGATGATATGATAAATAAAAGGAAATTAGGCTAATGGTAAAAAAAGGGTTTCTTTCCTTTGTCACTAACATCTCCTTGATTGCAATTGTAAAAATCTCGAAGAGCTATCTGGTCTTTCCCATTGAGATGGGGTGGACATAGATGGTTTTATGCAAAAGTTCTATCAAATTAAAAAAAAAAAAAAAAGTGGTCTGCATTACATCCACTACATAAGAAAGAGGGAAAAAAACACAAAATCTTTTCATGGTCTATAGTAAATCTGTTAGATAAACCTGACAAATCCAAAAATCCTACAAATTACAGTAGCATGTTAGATCCATCAATATGGTCAAAGTTAATGTGACATGATTATGTATACTTTATTTGGGGAATGTATAGATAGATCAATCCTGGGTGTGTATTAATGTAATTTATCATATTAATTCAATTATGGGTTCAAGAAAAAAATAATCTCAGTATTTACCAAAAAAGAAGCCATTTTACAAACATTTATTTTTGCTCTAAAGTTCGTTTATTTAGTAAGCGAGGATTACAAAGATATTTATTTAATGTAACAATAAGTGCTTATATGAAATTAACAGAAAATATTATTTTTAACAATGAAACATTAGGAAGGCTTCTTAATATTGATTTAATGGAGACTATCAACTTCAACATTTATGTACATTTTTGGGGGAGAAAGTCCATAGTTATTATCAGATTTAGTTTATTGAACCAAAGAAAATCTGAGAACCACTGACCTATAGGCATGACACTGGGCAAAGACACCAACCACAAATTTTGAAAAGAGAAAAAAAGAAAGAGAAAGAAATATACCTATCGGAAAAGAGGAAAAGTAATTATAAACATTTATAGACAATGTGATTAAATCTAGAGACTCCCCTCCTGAAGAAGATAAAAAAAAATCTGCTTAAGTGTTGTTTTCCTGACATTCTATAATTGTTTCTACAGTGTACCTGTTTTCATATACCAGCACTGGAAGATATTACAAAAATAGGCATTTCAAAAGAGCAAAAATATTCAATTAATAGCAACAATCTTAAAAATATGATTAAATTATATTAAGATTACATACATAATCTTAAAAATATGACTACACATTATATACATAAAGAACAGAAAACATTTTATTAAGGGGCATATATGAACATGTAAATAAATAGAAGCCATATTATTGATTTAGAATATCAGATATTAAAATATGTCTGTTCAACTGATAATCATCTAAAAATTTAGCAGTCATCTAAAGTATCAAAAGAGTGAAGTTTTTTTGTTGGAAATTCAACATATGATCTAATAGTTTTATATAAAATGCAATTAGGATAAGATGTGTTTAGAAAGAACAATGGCAAAAGGATTTCTCCCAGCAGATAGCAAAATATATTAAATTACAATAATTAAAACATTGTGATACTAACGTAAGCATAGATGAACAACACATACAGCAAATGTAGATACTATACAAACTAGCTAATAAGTTAAAATAAAATTCTATTAAATTCCTGTGTCATATCTTAAACTTAAATTTCAGCATTATAAAAGTTGAAATAAAAAATGAAACCAGTTTTTAAAAAAGACAGTAAAATTAAAGTGGAGATGTCTTTCTAATTCCTGATACCCTCAATCCCTTTCATATTGCCTATTTTGGGATTTGGTATTCTCTAATGTTTCTCTGAGCAGTCCAATAATAAACATTTCAAAGATCTCTTACATTTTGTACTTTAATTCCACTGTTTCTGCAGCCCGATTTTGCTATTTCAAAGTGTTATATTTCTTTGAAAGCTAGTGATTCTTGCTGATTCACGTGAGGGCATAAATGTGGCAGAATTGGTGACTTGGACAAACTTTCTCCATGTAAATGAAACTTATTGTGCTGATTATAAGGATCTTGTCTGTGGTAAATCCCAATGGATTTCCTTGTCAAGTTTTTTCTATGGAAAGGGATTTGAATTTTGGATTCAAGGCCACTTGAACTATTTTAGAGATTGGAGTTACACAGAGATTAACCTTTTGTCTCTCTAGCCTGCCTCCCTCTAATCCCCTCTGCAGGTCCTCAAATTTTTGAGAGTATTGTGTTTCAGATATAAAAATCTACTCTTCAATACCAGAGTAGCTGTTTCACAAACATTTAACAAATTCTTCCAGTGACTTCCCAAACCCACATTTGTTTCCATTCTCTACTCTAATCTAAATATAATCCCAAGAATTTCATGGGAAGACTCTTTCATAGGAGTGTGGGATCTTTCTTTGGCTTCCATTTTCTTGGGAGTTTCTCATCTCTATATCTATACTGTATGATTAGTTTGATATTTCAAGACATTCTTCAGTATTCTAGTAGGCAGGTGATTTTCTTGACTTCGGAGTGTTGTAATGTTTATGTTTTTATATTCTTCAAGCAATGCAAAGAAATTTTGAAAAAGAGACCTTATCACATATAGAGGAAAACCAGAAATTATTTTTAAAACATTGATATTTGACCACATACTTAAACATTTCTTCATAACAAAATTAAATGATAAATACAATATGAAGGCCTTAACAAAATTAAAAGACAAATGACTAGTAAATAAAAATTATAGGGAAGCAATAGATTAATGATTTAATATCTTTAATATGTAAATAAAATTTAAAAACGATTATAAGAAGACAAAACCACAATTGAAAGACAGACAAAATATATTACAAATGATGAAATGCAATGGCCCTCAACAAATGAAAGACGTTCAGCATAAGTAGTAATCAAAGCAGTGCAAATTAAGATAATGGGCATCTCTTCCCATTATCTTAATTTTCTATAGTAACTATAGAAAATGATTAGAAATTTATTAAAAATATTATAAAATATTGAGAATAGATGCATACATCAAGGGACATAAGTTTCACAAGAGCAAAAGCTCTATGTCCATTTATTGACTGAGAAAATTGTCTGATACGTTAAGTTGAAAAGTTGCAGAACTACTACTAAGATCATGTTAATATAGAAATCATATACACATTTATTATTTATTTGGATATACTTATGTGACACAGATGTATGTGTGTATACATACATAGAAAATTATGTGGAAGTTTATAAATCAAAATATCAATAATGGTTACCTCTTGGAACCAGATTATATATATTATATTGTTTTTGTATTTCACCTTACCTTCGATCACTTTCCTATACTTAAATGTTAATTTTCAAATTTTACAAGTGGAATAATGTCATATTTTGAAACACGGTAAGTAGGAAGTCATTTCAATTATATAGAAAATTACTTCCCTTAGAGAAATAAGAATATACATGAAGAACCTGACATTAAGAGCTATTTTTCTGTTTTGGGGTAAAGTAGACATATTTTCATCATTTTTTATTCTTATTACAAATGTTTCTGTTTTTAGTTTGATTCTGTCAGGTAAAAGTGTCTCTGTCTGACCCCTCACAACCAGCCCTAAAAATAGGTCAGTGACTCTGAATTATAATAAAGCTACTAGTTTTTCCTTTCTTTTTTGTCACATTTTTCAGCACAATTTAACAGTCAGATATAATTTGGGCAGTATGACATAAAACTGAGATTTGGCAAACAGGTGATATAATTAACAGACACATTTTATTTTATTATTTTGTTATTTGGTATACTTCATTTGATGTATTCAATTAGCCTGCTTTTTTGTAATGATCCATATTAACTTTGCATTGAAGGGGCCAGATTTCTTATTAATTGAAAAAACATAATTGACAAAACTACTTTTAGCTTCGCTAATACATTCTAATACCATAAAACAAATAAAAAGTGTTTTTAATCAAATTAAAAAAATAATGTATGATAATATTGACATTTTATAAAAAACTGAATTTGCAAATTATGACACTCACTTGTATAATTAACTTTTAGCTGAATGAATCACTAGAATATTTTCTGTATATGAAAGATTGTTTTTTTTAAGAGTATTTTAACCTTCACCAGGCTATAAATAACTCGCAACCCCTTACAATTTTTATTGCTTTTGAGGATACAATATTGTTTTACAGAGTCCTGGTAGACAATCTCCAAAGCTAAAGCAAATATTCAATATACTATTTAAATAAATCTCAGGAATTTCTATTTTCTCACATTCTTTCTGTAATTAAATATGAACTTTGCACTCTAAATGTCCATGCTTAGATTGATTCTCCTTTCTCTCTTGCCCTCTCTCCACCTCACCAGCTCTCTCTCTGTCTCTCTCATACTCACACACACACACACACACGCATACACACAATTGGTGTGATTTGGAACATTATGGAAGACATCATGATTGAATGTAGAAGATTTAGTGTATCATGGCTGATCTTTGGAGATTTCTGTGTATAGAGATATTTGTAGTGTGCCACTCACTTTGCCTATTTCCTCAGCTGCCAGAAGCGTTGACTGCTGATGGTTCAACTCTTGACTTCCCGTTACCTCATTCAAGTTTATGTTCCTCTCTTGAGCACCTTGATATCAATGATTAGTTGATGCAAAAATACAAGCCTGATTCTCATTCCTCAATTTGGGACATCTCTGGAAGGCCATCTCAGCTTAAGAAGGCCCAATAGGATTGTAGTACCTTTGAATCAGCTGATCCCTTTGTACAACTGCATTATACTTAGCTCCTCTTGTTGTGCATTCTGCTGCTGCTCCCTTACAGGTATTGCTGCAGATATCACACCTCGATAAACTTCCTGTAAGTACATCATAGACTCAGGGTCTGTTTCCTGGAAAACTCCTGTTGAATAGTCTGTGATTTTTAAAACATACTTTTTAAAGAGTACTTATAGTTTGTCTTCTATAGCATCTTTTAAAAACTCTTTTTTTACAGGGTAACATGAAAAACTACCTCAAGTATTCTGTAGTGAAAAAAATACCTCAAGTTTCCTGTAGTGAAGGAACCATCTATTATACATAGACAAGTGAGAAAGGAAACTGTATGGAACCTCATGAATGAGTGAATAAATCCATCATCTGTTCATCATAATCATTATCACCAAATGGATCCATTCTATTGCTGATAAAATGGAAAGAATGTTCTTTATGCATCTATCCCTATTATTATATATACAGCCAGATGAGCTATGATTCTATTAGTTCCCAGAATCATTAGGGTCAAGTCAGGTTACCATTCAGGAAGAAAGTATAATAGAAAATCATGCTGCTACAGCAGTATTAATGATTCATTAGGTGACATTCTAACCTCTGGATGTTCATGAAATAATCTAAATCCAAAGTGTCATAGAAGCTACATCAAAGCCATGACACAATAAAACAAAAGAAATGTTATGCCAAGTTATATGAGTGGAGAATTCAGCCTAATATACTATGTATTTTTTTGCATCAGTGGTGCTAAAGATGAGTGTAATTTTTTGAAAATTCAAAATTACATGTAATAGCCCATATCTATCTGGTTGTTTTAAATTAACCTAAGAATTTTGATTTCATTTATAAGTCCCGTTTATGGCCCTAAAGCCTTGTCTACTGATTATGCTTTTTATAAGAAAATATGACATTTTTTCAAGTTCCAAGGTCTTTCTTCAAACTACAACTGTTCTACCTTTCAGCGTAATACTTGGTCTTCATCCTAATATGAATAGCTGTTTAGTAATAGTAATAATAATAATAGTAAGCTTTTATGCAATGTTTCCAATGTGCCAGACATTATTCTAAATTTTTTACATAATTGACTTCATACTATTACTATCCCAAATTTATTTATTTATTGTTAAATAACTTCAGTTTTTATTTTAGACTCAGAGGATATATGTGACAATGTGTTACATGAGTATATTGTGTGATGATGAGATTTGCCATACAAATGATTCTGGCACTCAGGAAGAGCACATAGTACTGGGTAGGTACTTGTTCAGGCCTTTTCTCCTCCCTCCCTCTCCCCTGTAGTAGTCCCTGATGTCTATTATTCCCATCATTATGTCCATGCATATACAATATTTATCTCCCACATGTGGTATTTGGTTTTCTGTTGCCAAATGAATTGGCTTAGGATAATGACCTCTAGCTACATCCATGTTGCTGCAAAGGGCATTATTCCATTCTTGTTTATGGCTGCATAGTATTCCATGTTGTATTTCTTTATCAACTTTATTTTGTTTATCCAATGCACCATTGGTGGGCATCGAGGTTGATTCAATGTCTTCACTATCATGAATAGTGCTGTGTTGAACATATGAGCGCATGTATCTTTTTGTACAATGATTTATTTTCCTTTGGGTATATACACAGTCATGGCATTGCTGGGTTAAATGTAATTCTGTTTTAAGTTTGAGACCTCTCCAAACTGTTTTTCACAGTGGCTGAACTAACATACTTTCCTGGCAACAATGTATAAGCATTTCTGTTTCTCCACAACCTCATCAGCATCTGTTATATTTTGACTCTTTAATAACAGCCATTTTGACTCATATGAGACAGTATCTCATTGTGGCTCAGTTTGCATTTCTCTGATGATTAGTGATGAGATTTTTTTCAGACGTTTGCTGGCCATTTGTATTCGTCGTTTCTCCATAGGGACAGAGCTAATAGGATATGTATATATGTGAAAGGGAGTTTATTAGAGAGAATTGGCTCACACAATCACAAGGTAAAGTCCTGTGACAAGCTTTCTGCAAGCTGGGGAAGAGAAAGAAGCCAGTAGTGGCTCAGTCCAAATCCGAAAGTCTCAAAACTAGGGAAGCTGACAGTGTAGCCTTAGTCTATGGCCAAAGGCCCAAGAGTCTCCTGCAAACCACTTGGTGTAAGTCCAAGAGTCCAAAGGCCAGAGAACCTGGAGTCTGATGTCCAAGGGCTGGGGGAATGGAAGGAAGCATTCAACATAAGAAAGAGAAGACACCCAGAGACCCATCAAGCAAAGTTATCCCATCTTCTATGGCTGCTTTGTTTTTGCTGGGTTGGAGCTGATTGGATGATGCCCACCCACACTGAGGGTAGGTTTTCCTCTGCCAGTCCACTGACTCAAATGCCAATCTCCTCTGACAACACACGCACAGACACAGCCAGAAACAATACTTTATTAGCCATCTAGGCATCCTTCAATACAATCAAATTAACACCTAAGATTAACCATCACACTGCTTGAATGTTTTATTTTGAGAAGTATCTGTTCATGTCGTTTACCTGTTCTTTATTGGGTTTTTTTTTTTTTGCTTGTTAATGTATTTAAACTTCTTATAGATTCTGCATATTAGACCTTTCATAATTGAAAAATGCATAATTTTTCAATTATCTCTCTTTACTGATAATATGGTTCTATACCTATAAAACCCTAAAGAGTCTTCTTCTAGAAATGATAAACAACTTCAGTAAATTTTAGGATACAAAATCGATGTACAAAAATCGGTAGTATTTCTATACACCAATAACATTATAGTTGAAAACCAAATCAAGAACACAATTCCATTTACTATAGACACACACATACACACAGACACACACAATACCTAGAAATACAGCTAGCCAAGGAGGTGAACTATTTCTACAAGGAGAACTACAAAACACTGCTGAAAGAAATCAGAGACAAGACAAATAAATGGAAAAGTACCTCATGCTTATGGATTGGAAGAATCAATATGGTTAAAATGGCCATACTGCCCAAATCAATTTAAAGATTCAACACTATTTCTATCAAACTACCAACATCATTTTTTCATAGAATTAGAAAACCTTATTCTAAAATTTATATGGAACCAAGAAAGAGCCCAAATAGACAAAGCAATTCTCAACAAAAAGAACAAAGCTGGATCCCTCATATCACGACTTTGAACTATACTATAAGGCTATAGTAACCAAAGATCATGGTACTGGTACAGAAACAAGTACATAGAAAATGGAACAGAATAGATGATCCAGAAATAAAGTTGCACACCTACAACCATAGGACCTTTTACAGTGTCAGCAAAAATAAACAATGGGGAAATCAATCCCTATTCAATAAATGATGTTGGCCTAACTGGCTAGCCATATGAAGAAGAATGAAATTGAACCCTTACCTTTCACCATATACAAAAATTAACTTCAGATGAATTAAAGATTTAAATGTAAGACCTCAAACTCTAAAAATCCTAGAAGAAAACCTAGGAAATACCATTATTGACGTTGGCCATGACTAATAATTTGTGTCTAAATCCTCAAAAGCAATTGCAACCAAAACAAAAATTGACAAGTGGAACCTAATTTAGCTAAAGTTTTTCTGCACAGTAACTTTACATAAATGGAAACTAAGCCTAAGGGTGTTTAGTTGTGTTGCTGAAGTTACACAGCTAGTAACTGTCAGAGCTAGGATTTTATACCAGACAATCTGGCTCTTGGCTTTTCATTATTGGAAACAATTTTTGTGCCCTATAATGAATTAAGCATTGAAGAAGGATATAAAAGAGAAAACTTGGGGGCTTAAAATATTCTAGGCTAAGAGCTAAACAAACCAACAATTAGATAGTTCATCCTGCAGGTAAACATAAGATACAGAGACATCTTTGGGGCTGAGAAAGTTTCTGAAAGAAGATGAGTTTTGATCTTAAAATTAGAAGAGGATAAGGAATGAGGAGTGAAGTGGGAAATGTAGACAGATATGTTGTTCAAGATTATAGATGTATGCCAGCATATGGCATTTTGGGAAATACAAGAAATTTAGAATGGCTGGAATAAAGGGGCTTGCTGTGCTGCAGTAAGGGAGGTCAGAATGGGAGACAGGAACAATCATTTTATAAAGTGCCTTTCATGCCTTGTAATAAGCTGTGGCCTGATCCACCCTCAAGAAAGGTAAATATCTATTTATATAGTGAGTTTATATCTACTGACCCAACCACAAATGGTGTCATGGGTTTTCATGATTGTGGCACTGAGCTGGGATACCTTAAATGACTTTGTGACTAACAATTGTCTGGTTAATGAAAACAGTGAAGATACAATTCCTATTCCAGGGGAGTCCAGACATGCCTCATGGTATTTAGTGGGCTAAATATTGTGGAATACATGAAACTTGTCTCATGAATGAAAATGGTAAAATCACTGAGTGAACCAAAGGGAATCCTCAAGTGGATAAGAAATAAAAGAGAAAAGGCAATAGTGGTGGAAAATCTCTATGATTTTTGAAAGCCCTAGTTGTGAAGTTGTAAAGTTCCTAAGCCTGAAGCATAGTGGGAAATTCTACATTAAGAATTCAGGCACTGGGTCCAGATGCTACAGTAGTTAAAGTAGATATTTAAAGATTTACAAGTTATGATGATGCATCACTCCTCTTTCTCCCTGGAGTTGGGAAAACAGTGCCGTAGAGCTTTCAAAAATTAGTTTAACGTAGAATGCTCATTAGAAAACTGAGAAGGGTTTGGAGAGCAAAACGGAAACAGTGAAGTAACTCAGAGAATATTATCCATAGCAAACAGTTAATATCTCTCAGGCTAGGTGAACTAAGTTTGAAGTTGTGATCACAGTTCAGAAATCTTCGATTCGGAGCTGGCAATAGTGGCAGGACCATAAACCACCAAAGGAGCATTGGGATGAAGCTTGGACATCACATGCAAGTGTCACATAGTGGATGCTGGACCACTGAAATTGCCACCTGGTTGATCTGAGGACTGCCTTGGGGGTGGGGGTAGGGTGCTAAGCCTTCTGAAGGAATGCTCAGAACTAATACTAGGATTGAGACTGAGGAAGACTCTTGACCTTGCATTTGCTAGAACTGCTGAAAAATGTTGAAATCAGCTGCTGCCCACCACTGGAAGATACCCAAATAAAAGACAATGACCCATCTGGGATGGGCACAGAAGCCATAAACATAAGGCAGATTATATCTTCTCCCTTTATTCTGACTTTTAGTCTAATACTCATGCTTCAGTGGCAGAATCTAACTAGAAGTCAACAGGAAAGAAGTCTAGAAAGTATAGCTTAATGTCTGTGACCCCGAACACATATAAAAGGATAACATACAGGAGGCTAGTAGTGGAGGCTGAGACCAAATGAGAAAATTACCAGTATGGTAAAGAGTAAAGTCTGCGAACCAGGAGACTGAGTATTCACCTCAGTCTGTGGGACTTCCATTCCACTATGGACACATAAGACCCCATACCCAGAGACAGTATTCACAAAGTAAAAAGAAGAAGGAGAGTCCTTCCACCACTTTAGTTCTTCTAAAATTACCAGGTGAGGTTTTTTGTGTTGTTTTCACCCAAGAAAGGTAAGTGCCATTTATATGGTGAATATGTATCTGCGTCTTATTTCTACTGACCCACTCACAAATGGTGTCATGGGTTCCCATGATTGTGGCACTGAGCTGGGAAAGCTTAAATGACTTTGCAACTAACGATTGTCTGGTTAATGAAAAGAGCATGGATAAAATTCTTATTTCAGGGAAGGCCAGACATGCCTCATGGTACTTGGTGGCTTAAGAGTTGTGGAATACATGAAACTTGTGTCATGAATAGAAATAGCAAAATAGCTGAGTGAATCAAAAGAAATCTTCAAGTGGATAAGAAACAAAAGAGAAAAATCAGTAGTGGTGGAATCCCACCACACTGCTATTGATCATTTTAGAAGGAGTGGACTGAAAGGAAAATAAATATAATACTAATGTTATCAGAAAAGGCAAGAAGCAAGCTGATGGTACTGTACTTTTTTTCTTTTTGGAATGAAATAGGGGATATTGCTTGTTTTCTTTTGTCTTCACAATATTGCCAAGCTATTTCTTTCTTTCTTTGTTCCTATGTTTGTCTGTTTAGCTGCTATTCTTCCAGTAAGTCATCCCCTTCATTCCAGTAAGGTAGAGAAGTTGAGAGGAGGGATAGTGGAATGCAGTCACTGTTAAAATTTGAAGAGGCCTTTTGTGTACTAATAACTTCATTTTACTTTAAAGGAATAAATTCTTACTAGCTATATAGACACAGACACACACACACACACAGAGACATACACACATGTACACGTTATTAATACATAAATCAGGTTATATATATTTTGTGTCTTGTACAATCTGTATTCTAATTTTTTTACTTAGTTCATCTCCTTTTCTATTCTGTCTGCCCACTATCACTACTACCTTCCAGTTATTTCTCCATGCTCATGTAATTATATGTGAATATATATTTAAAATGTCATTTTAAAATGTATGATTATATTATACATACTTTTTATATCTTTTTCCCCAAATAAGAGTATTTTATCAAAATACTCCATTTTTAAAGGTTGAATAATATTTCATTGCACATATATATCCCATTTTTTTTTTCATTTATACATTGACAGACAATTAGACATTTTCCATATCTTAACTATTGTGAATAATGACACAGTAAACATTGGAGTGCTAATACTTTTTCATAATACTAATTTTAATTCTTTTGACTATCCACCCAGAAGTAGAATTTCTGATTCTTATGGGAGTGCTATTTTTATTGTTTTGATGACTTTCCATATTCTTTTCTGTAGCAGCTGCACAATTTTGCATTTCTACCAACAGTGTTCAAGTGTTCCAGTTTATACCCTGGCCAATACTTATTATTTCCTGTTCTTTTGATTGTGGCCATCTAAATTTGTATGAGGTAATATCTCATTTTGGTTTTAACTGTCATTTCCCTTATGATTAATGACATCGAACATCTCTTCCATATACCCAATGACTATTTGTATATCTCCTTTAGAAAAGTGTCCGTTCAAGTCTTAGCCCGTTTTAAAAGTTGGGTTATAAATGTTTTGCAATGGAGTTATATGAGTTCTTTATATATTATATATTTTGGAAATTGTCCCCTTATCTGATATATGATTTGCACATATTATCTCTCATTCAGTAGGTTCTCTGTCACCTATTGTTTCCTTTGCTGTACAATAATTTTGTTTTTGAAACAGAGTCTTCACTCTGTCCCCCAGGCTGGAGTGCAGTGGCACGATCTCGGCTCACTGAAAGCTCTGCCTCCCGGATTCATGCCATTCTCCTGCCTCAGCCTCCCGAGTAGCTGGGACTACAGGCCCCCACCACCACACCGGCTAATTTTTTGTATTTTTTAAGTAGAGATGGGTTTACACTGTGTTCGCCAGGATGGTCTCAATCTCCTGACCTCGTGATCCACCTGCCTTGGCCTCCCAAAGTGCTGGGATTACAGGCTTGAGCCACCACGCCCGGCTGCTGTACAAATTTTTTTAAAAAGTGCAGAAAAAAATTTCCTTTTTTAAGGAAAGCTTTTAAAAGAACATGACATAATCTAAACAAAATTTCCCTGTTAATGTCAAGAATATTTGTTTTTGCCATTATAAGCAATGCTACTACAAACATACTTACACATGTAAATTTACTACAATTGCTTTGAATTCTAAGAGAAAGTTTAGCAGAAGTGGTATTACTGCATTAAAATATATTGTCATTTTTAATTTTAATAGATATCTCCAGATTGGTCTCCAAAAAGCTGTTAACAATTCACATTCACTTTCAATATACGAACACATTTTTATGTTAAGCCCTCCCAGCAATTGATTCTAGACATTAACAACTTCTTATGCAATCTACATTATGATTATCTCTCAAATCAGTCATTTGCTTATTAAATAATTGTACTATATTTTCTACACGAATATACTTAATCAAATATGCATGTATTATTATTATTATTTTTTTTTGAGACGGAGTCTCGCTTTGTCACCCAGGCTAAAGTGCAGTGGCCGGATCTCAGTTCACTGCAAGCTCCGCCTCCCAGGTTCACGCCATTCTCCTGCATCAGCCTCCCACGTAGCTGGGACTACAGGCGCCCGCCACCTCGCCCGGCTAGTTTTTTGTATTTTTAGTAGAGACGGCGTTTCACCATGTTAGCCAGGATGGTCTCGATCTCCTGACCTCGTGATCCGCCTGCCTCGGCCTCCCAAAGTGCTGGGATTACAGGCTTGAGCCACCGCGCCCGGCCGCATGTATTATTTTTATAAAATTAAAGTATCCTCTGATTCTAGATTTATTTTTAAACACAAGCCTTAAATCTATGTAAAATTGTTTTGTGTAAAACAGAAGAATGGAGTCAATTTTTATCTTTTCCCATTGATTAGCCAGACATTAGATATCATTGGTTTAGTAATGTCATTTCACACTGAATTGACTATTGGTCTCTTCTTACATTAAATTCTTACATATGCTGTAACATATTTTATAAATGCTTTCCTCTGTTTTTATTGATTTAACTGTAGAGTAGTAACTGATATTGGATAGGATACATAACCCTCCACAACTACATATATACAAACACAAATCCAAAAAGACCTTTTGCATGTGTGAATGTCTGTATATGTGTACATGTGTAATTTTCTTGATTTTTCTTAAATACATATTCTTAACAAATATTTTTTACTGTTTTGTCCAATATCCCAACAATCTCTACTGTCTCTAATTGGAATTACACCATTAATAGTGAATGTAAATGTACAACAAACATTATTTGGAAATATAAATATACATTTGGGACAATTTTAGTTTTATCACAGTAAGTTTTTCATTTCAAACCATTATATTATTAGTTTAGGTCTTATTGTTTGCCCAGATATTATACTTTTTATGATAGGGCTATGTCTGTCTTATTAAGATGATTAACAATTTTATATACTTGTATAGCTTAAATACTTTAAAACAAAAGTTTTATTTCTTCCATATAAACTAAGTTCAGTATTTCATACTGTATCCTGTGTTTTCCTCTGGTCTTTTGATTACTTTTTCTAGTTACAGCAAGGTGTGATTTCTTTCATTTTCTTTTTGTTTTAATTTGAATGTTTTATTATACCTTCTCATGCTATTAATGGCCATCTTCCCATATGTGCTTTCTATTTAGATAAATAAATTTCTCTATTTTTATTAGAAAACAACATACCAACCCTTTCTCTATGTAAATGCACTGTCTTGCCAAGATGCTGTATTTCCCCAACTTCTACTTCAAGATAAGTTTAGAATATTCTGACATTCCTTCCTCCCTGCAACTCTCTACCCTTGTTACCTGCCCTGAATGAAACTTTTTGAATGATTTCACTTACTTCTCTTTATTTTCCTCTGTTTAGTTTGCATTCTTTATGAATTTCAAGACAATTATTTTTATCTGTTGGGTTTTAAATATGTGTGTGTGTGTGTGTGTGTGCATGCATGTGTGTATAAAGAAGCAGAGAAAGAGACAGAGAGAAAATGAGAGATATATGTTTTGTTAGAGAAACCAAAGAACATCAATCAGCATTGTTTCTTTTTCTTCTTCGTCTTCTATACTAAGTTCTAAACTATTATATTTATTGTTATTTAGAATCCTTCCTTGTGTTGTTTTTCTAAGATGTCATAAATAGTTACATTTCTTTCAGTGTTTTAATTCCATCTTGACAGATGATAAATCACATTTATCTTGAATATAATATTGTTGGGTTAGTCCCCTTCTCCCCATAATCAGCAGATGCTATTCCACTGACTTAAAGCATACAAAATTATACATGGAATACCTGAATTTTATTCCTTTTCTGTAATTTTTTATTTAAAACCTAAAGTTATTAAAATGTTTTTTTTTTTATTCAGAATGTAGAATTTTTTAAACTACGTCCTTTAAGAAAAAACAAATGGAGAATGATGGACTAGAAGGCTCCACCAATCATCTCCCTGACAAGAAACATCAATTTAACAACTATTAGCACAGAAAAAAGAAAGAAAGAAAGAAAGAAAGAAAGAAAGAAAGAAAGAAAGAAACAAACAAACAAACAAACAAACAAACAAAAAACCACCTTCCTAAGAGCCAAAAACCAGGTGATCCCTCATAGTACCTACCTGGTTTTAACTATGTATTACTGAAAAAGACACTGAACAGATAGAAAAAGTCTTCAATCTCGACTTGTCTCCAGTGGAAACACAATAACGCCAAAACCTATGGGATATAGCAAAAGCTATCTATACTAAGTGGGAAGTTTATAGCTCTAAGTGCCCGCATCAAAAAAGACAAAAAACTTCAAACAAAATATCTAACAATGCATCTTAAAGAACTAAAATAGCAAGAGCATACCAAACCCAAAATAGTGGAAGAAAAGAAATTACAAAGATCAGAGTAGAGATAAATGATTGAAATGAAGAAAATAATACAAAAGATCAATGAAACAAAAAGTAGGTTTTTTGGGTCGGGCGCGGTAGCTCAAGCCTGTAATCCCAGCACTTTGGGAGGCCGAGGCAGGCGGATCACAAGGTCAGGAGATCGAGACCATCCTGGCTAACACGAGGAAACCCCGTCTTTACTAAAAATACAAGAAAATTAGCTGGGCGTGGTGGCGGGCGCCTGTAGTCCCAGCTACTCAGGAGGCTGAGGCAGGAGAATGGCGTGAACCGGGGGACGGAGCTTGCAGTGAGCTGAGATCGTGTCACTGCACTCCAGCCTGGGGCACAGAGCAAGACTTGGTCTCAAAAAATAAATAAATAAATAGTCCCAGCTACTCCGGAGGCTGAGGCAGGAGAATGGCGTAAACCCGGGAGGCGGAGCTTGCAGTGAGCTGAGATCCGGCCACTGCAGTCCAGCCCGCGCTACAGAGCAGGACTCCGTCTCAAAAAAAAAAAAAAAAAAAAAAAAAAAAAAAAAAATAAATAAATAAATAAATAAACTTTTTTGAAAAGTTGAACAAAATCAACAAACCTTTAGCCAACCTTTAGCCAGACTAACAAATAAGGAGAGAAGATCCAAATAAATAACATCAGAAATGTAAAAGGAGACATTGCAACTGATACTGCAGAAATTCAAGGGATCATTACTGACTACTACAAGCAATTATATGCCAATAAATTGGAAAATCTAGAAGAAATGGACAAATTCCTAGAACACATAAAATCTACAAACATTGAACCAGGAAGAAATCCAAAACCTGAACAGAATCCAATTCACCAGTGAAGTTATCTTTACTGGGATAATTTTTTGCTGGGAGAATGCATCATTACTGAGAAAATATTCACTAAATATTTAAAGAAGACCTAATACCAATCCTGTTCACACTGTTTTGAAAAATAGAGAAGAGAGTACTTCCAAACTCATTCTATGAGGCCAGTATTACCCTGATACCAAAACCAAAGACACATAATAAAATTAAACTACAGGGCAATATCTCTGACGAATATTATGCAAAAATCCTCAACAAAATACTAGCAAATCAAATTCAGCATGACATTAGAAAGATCATTCATCATGACCAAGTGGGGTCTATCCCTGGGAGGCAAGAATGGTTCAACATAGGCAAGTCAAATAATGTGGTATATTATATCAACAGATTGAAGACTAAAAACCATATGATAATTTCAATTGATGCTGAAAAAGCGTTTGATAAAATTTAATATCCCTCTAAGATAAAAACCGTCAAAAAACTGGGTATAGAAGTAACATACGTCAACATAATAAAAGCCACATGTGACAGACAAATTCGCAGCTAGTACCATACTGAATGGGGAAAAACTGAAAGCCTTCCCCCTAAGATGTAGAACATGACAGGACACCCACTTTTACCACTGTTATTCCACATAGTACTGGAAGTCCTTGCTAGAGCAATCAAACAAGAGAAAGAAATAAATGTCATCCAAATTGAAATGGAAGAATTCAATTTATCCTTGTTTGCAGATTATATAATCTTATATTTGGGAAAACCTAAAGACTCCATGAAAAAACAATTATAACTGTTAAACAAATTCAGTAAAGTTGCAGTATACAAAATCAACATACAAAAATCAGTAGCATTTCTATGTCCCAAAAGTGAGAAATCTGAAAAAGAAAGTAAAAATGTAATCCCATTTACAGTAGCCAAACATAAAATTAAATACTTAGGAATTAACCAAAGATATGAAAGACCTCTATAATGAAAACTATAAAACACTGAGAAAAGAAATTGAAGAGAACACCAAAAAATTGAAAAATATTTTGTGTTCATACATCAGAGGACACAATATTGTTAAAATGCCCATAACACCCAAATCAATCTACAGATTTAAAGCAATCCCTATCAAAATACCAATGACATCCTGCACAGAAATAGACGAAACAATCCTGAAAGTTATATGGAACCACAAAAGATCCAGAATGGCCAAAACTATCCTAAGCAAAAATAATAAAACTGAAAGAATCACATTTATTTTATAATACATATTATAATAATATAATATATAATATATTATATTATATAGTATAATCACTTTAAATTATACTATAGGACTATAGTAATCAAAATAGCATTCTATTGGCATAACACACACACACACACACAGACCAATGGGACAGAAAAGACGACCTATAAATCCACACACTTAACATTGAACTTATTTTTGACAAATATGCCAAGGACATACACTGGGGAAAAGCTAGTCTCTTCAATAAATGGTGATGGGAAAACTGGATATCCATATGCAAAAGAATGAAATTAGACACCTGTCTCTCACCATATTAAAAAATCAAATCAAAATGGATTAAAGACTTAAATCTAAGACCTCAAACTATGAAACTCTTCCATGAATACATTGCAGAAAATCTCCAAGACATTAGTCTGGGCAGAAATTGCTTGAGCAATACTCTACAAACACAGGAAACCAAAGCAAAAATAGACAAATGGGATCACATCAAGTTAAAAAGCCTCTGCACATGAAAGGAAACAATCAACTAAATAAGGAGTCAGACCACAGACCGGGATAAAATATTTGCAATCCACCCATTGATCAGGGGCTTAAAAAACAAAAACAAAAACAAAAACAAAAAAACAAACAAAAAAAACCAATATATAAGGAGCTCAAACAACCCTATAGAAAAAAAGAATCTAATAATCTGATTAAAAATAACAAAAGATTTGGATAGACATTTATCAAAAGAAGATATACAACTGGCCAACAGACTGATGAAACGGTGCTCAACATCATTATCAGAAACATACACATAAAAATTACAATGAGATATCATCTCACCCCAGTTAAAATGGCTTACATTTAAAAGACAGACAATTATAAATGCTAATGAGGATGTTGACAAATGGGAACCCTCATACACTGTTGGTGGGAATGTTAGTTAGTACAACCACTATGCAGAACAGTTTGAAACTTCCTCAAAAAACTAAAAATTGAACTACTATAGGATCCAGCAATCCCACTGCTATATATATATACCCCAAAGAAAGAAAATGAGCAAATCAAAGAGGTATCTGCACTGCCATGTTTGTTGTAGTACTCTTCACAATAGCTAATATTTGGAAGCAACCTCAGGGTCCATCAAAAGTTGCAGGACACAAAATCAACTTACAAAAATCAGAAGCATTTTTGTTTCCCAAAAGTGAGCAATCAGAAAAAGAAATACAAAATGCACTCCCATTTGTAATAGCCACACATAAAATTAAATACCTAGGAATCAACCAAAGAAGTGAAAAATATCTCTATAATGAATGAACAAATAAAGCAAATGTGGTACATATACATAATGGATTACTGTTTAGCTATAAAAAAGCATGAGATTTTGTCATTTGCAACAACATGGATGGAACAGAAGGTCATTGTGTTAAGTGAAAAAAGCCAGGCACAGAAAGACAAACATTGAATATTCTCACTTATTTTTGGGATCTGAAAATCAAAACCATTTAACTCATGGACATAGAGAGTAGGATAGTTACCAGAGGCTGCAAACTATAGTGGGGGGCTGGAGGGGAGGTAGGGATTGTTAATGGGTACAAGAAAAAGAAAGAACAAATAAGACATATATTATTTGATTGCACAACAGGGTGACTACAGTTGATAATAGTTTAATTGTACATTTCAAAATAACTAAGAGTGTAATTGGATTGTTTGTAACACAAAGGATAAATGCTTCAGGGGATGGATATCTCATTCTCCATTATGTGATTATATCACATTGCATGCCTGTATCAAAATATCTCCTGTACCCTACAAATATAGCCTACAAATTTTTTTAAAAAATTAAAAAATTAATGTGTCTTCTGTTTTTTTCACTATTTCTGTTTTGTTGTATATATATTATTGTTGCTCTGACGAATTTTCCTGTTTCCAGTTGTTGGGCTTTCTTAGATTCACGAATATTTGTTTTCTTAGTTGGTCTCTATATTACCTGAGAGTCCTACTGAGAACTGGTGATAAAGCAGGCCCTACTGTTAGAGTCCTGGTTCTATCTCAAGTTCAAGGGAGAGGTGGATCACCCCACTCACTCATTTCGTTTCTAGCTTCCTTAGCTTCTTCTGGTCATGGAGAGGCCAGAAAGATCAGACATGTAAGGTCAATGACAACTTTCTCTGAGTTTCTATAGATATTTGCAGAGCTCTTCTGGTTCTTACATTTGGATTTCCAACACTAGTTATGAGGAAACAAAGTGAACCCGAGAAGAGAACTCAATTTCTCACGGGTTATCGGTTGTAAAAAGGCCTCAGCAGGCCTCCTGTTTTGCTCTGGAGAGGGTTAATGTGAAAACATTCAGATCACTGTGAATCAATCATCTATCTAATCAACTAAGAGAGTATTTGATTGTTTGTTAATCTGTGATTGAAGCTATTTCTCAATATAGATTTATGTCTAAAACATTATTCCTACATAAAATGTACCATTTTCTTTCAAGTCTCTATTCAAGGACAGATCAAGAATAATTATGTATGTATAATATGTTATATAAACATATATATACCCACATATAAACCTGGTAACTAATTTACATTTAAATCTTAGTTTCTTAATCTGAAAAATAAAGTTAATTTCTCCTATCTTGTAGAATGATAGGGTGTGTCGGAAATGATGGCTATAAAGCAGAACGATTGTGAATATAAATCAGTACCTGGCTCAGAGTTGGCTGTCAATTAATGTTGACTATTATTTATCACTATTAATATTAGCATAAGCCATAATGAATGAGTGAATTCCAGTTACATTATTCATAGCCACAACAAAAGTAAGAGTATAATATTTAATTGATTCTCAAATATTATTATATAATGACTATGTCCAGGCATTGTGTCACATTCGGTGAAAACAAAAGTTAGCAATACAAGAGTTTAGTTCTCAAGGGTTTGATCTTTATTTTGAAGCATATTAATTTCTAATTCAGAAGGCTCCAAATTATTATAGTTAATTACTGTTAAATATTATTACAGAATAATAATTAATATTGTAAGAGACTTTAATGTATGCCAGATACAGATCTAAGTACTGTGTGTCTGTGAGTATGTGGATATATGAATGCGTATATACTGATAACAATCTTACATAATAACGTACTGTGATTGCTTCTATTACCTCCACTTTGCTGACGAACAAATTGAGGCACAGAAAGATTATCATCAATTACCTAAGATCTGCAACAGATAAATTACAGAAAATCTGGGTTTTGAACTCAGATATCTGTCTCCAAAGTTCACACTGAAAATCATTTTATTCAGTGTGTTGTGAAAAGAGAACACACATATACACTTAGAAACTAACTCTTAGATTGAATGAATTCCCAACCACAACCAAGCTAGTTAAAGAATTGAGCAGCGGATTTAATTGCAACATTGCAGCACTCACTGATTATGGTTGTTAAAAATTATTCAATACAAGATCCATTGTGTTTTTGGTGATGATCTTACTTAACTGATCATTTGGTTCATAGCCCTGACCACAATGTAAAGCAGAGACTTGTTTTAGCATCATATTTAATCTAGGGGCATCAAGGATCAAGATAACAATCAACATGAATACACCGTACATGAAGGGTCTTATTTTGTGTGTGTGCTAAAGATGTTTCTAATAAGTCCCCGGAAGAATTTAACTTCAAGTAAGTGTTTCTAAATGTTACCATTTTTAATAGAATGCTAAAATAAAACGATAGTTCTAAATAATGGTGTAATTACTACTTTCAAATAATTTATGTTAGAGATACATTCCCAAGCCCATGTCTGCTACACAATAAATGTTTAATGAAGTTGCTGTTCTTCAGATGGGACACTAATACTAAAAATCATTATATTAAAACACACCATCACTAACTGTGTGTGAAAAAAAAAATGCAATTTCAATACATTTTTATAATGCAACTTCTTTTTTAAAAATTGTGTATTAGGAAAGTTTAAGTTACTCTAGATTATTTCTGTGAATCTTTTGCTTAATATGACTCTGATTTTCAGATTTAATTAAAAAGTTTTACAAATACAGTGTTTTTCTTAATCTCCATAGACCCCCTACAGCTAACTGAAAACAATTTCTACCATATCTATTTCCCATAGCAATTACATTTATTCTATGTCATGTGTGTGTACATTTTAAAACTCTGGGAAGAATGTGTGGGAGATTTGCAAATATCCCAACATGAAATAGCTACACATTTCTTCCTCAGGAGGAGTATTTCAGAGGCCAGGAGCAGTTAGAAGTCTGTATATAGTTGGTTTAATACACTTCACATGATCTGGCAGTCACTAAAAGATCAAAGTACTAAGAGAAATGCCTTTTTCCATCGTAGGTCTAAAACTTGCCCACTTCTTCCATGTGGAGTATTGAATGGAAAACTGTTTGGAGTAACATTTTCTCACTCTTTTTTATAATAGTGAAGACATGAAGTTTATTATGCTCTTGAGCCAGCTATTTCAAATGAAACCAACCATTTCTGATTTCGGAGCAAGAACTAGAGGTCACAAAGAGCCTTAATTGTTGGATGTGGACCACAGTGTGCTGTCTTTCATAAATAAAGATGATACTATTAATATACTGGCAACAAGCCAGATATTGTAATTTTTTTCCCCTTCAGCAATAGTGACAGTTTTGTACCAATGTACTCATACTACCTTGCCTGGCTCTTCTTGTGACCAGTAGGATACTATATGCAGACTTCCAGTAGTGCAGACTGCACCCTGTGGATGTGAATCAGAGCACAGCCATGAGCCCTAAAGTGGGAAGTCAGCCTTGACGCAGTACAATGCACTAATTAACAGAGCTCACCAGCTACAGACTCATATGCTGTCTAATGAGGCAACTGGACAAAAGGGAACATATCAGCTTAGAACAATTATGTCAGAGAAGTGTTAATCTGCTGCTTAAACTTTTGGAAAAAATAAAATGAAATCATCTAAACCACACTATAGCAATTTGAAGTGAGCCACGTGAACAAAAGTATATTATAAATCACTCTATGTGATTAAAATCCATTTATGTTATTAACTAGTAGGAAAATAAAGAGAACTCCTAAAATACCAGCAGTTAACTAAGAGAAAACAATGTATGATTGTATAATGTATACATGTATACAATGTATAATACAGTATATACTTCTACTAAATTCCTCTACAATTTTGAAAAAGTGGTGTAACAATGCATGTCCCTCCTTAATTCTTTCTGTGTAAATATACTCATATACATCTCTATAGAGACTGTTCTAAGCAAAAAAGACTAGCTATGGGAAGACTGGAAGTATACTAAGAGAAGAATGGTAGAGGAATTCAAAATTTATTAACATAATTTTAAATTCAAGCTTTGCTCTTTCCATTTTTTATACCTTTCCTTGATCCAAATATTTGAGTTACTTATTTGAGAATAATAGTGATCACTTACATTGAAATTATTTTCCAGGCACTATCATAACTTATTACATGTCCCTAACAACCCCATGAGATTCTATTATTGCCATGTTACTGATAAAGGAGTTGAAGCAATAAAAAGTTAATTAATTTGTCCATGCTCACAAAACCAGTTAACCAGTGAAGTTTATGTTTAAATCAAAGCAGTTTGCCTCTATACTGTGTTTTTCACCACTGTGCTGCGGTTCATTGTTAAAACACAGAATGCATGTTAAGTAAATTTTATGACTAAAGGACAGCACAATATGAATTTATTGAGTTAAAACAAGACTTGTGTTCCCGGATTATGCCATCTCTGACCCTAGTTAGATTCCCCTTTTTTTGCTTTGATAGCGTTCTTAACAGTCTCTCTCATTGATTTTGCCATACTGGATTTTCTACCATCAGTGTTGGTGTGTGTCTCACTAAACAGTGATCCTTTTAATGGCTGGAGACTGAAATCAAATCTTGTCATTAAAAAAAATAAAATAAAATAGCATCATGCCGGATACAGAATAGGGAGGCAATATTGATTTGTGGAATTAATGAGTAGATTATTTACCTTATACTTAAACGTCTAGTTTAATATAGTTATACCATGATTCCCATTTTATTTCATGACAGGAGAACTCCAAGTTTTGGGTGAGTTTTTGAAAATGTTAATTTCAAACTCAGTTTCAGATGGATAAAGTTATTATAAGCACATCATTCTGGATAAAGATAGTGGATAATTTCCACACCCTGATTTGGAAGTCTAAACATCAAGAGTTCAATTTTAGACATGGTAAAATTGGAACATAAATAAGCAAGCAGTTGGATATATGGGCCTAGATGGGAAATGCGGAAATGTGCAAACAAACAAAAGCTATCCAAACACCATTAAAAAAATACTTTTCTAAGTAGCTATGGCATCAAAAAAAAGGAAACAACTAATAATTATGATATCACTAAGAGGAAAAATACTTCGGGTAGCTAAAACGGTATACAGTGAAGTATGTATAAATATTAAACTTTCATTAAAACAAAATAAGGAATTGGCCAGGTCCAGTGGCTCATGCCTGTAATCCAAGCACTTTAGGAGGCCAAGGCGGGTAGATCACCTGAGGTCAGGAGTTTGAAACCAGCCTGGCCAACATGACAAAACCCCGCCTCTACCAAAAATGCAAAAAATAATTAGCTGGGTGTGGTGGCACATACCTGTAATCCCAGCTACTTAGGAGGCTGAGGCAGGAGAATTACTTGAACCTGGGAGGTGGAGGTTGCAATGAGCTGAGATCATGCCATTGCACTCCAGGCTGGGCAACAAAAGTGAAACTCCATCTCAACAACAACAACAACAAAAAGGAATTAAGACAAAGAGAGAAACATGCCATGCAATTCAAGAAGTATGGTGATGACTTCGCAGATATATGCATATATTCAAATCCATTAAATTTTATACATTAACTGTAGGTTTTTTTTCATGTCAATTATACCTCAGTAAAGTGGTTTTAAAAAGTAGAAAGAATATCAAAACAAACTCAGGAACAAAAGAATTAAAATGATAAATTAAAATGATGTTTTCTAAAACAGAACAAAATCAGAAATTATGACATGATAATAAGATCAATTGTTATAAATAAAGTTTCAGCAGTGCCGCAAAAGAAATAACACTCAAATATAAAATTTTCTTTTTAATTCTCAGCAAGGCAAGATAATTCTATAGAAGGGTGCATCCTTACAGATGGAGCAATGGGAGCACACACTTGGACAAGGGAGGGGAAGGGGTTCTTATCCCTGACACATGTGGCCCCTGCTGGTGTGTCATTCTCCTATTGGCTAGAATTAGACCGCACAGGCTAAACTAATTTTGATTGGTTAATTTAAAGAGAGTGACAGGGTGAGTGGTTTGGCGGGAAGAATGGTTATGACAGAACAGGTAATCAGAATGAGTCAGGGCGGGAGCAGGTAATCAAAAGAAGTTGCTTTATGAAGAAATTAAGTTTAAAAGTAGGAGGTAAAAAATTGAACATACTGACATATTGATTCTTTGAAAATAAATTTAGAACTCATACCTAACATCAATGAATGCAATAATATAAAAAATACAAAATTAAATAATTTTAGAACAGTGGACGGGAGTATAATCACAACAAGAGGAATTGAAAGTAAGAAATAATTACTGTTTGTGATAAGACAAAAGCATACACCATCTAATACTTAGGAAAAAATGTTGAATATAGATTTTAGGAACCAGACCCTATTAAACAGATGAACACATATGGTTTCATAAGAAATATATTTCACAAATTCAAAGAAGTGATATACCATAAGCTATTTCAATATTAAAACTCAAATCTTTTACTTCTCAAGTAAAAGGAAAAGGTGATCTGCAAATCATATTATAAAGCACTGTAATGCTAATACTCAGGTCTAACAACACAGGTGATCAACTTACCTCAAATGAGTCTTATTTCCATGTTATTAAATGAATAATACTATGGAAGGCAAAATAATAGATCCTCAAAGATTTCCTCACCCTAATCTAGAACCTGAGATTGTGTTACCTTACAATGGCAAAGAGACTTGCAATTGTGATTAAGGATACAGACCTTGAAAATGGTGGTATTCCTGAATTATCCTATCCCAGTGAGGCCAATTAGTCTGCATTAATCCTTAAAAGTAAATCTTTCCTAGCTGTGCTCAGAGAATGAGACATGATAGTAGAAGGAGAGTCCAAAATATGCTATGTGGCTATAGCTTTGACAATAGAGGAAGGGGGCCACAAGACAAGAAAGGCAAAGGTATCTAGAGTATGGAAAAGAGAATGAAACAGATTCTTCCCTAGAAGCTTCAGAAATAAACTCAGTCCTGCCAAAAACTTAATTTTAGCCCATTGAAACCTATGCCAGAATTCTAAACCTCAGAACAATAAGCTGATAAATTTGTGTTGTTTCAACTACCCTTTTTGTGGCAATTTGTTATGGCAGCAATAGAATATTAATACAAATACTAAATGAAATTTATCTTAATATATATAGTACAATATAAAACAACCATGAGTAAAATATTTCCATGAATAAGCTAATATGTTGCGGGAAATCAGGTAATATACACCATATTGTAGGCTTAAAGGAAAACACTCTAATACAATCATTAGAAGTGATACAAAAAATGAGCATGAAACATAAATATACCTATTTTAAAATGCTAAAAACAATTTATTGAATGATATTACCTTAATAGAGCCTCATGCTCTGATACAATACAGGTGGGCACTATATGGTTTGGCTCTGTGTCCCCATGCAAATCTCATGTTGAATTGTAATCCCCAGTGTGGGGAGGGACCTGGTAGGAGGTGATTGGATCATGGGGGCAGATTTCCACCTTGCTGTTCTCATAATACTGAGTGAGTCCTCACAAGATCTGGTTGCTTAAAAGTGTTTAAAACTTCCCCCTTTACTCTCTCACTTGCTCTGCCATGGTAAGACACACTTACTCCCTCTTCACCTTCCACCATGATTGGAAGTTTCCCGAGGCCTCTGAGCCATGCTTCCTGTATAGCCTGTGGAACTGTGAGTCAAGTAAACCTCTTTTTTTTTTTTTTAATAAATCACCCAGTCTCAGGTAGTTCTTTTTTTTTTTTTTTTTTTTTTTTTTTTGAGACAGAGTCCTGCTCTGTTGCCCGGGCTGGAGTGCAGTGGCCGGATCTCAGCTCACTGCAAGCTGTGCCTCCCGGGTTTACGCCATTCTTCTGCCTCAGCCTCCAGAGTAGCTGGGACTACAGGTGCCCGCCAACTCACCCGGCTAGTTTTTTGTATTTTTTTTTAGTAGAGACGGGGTTTCACCATGTTAGCCAGGATGGTCTCGATCTCCTGACCTCGAGATCCACCCGTCTCGGCCTCCTAAAGTGCTGGGATTACAGGCTTGAGCCACGGCACCCAGCCTCAGGTAGTTCTTTATAGCAGTGTGAGAATGAACTAATACACAGAATTGTTACCAGGGGTGGGGCATTGCTATAAAGATATCTGAAAATGTGGAAGCAACTTTGGAACTCAGTACTGAGCAGAGGTTGGGACAGTTTTGAGGGATCAGAAGAAAACCTGAAGATAAGGGAAAGTTTGGAACTTTCTAGATGCTTGTTGAATGGATACCACCAAAAAGTTCTGATAGTGACATGAACAATGAAGTCCTGGCTGCGGTGATGCCAGATGGAGATAAGGAATTTATTGGGTACTGGAGTAAAGGGTACACTTGCTATGCTTTAGCAAAGAGATTGGCAGCAATGTGCCCCTGCTCCAGATATCTGTGAAACTTTGAACTTGAGACGATTTAGGGTCTCTTGGAAATGTGGAATACATTTCCAAGCAGCAAAATGTTCAAGATGTGGCCTGGCTGCTTCTAAAAGCCTAATTCATTTGCATAAACAAAGAAATGACCTGAATCTAGAACTTATGTTTCTAAGCAGAGCATTAAAGTTTGGAAAATTTGCAGCCTGACCATGCGGTAGAAGAGCTGCTGTGAATAACAAAGACAACGGGGAAAATACCTCCAGGGCATTTCTGAGACCTTCATGGCAGCCCTCCCATTACAGGCCTCAAAACCCAGGAGGAAAAAAAAAAAAATGATTTCATGGGCCAGGCCCAGGACCCCACTGCTCTGTGCAGCCTCAAAACAAGGTGCCCTGAATCCTAGCCGCTCTATCTCTAGCAGTGGTGAAAAGGGTCAAGGTATAGCTCTGGCATTGCTGCAGAGGGTGCAAGCCCCAAGTCTTGGTGGCTTCCATGTGGTGTTGGGGCTGCAGATGTACGGAAGACAAGAGTTGAGGTTTGGGAGCCTCCAGTTAGATTTCACAGGATGTATGGAAATGCATGGATGTCCAGGGAGAAGTCTGCTGCAGGAGTGGAACCCTGATGGGGAACCTCTGCTAGAGCAGTACAGAAGGGAAACATGGGGTTGGAGGCCCGACACAGAGTCCCCATTGGGGCACTGCCTAGTGGACCTGTGAGAAGAGAGCCACCATCCCCAGACCCCAGAGTGCTAGATCCACTGATGGCTTGCACCCTGTGCATTGAAAAGCCACAGGAACTCAATGTCAACCTGTGAAGGCAGCCATGGGGCTAAAATCTGCCAAGCCACAGGAGCAGGTCTGCACAAGGCCTTGGGAACCCACCTCTTCAGTGTGGTCTGAATGTGAGATACGGAGTCAAAGATTATATTGGAGCTTTAGGAATAACGTTTGCTTTGCTGTGTTTTGGACTTTCATGGGGCCTGAAGCCCCTTGGTTTTGACCAATTTCTCCCTTTTAAAATAGGACTATTTACCCAATGCTTGTACTCCCACTGTATCTTGGAAG
The DNA here is from genome assembly GCF_047675955.1 of Chlorocebus sabaeus. Lineage (NCBI taxonomy): Eukaryota > Metazoa > Chordata > Mammalia > Primates > Cercopithecidae > Chlorocebus > Chlorocebus sabaeus. The sequence continues at coordinate 71,398,253 of NC_132913.1, read as the reverse complement.
TGACTAATTGTTTATGATTTTACAGGCTCATTGGTAGAAGGAACTTGCCTTGTTTTAGATGAGGCTTTGGAGTTGGACTTTTTGAGTTAATGCTAGAAGAGTTAAGACTTTGGGGGAATGCTGGCAAGACATGATTGGTTTTGAAATATGAGAAGAACATGAGATTTGGGAGCTGTCAGGGGCAAAATGATATGGTTTGGTTCTATGTCCCTGCTCAAATCTCATGTTGAATTTTAATCCCCACTGTTGGGAGGGACCTGATGGGTGGTGATTAGATTATGGGGGTTGATTTCCCCCTTGCTGTTCTCCAGAGAGTGAGTGATTTCTCATGATATCTGATTGTTTAAAAGTATATCACACTTCCCCTTTGGCTCTCTACTCTGCTCCACCTTGGTAGGAAACGCTTGCTTCCCCTTTGCCTTCTGCCATGATTGGAAGTTTCCTGAGGTCTTCCAGCCATACTTCCTGTAGAGGCTGAGGAAGTGTGAGTCAACTTGAGTCAATTAAATCTCTTTTCTTCATTAATTACCCAGTCTCACGTAGTTCTTTGTAGCAGTGAGAGAATGGATTAATATAGGCACAGACACTTCTGAAGAGCAATCTGGTACAACAGAGGCAATATGTATCTGTCACTTAGGTAGGTAAAATGTGGTACATGCAAGCTATGGGATATTATATATCAACTAGAGCCAATAGGTTTGATGTACACATATCAACATAAAATGTTCTTAAAAACATAGTGCTTAATAAAAAATTGTGAAAGCAAAGTAATATCTTAAGCAATTAAATAGATATATTTGATATAATATCCTATTCATAAAAACACATAAAATAGAAGGATGGGCCATGGTGGTCCACAGGGAGAAGGATGACAGTGGGATAGGAGGAAAAAGAGAATGAATTATTTAATTAACTTAAGAGAATACAGTCCTCTTCAGACCAGTCCTCATAAAGTAAAATGAACTAAGCAGTATGATTAATTCTATCATCAACAGGTAAGAATATAAACATTATAACAAAATTTTAAAATACAAAAAAGGAAATAAGTTTTTAAAATCTGGAATCTTATCACCCAGAAGCACTACTAATTTTTTTTAATAATAAAAGCATTACATTAAAAAAACTATATATTATTTTAATATAACTCATAAATGCTCACAATGAAGGACACTATTAATGAAGTGAACTGACTTAAAATTAAGAATTACTATTCATCAAAACACTACTAATATTTTAAATGTAATCTGCATAATAGATGAAGTTACTTTTAATACAAATATTGAATATGGGTTTGTGTGTCTAGAATACATACAATTCAGTAAAAGAAAATATGGAAATAATTTTAAAGGGAATCTTATAGGGAGATACAGAAATGCCTATAAACACATGTAAAGTGCACATATTGTATGCACTTGTAAATTGTGTACCCATGTAAACTGTGCATATTGTACATGTAAAGTGTGCACATAGTAGCTTATATTTACAATGATTCTCATTGGCACTACTCATCAAATAAATGCAAATGTAAGCTACAATGATATGTAAAAATATACCTTTAGAGAGAATTAAAATACATAATAAAAATAAGAATTACAACATCAATAAAAAAAATGAAACAGATATTAACAAAATAGAAACCCATTCTCTTTATATTTTATTTTTTTTGAGACAGAGCTTTGCTCTTGTTGCTGAGGCTGGAGTACAATGGTGCAATCTTGGCTCATGACAACCTCTGCCTCCCGGGTTCAAGTGATTCTCCTGCCTCAGCCTCCTGAGTAGCTGGGATTACAGGCATGCACCATCACGCCCAGCTAATTTTTTGTATTTTTAGTAGAGATGGGGTTTCTCCATATTGGTCAGGCTGGTTTCGAACCCCCAACCTCAGGTGATCCGCCCACCTTGGCCTCCCAAGGTTCTGGAATTACAGGCATGAGCCACTGTGCCTGGCCAGAACCCCATTCTCTACTGGTGGAAATAAGAATTTATATAACCTCTTTGGAAACTTGTTTTATAATATAACATTCAAAATACATACACCATTTTGTCCAGCAATTTGATTCCTATGTATACATTCAACCGATATATGTACTTATATTTATAAGATACATGCATGTTCATAGTAACTTTATTTATTAGAACTCCAGGCTGGGTCTGGTGGCTCATGCCTGTAATCTCAGCATTTGGGAAGCGAAGGCAGGCAGATCACTTGAGCCCAGGAGTTCAAGACCAGCCTGGGAAACATGGTGAAACCCCATCTCTACCAAAAATACAAAAAATTAGCCAGATGTGGTGGCAGGCACCTGTGGTCCCAGCTAATTGGGAGGATGAGGTGGGAGGTTTGCTTGAACCTGGAAGGCAAAGGTTGCAGTGAACTGAGATCGTGCCACTGCAGTCCAGCGTGGGTGACAGAATGAGACCCCATCTCCAAGAGAAAAAAAAATCCTGAATCATAAATATCAAAAATATCCATCAAGAGTAGAATGAATAAGTAAATTATGGTATAGTCATACAGTTGAATGCTAAACAATGAAGAATTTTCTGCTACATGAACTAATATAAATGAATCTGACCTAGTTGTTAGCTAAAGAAACCATTTAAGTAAAGTTAAAATACAGGAAAAATAAGTAAAGTAAACAAATATATGTTAATAGAAGTCAAAATATTGTTTGCCTTTTGCTGAGATGACTGAGAAGCGTATAAAGATACTTTCTAAAGTTTAGGTGACATTCTTGAGTTGGGTACAGATGTACTTAGAGTGTGAAAATTCTTTGGGCAATGCACTTATTATTTTTACTTTTTTCTGTATCACAAAACCCAGTAAAATTGCTTCAATGTAGAGGAGTTAAAATCTTCAATAATAACTGTACATTTATCTCTGTCTCCTTGGTCATGTCTATTTAGCTTTATCCATTTTGAAGGTATATCATCATTAGGAGCACGAACTTTAGAACTCAGGTCCCTCTAGAGAACAAGATTTACCTTTATGTAATATTGCTTGGTATCTCTCATAACAATATTTAGAACAATTTGCTTGATATAGATATGTTCACACCATAAAACTGTGGTTAGTATTTGGTGGTTGTGCTTTCTATTTCAATGCCTTTACTTTTAATCCATGTGTGTTTATTTGAAGGGCCACTCTCCTGGACATCTTAGAGTTGGATCTTTTTTGTTTTGTTTCACTCCAAATAACAATCTCTGGTATTGCTTAGACTGAATAGTCTATTTACATTTAATGTAGTTGCTGAATTGTTTGGCATTAATTCTGTCATTTACTGTTGATTTTCTTCCTATTCATGTGTAATTTATTTTGATATAGTTTTACTACTTTATTGAAAATAAATCCTTACAACCATGCATATACATATGCATAGACACATAACACACATACACACACACGCACAAACATACACACACATAGTTAAGCCGGAAGATGTTGAAGTAATCAATTAAGACAAGCCAAAATGAAAAAGCTGTTATTTTCTTATGACAACAGGGCAGGCAAGAAGCAGAGGGGAAAGTACCACACTTCGGCATTCCATATTTCCCCACGGAACAGCACTAGGTGAAGGTCAGATGACAAGGAGCACAGATTGGGGGAATCATGTCAAAGTGGAGGAGCTCCCAGAAAAAAAAACCTGCTGCCATTTTATGGACCTAAGCCCCCACAAGGAAAGAGGTGGAGAAGGGCCTGGAGTGGAAATATACAGAGTCAAAGTGGGGAAAACTCTATCAGTTAGCGCCTGACTGGTAAAGAGATCTCAAAGGAGGTACCTGGAAATTGCCTTAGCTGAGGCCCCTAATCAGGAGACCTTCAAATAGAGGCACAAGGGCTAAGAATGCAGACACACATATGTACGTGGTTTTGGGAGTGAGCTGGGCGATAAGTCCTTGACTGTATGTCCCTCAGAAAGTTACAGTGCACTGACTGTGTGCCGTATCTTATACAGGGAGGCAGCTTCCCACATGAGGCTTGCTGAGCAAAGCATTGTAATTACCTAGGGTTGACCTAAAAACAAATCACACATAGAAGTTTTGGCTTGGAGGCAGAGTCTTCATGTACATTTTATATATATAATATACCCCATGATACAGTAATGTTACTATGTTTTCTTAAATTTTAACTTTTAGTTAGGCTTAGGAGGCATATGCAGGTTTGCTACATGGATACACTGCATGATACTGAGGTTTGCGGTACAGATAATTCCACAGTACTCAATAGGTAGTTTTTCAGCCTTTGCCCACTTCTCTCTCTCACCAACAGTAGTCCGCAGTGTCTGTTGTTACATCTTTCTGTCCATGTGTACCCAACGTTTAGCTCCCACTTATAAGTCAGAAAATGTAGTATTTGGTTTTCTATTCCTGCACTAATTTGCTTTAGATAATGGCCTTCTGTTGCATCCATGTTCTGTAAAGGACGAAATTTCATTCTTTTTTATGGTTGTAAAATATTCCATGGTGTATGTGTACCACATTTTCTTTATGCAATCCACTGTTGATGGAAGCCTAGGTTGAGCCTGTGTCTTTGCTATGGTGTATAGTGCTGAGATGAACATACAAGTGTGTATGTCCTTTTGGTAGAACAATTTATTTTCCTTTGGGTATTTACCCAGTAATTGGATTGCTGGATCAAATGGTAGTTCCGTTTTAAATTCTTAGAGCAATCTCCAAACTGTTTTTCACATTGGCTGAAATAATTTTCATTCACAACAATAGTGTATAAGGGCTTCCTTTTCTCCACAACCTAGCCAGCATCTGTTAATTTTTGACTTTTTATTAATAGCTAACTTATGTGGTATGGTTTCTTATTGTTGTCTTGATTTGCATTTCTCTGGTGATTAGGAACACTGAACTTTTTTTTTTTTTCATGTTTGTTGATTGCTTGTATATTTTCTTTTGAGAAGTATCTGTTCATGTCCTCTGTCTACTTTTTAATAGGGTTATTTTTCACTCGTTGAATTATTTAAGAGGCTTACAGATTCTGGATATTAGATGTTTGTTGAATGCATAGATTGCAAATATTTTTTCCCATTCTGTAGGCTGTCTCTTTACTCTGTTGATAGCTATGTTTGCTCTGTAGAAGCTCTTTAGCCAAATTAGGTCAATTCTTGTTTTTCTTGCAACTGCTTTTGTGGACTTCTGGTATATTAACAGTCTTTTCAAATGGTTTCTTAAATGTAAAAATACAGCTTTTTGCAGATGCTTATATATTCATCATTTCTTTTCTCTTTCATTCTATCCTGCAGATCCATATTTTGATCTGGAATCCTTTTAATTTATTTTGAAATATTTCTTTGAAATTTCTTACTATTTTTTGCAATGTGCTCCCACTAGTGAAGAATTGTCAGCCTCTCATTTTTAGAAATTAAAAACAGAAATCTTTATTTTTAAAAGAGTTTTGTTGTGCATAAAATTCTAGGTAAACTGCTTTATATTGTTTCTGGTTTTTAAGGCATTATTTTATATTTTTCCAAATTTACGATGTCTGGCATAAATCATTGTTATTTTTCTTTTGAATGTAACATGTCTTTGTTTTTCTATTTTTTTCTTTTCTCTCTAGTGTTTAGCATTATGTCAACAATATATTGCTATTTGATTGTCTTTATATTTTTTATTTTAAATTTTCTTAATTTCTTAAATTACAGGAAATTCTCCCTTTTCTCTTTATCAACTCATTATTTTACCTCATTAAATCTTTCTCAACTTTTATAACTCCAGTTTATATTTTTGTTAGGATTTTGATATGGTCCATAGTTTCTTCACCAGTCTTCTGTTATTGGATGTTTCCCCTATTTTTCACTTTGGTAATTTATATTACCTGTCTTATGTTCACTCTTTCTTTTTTTGCTCTGTCCTGTATTAAATAAATTTCTGATACTATATTTTTCAGTTCTAGAATGCTGTTTTGTGTCTTTATTAGAAATTCTATTTATTTGTTAAAATCTTTGTACTTTTCATTTATTTTGTCCATTTTTTCCTTCTAATTTCTTTAATATATTTATAACTGTTATTTTAAAGGCCAGATGTGATTTCCAACATCTGTATCTACTTCTTATGACTATTTTTCTCTTGATTATGGCCTAATTTTAACTATTCTTCACATATCTGGTTTATATTCATGGTGACTATTTTTGATTAAAAGAATCAAAGAGATTCAGATAAATAGTATTTTCTTCAGAGGGAAAAAATCCCTTTCTTTGTTCATCAGACAGTAAAAGATGCTAATCATTTTAATTTAATTGGGAATTCTGCTAGATTGAACTATGTTGCAATTAAATTAAGTTTAACTCGGCTTTAAAATTAATTGGGGTCAAGTTATGCACTACGTATATTATAGAACTCTTCCTCTAGCGTAATTCTTGTATATAAGAATTGTAATAACATGGAGTTTCTCTCTCTCTCTCTCTTTCTCTCTCTCCCGCTCTTCCCCCATCCCTCCCTCCCTCCCATTTGTAGAACAGATCCCAGCCTCTCATACTACTACCATCACTGTATTCAGCAAAAGTCCCATGAGAAGTCTTGGCAAGTAGGTAAAATAGCCTTCTTTGAACATAAGAAACCAATTCACCCGGCCAGCCCACATAGCTTTAAAACCTCTACTGATTCTGCTCACTCACCGCAGTCTACTTTTCTATGACAGATCTAGTCCTTCAGTTCCATGATCCAACAGATGTTTCTGGTGATTTAATCAGTACTTATTTAGGAAGGGCTCATTCTTTTTTTTTTTTTTTTTTTTTTGAAAGGAAGGGCTCATTCTTAACTTGAATTTATTTGCTTCACATATCTTTTTATAGATTGACTTTGTGCTTGTGAAATACATATGTAGTTTGTTGTTGTTTTGGTTGTTGCTGCTTTTTTTAAGTTTCTTGGCTATTCTCCAGTTATTAGCAAAGGAACAGCTGTGTGTTGTAAATTTCTACATCCTAAGCAAAAGTGAAACTTTCAGTTATGACATTCTAAACAGCACTGTAGATTATTTAATTTCTGGTTTGGATGTATTGACTCTCAGCATTCTTTCTTGTTTTGTTTTAATTTTAATATTTTTTTTTAATGTATGGTTTCAGCATAGATGAAAGTGTCATGTTATTTTATTTTATTTTGTTCTGTTTACTGGATTTGGAGAGAACAATTGCTTATATTTTATAGCTTTTCCTGGAAATGTGAACAACTCTGTTTGTAGTTATTCATAACGTTCATTACCTCATCTATATTTATTTTAAGGCCCTAAATAGGTTATATTCTCTATTGGCGTGAGTTTTTTTAAATCATAAAAATTGCACCTCATAGCCCTAGACCATCCAAAAGTGAGTCACTGTGTCCACCTAAAACAGTAGCAATTAAACTTCCTTCAGTAATGGAAATGTTTATATTCATGATGAACAATATGGTAGCCAAAAGCCACAAGAGACTACTGAGAACTTCAGAATGTCTACTGCAGATTCAGAATTACATTTTAATTTTAATTAATTTAAATTTAATGCAAATAACTATATGTGACTAGTAGCTATCTTATTGGACAGAACAGATCTAATACTTAGACCTCCCTAGAAAGTATATTAAGATTTGTATTTGTATTGATTTGTAAATCTATTACATTGTTTGCCAGAGGCAATTACTTGCCACCTGTGTTCTAACCAAGCTTGCCCATATTTCATATGTCGAGTTTGTTCATTTTAACTGTCAATTGGCCTAATTTTCCCATTTCTAGCATTTTAATTTCTCCAGAGCTTGCATACTACATTGAACACCAATTCAGTGACCTGGAACAATTCCACTCGCATTTGTTCCTTTTAGAGCATTTCACTGGGAGTGTGTTTCCAATCTATTTATATATAGATTCTCATCCTCTTCCCAAAGTGTTACTGTGAATCCACTTCCTAGCCTAGGACCATGGTATTACATTTAACCTGTTCTAAACTCCAGTCCCCTACAGAAATTCTTTATATATTGATTGGTTTCAGACACCTTTTTAGATAGAGAATATGAGTTATAATTTGTTCTTGTAATCGACCACTTACTATTCCTACGGAATCCTAATATTTTTTCTCATTCCAGTTACTCCTGTTAAACTCAAATTTCATCATGATTCACTGTGACTTCCTCTTGATTAATGAAACTGGGCACTAGGCTAGCATTTACTGCAGTAGTTTTGATTGATAGATGTGAAATCGGAGAGAACAAAGAATAAGGTAAACTATTAAGTACTACAGAGTTTTGATGAATGAATTGGTTACTTTTAATAGGAGAAAAAGAATATTGGGGTGCCAATATTGAACTGGGGAAAAACACCTTTGTTACAATTATAAGTTTTTCTCAATTTTCCTATTTTAGACTTGAATATTTAATGTCTTTTATTTGCTTTTTTATCAATAAATTGCTAATTTAAAGTTTGACAATAACCATTTCTACTACCTGCTATGCTGGTTGCATAAATTTCCTTTTTCAAGAGTACAGTTCAACTACTAATATCTAAAGTATCTATTCAGTTAATATTAATTATACATACCTTTAAATTTCACTAGAAAGAAAAGAAATTCTTTAAAGATATTCTGAACTCAGTTCGTTAAAAAAAGTAATTACTCTAATAATGCTTTGGGTTTATTCTCTTTTGTAAGTGAATAAAATTAGGACTGAATTATTTATTTTAAAAGAATGATTTATGGAGCTTTAAAGACGCGCATATAATTTTAAAGGATTTCATTTTTCGGCTTTTGAAAGATGTTCCATTTTGGTTCAACATTTCAGATCTGCAATTTTGACACTAAAAGCACAGAGAACTTTATTAATCTCCACTACAGACTTCAGTTTCCAAAGGAGTATTTCATCAACATAAAGCCATGATCACAAAAAAAAAATGGAAATTTTACCTGGAATTATAAAGGATTACTTTATTTGTAAATGTCTTACAAAAGATACAATAAATATCTGAACCTAATTTTAGGCACATACTTTCAACCACTTCAAATGCATAGTTTTCTAATGCCACTAAGATGAAACAGCATATGGGTTATATTTTTAGGCAACCTAAAATTTTTCAATGATAAAAAGCATCAAATATAAGTGGAAAGTATAAATAACAAATTTTCTGTCAATGCAGAGGGTGTTACTCTCTCTTAATAATAATGGCGTAAATCCGGGAGACGGAGCTTGCAGTGAGCTGAGATCTGGCCACTGCACTCCAGCCTGGGCCACAGAGCGAGACTCCACCTCAAAAAAAAAAAAAAATAAAATAAAATAATAATAATAATAATAATAATAATAATAATAGTAAGAAATGTAATGGGAGAAAGGTAATTCAAAGATACACAGGAAAAATTTACACATGAACTATAGATTTGGAGAAATAATGCCTATTCATTTACATGATATCAACTTTCATACTTTGAGATACTCATGAGATACTTTGAGATACTCATGAGATTCTTTTCTTTTTTTTTCACATGAAAATAGATTAAAGTCTTTATAATAAACCAGATAACTGAATTTAAAAACCTCATGTCTTCAGTTCCGTGAATATATTTTTTGTTCAATGGTTCGGATATCCAAATCAAAAATCTCTATCTCATAGATACATATAAACACAGAAGTGGAAAAACAAACAAAACAAACAAACAAACAAAAAACCAGTAAGTTGATTCAGTGTTAGTAGATGACTTTACAATGAACATCTGGCTGAGAGAAAAGTGCAAGCCTAAAATCCCTGTGATTATCCACCTTTTATTGATTAAAAAGTGTGTTACTATCTCAAGGAACTCACCTGAAAAGCCATTCTCAAAATCACAACCTCAAAGCGATAGTATATAATAGGAATGTACAAATTTAGACAGTCTCTTAAAAAACTCATTCTATTTTGGGAGAAAAAGTAAAACTTGTAAAGAGAAATGGGGTTTGGGAGAGGTCGTGTTTACCTATAAAAATGGCAAATTAAATACATTAGAATGGGGCTAGGCAAGAAGGCCAACTAGATGCAGCAAGGTGGAACAGCTGCCACCAAGGGACCGAGACAATTAGTGCACTCCTAAAAGATCTTCAGAGGGAAAGCACTGAGAGTACCCAGAGGGAAGACACAGAAGCTGGGCTGAAGGAGGAGGAAGATTGGAACCTTGCATGGGCTACAGCACAGTGGTACTCCTTCCTGGCCCCCAGTGACTCCAGGGGAATAGATGAGTTGAACTGGCAAGGAACAACCTGCTCTCGCCATGGGCCTCTGGAATCCTGACGGGAGAAGACCCCTTGACCACCATACAGACTGGAGTTGGCAGGGAGAGCTGCTTAGCGAAGTGGTAGGGGCTGCACACCAGCTGGTGTGGAGCCCAGAGGACTTGATGCAGGAGCATCTGTTGTGGAGCACGGCTAGGGACACCCAACCCTCTAGTCTCGATTTGCTCCTGTAGGAAACTTTAGCTCTAGGGGAACTGTTGGACCTGAACTCTGCAGGGTGATCTTGCCCCTTAGATGGAGCTGGTTCAACTTGACCTCTCCAGGGACCCTAGCCTGGCCACACCTGCTTGCAATACAGCCTCAGGTGACATGTGGACCAGTATCATAGCTACTACACTGGTGGACAACACCTCACTGACAAAGAGTTTCAGTGAGGCAGGCCCCACGGCCATGTGCCAGCCCACCAGCTCCCTCCCCCACCTTCAACTTCCCTGGGGCTCATGGCCACCCCCCACATCACTTTGACAGTGTGTATGTGGGCAGGCAGATCTTAGTTTCCCTGCCTCACCAGTGCACATGCATGCGTGCACCCTGCCTTGCCACTGCTGGCAGGAGGGCACTCCAAGCTCTCCCCACCCCCAGCACCCCCAACATACTGCCATTGTAGTCAGAGCCTTGGTGGATACAGAGCCCACAAGCCCCACTTCCACCAGTGCCCCACCCCTGTACCAACACAGCTGCCAGAGTGAAACTAGGTACAGACAATAGCAGACCCTGCTGCACTGCAGTTGCTGCTGACACATGCAAATGATGATGGATCCTGCTGCCACTGCCCTGTGAAATGCATCGGCTGGCACCACCCTTCAGAGTGCTGGGACCGGTAGTCAGAGAACATCTCAAGGCCACCACCCCCCCAGCTTAGGGACTTTCTACCTTTGAGAAGCCAGAGAACAAAGTCAGGGCCTGATACCAGTCCCCCAGAGTTAGAATACGCAGTCTATAAGTTGTGAGCTTAGTCTTGGCCCCCTAAAATCTTCCAGAAATAAAACCAGTTGACTGAACTCACCTTATATACCACATTCAAACCCTCAAGGGTTTGATTTATCCTATCAAACAGGATAAAAAAAAAAATCCATCCAAAGGACAGCTACTTCAAAGATTGAAGGAACATCAGCACACAAAGATGAGAAAGAAACCAGTACAAGAACTCTGACAACTCAAAAAGTCAGAACACCTTCTTTCCTCTAAATGAGTACACTAGCTCTCCATCTAGGGTTCTAAACCAGGCTGAAATGGCTGAAATTACAGAAACAGAATTCAGGATATGGATAGCAATGAAGATCATCGAGATGCCGAAGAACGGTGAAATCCAATCCAAGAAAGCTAAGAATCACAATAAAATGATACAGGAGCTGACAGGCAAAATAGCTAGTATAGAAAAGAATAAAACTGACCTGATAGAGCTAAAAAACAAACTACAAGAATTTCATAATGCAATCACAAGCATTAACAGCTGAATAGACCAAGCTAGAGAAAGAATCTCAGCACCTAATAACTAGCTTCCTGAAATAAGACAGAGAAGAATAGAGAAAAAAGAATGAAAAGGAATGGAAAAAAAAAAAATACTGAGAAATATCAGATTATGTAAAGAGGCCAAATCTACAACTCATTGATGTTCCTAAAAGAGAAGAATGAAAGCAACTTGGAAAACATATTTCAGGATATCGCTCATGAGAACTTCCTCAACCTAGTTAGAGAGGCCAACATTCAAATTAAGGAAATGCAGATAACCTTCATAAGATACTTCACAAGAAGATTATCCCCAATATGTATAATCATCAGATTCTCCAAGGTGGAAATGAAAGAAAAAATGTTACAGGCAGCCAGACAGAAATAAAGCAAAATAAGGACTGAACTGAAAGAGATTGAGACACAAAAACCATTTGAAAGATCAACAAACCCAGAAGTTGTTTTTTGTTTGGAAAATTTAATAAACTAGGTCACCAACAAAGGGAAGCCCATCACACTAACAGTGGACCTGAAACCCTGCAAGCCAGAAGAGATTGAGAGAAAATATTCAACATCCTTAAAGAAAAGAAAATCCAAATTAAAATTTTATATCCAGCCAAACTAAGATTCATAAGCAAGAAATAAAATCCTTTCAGATAAGCAAATACTGAGAGAATTTGTTATGACCAAATGTGCCTTACAAGAGCTCCTAAAGGAAGCACTAAATCTGGAAAGGAAAGACTGTTACCAGCCACTACAAAAACACACTTAAACACATATACTAGAGACGCTATAAAGCAACAACACAAACAAGTCGGCATAATAACACAAAATCTACCAAGAAAATGGGAAACAGAAGAAAGCAGGGGTTGCAATCCTAATTTCAGACAAAACAGACTTTAAACCAACAAGGATGAAAAAAGACAAAGAATGACATTACATAATGGTAAATTCAATAAAATTTACATAATGGTACATAATTTACATAATGGTAAATTCAACCAAAAAACCTAACTATCCTAAATATATACACATGCAATACAAGAGCACTCAGATTAATAAAGCAAGTTCATTGAGACTTAGACTCCCACAACAATGGTAATGGGAGACTTCAACATCCCACCCTCACAGTATTAGACAGATCATCAAGGCAGAAAATTAACAAAGACATTCAGAACCTGAACTCAGTGCTGGATCAAATAAACATAATACATATCTACAGAAATCTCCACCCAAAAACAACGAATATATGTTTTTCTCATTGCCACATGACATATGCTCTCAAATCTACAACACAATCATACAGAAAACAATCCTCAGAAAATGCACAAAAAAGTGATATTGAACCACAGCAAAATAAAATTACAAATCAAGGCTAAGAAAATCACTCAAAACCATACAATTGCATGAAAATTAAACAACCTGCTCCTTAATGACTGTTGGGAAAATAATGAAATTAAGGCAGAAACCAAGAAGCCCTTTGAAACTAATGGGAAAAAAAGACACAACATACCAGAATCTCTGAGACACAGCTAAAGCAGTGTTAGCAGAGAAATTTACAGCACTAAATGCCCACATCAAAAATTTAGAAAGATCTCAACGTAACAACCTAACATCTCAAACTAAAAGAACAAGAGAACCAAGAGTAAATCATCCTGAATGCTAGCAGAAGACAAGAAATAAGCAAAATAAGGACTGAACTGAAAGAGATTGAGACACAAAAACCATTTGAAAGATCAACAAACCCAGAAGTTGTTTTTTGTTTGGAAAATTTAATAAACTAGATAGACTGCTAGCTAGACTGATATAAAAGAAAGGAGATAAGATACAAATTAACACAATTAGAAATAACAAAGGGATATTACCACTGAGTCCTCAGAAATACAAATAATGATCACAGAATATTGTAAATACTTCTATTCACACAAACTGGAAAATGGATAAATTCCTGGACATACACACTCCCTAGAATGAACCAGGAGGCAATTGAATTGCTGAACATACCAATAATGAACTCTGAAATTAAAACAGTAATAGTCTAACAATAAAAGAAAAATCCCAGGACCAGACAGATTCACAGCTGAATTCTACTATATGTACAAAGAATAATTGGTACCATTCCTACCAAAACTATTACAAAAAATTGAGGAGAAGGCCTCCTCCCTAACTCAGAATGAGTTATTCTATGAGTATTCTATGAATTATTCTATGAGTATTCTATGAGGCCAGCATCATCCTGATACCAAAATCTGTCAGAGATACAACAAAGAAAGAAAACTTCATGCCAATAGCCTTGATGAACATTGATGCAAAAATCCACAAGAAAATACTCGCAAACTGAATCCAACAGCACATCAAAAAGTTTATCCACCACAATCAAGTAGGCTTTATCCGTGGGATGCGAAGTGGGTTAAAGATATGCAAATCAATAAATATGATTCATCACGTAAACAGAACTAAAGGCAAAAAACACATGAGTATCTCAGTAGATGCAGAAAAATCTTCTGATAAAACTCATCACCACTTTCTGTTAAAAAACCTCAACAAACTAGGTATTCAAAATAATAAGATCCATCTATAAAAATCCCACAGCCAACATCATACACAATGGGAAAAAGCTGGAAGCATTCTGCTTGAAAACTGGAACAAGACAAAGATTCTCTCTCTCACCACTCCAATTCAACATAGTATTGGAAGTCCTGGCTGAAGAAATCAAAGAGAAAGAAAGAAAGGGAATCTAAATAGGAAGACAGAAAGTCAAAATATCCCTGTTTGCAGATGACATGACTCTACAGCTAACAGAACATATAGTCTTTCCCCAAAAGCTCCTGAAGCTGATAAATAACTTCACCAAAGTCCCAGGTTACAAAATCGATGAACAAAAATTATGAGCATTCCTATATACCAACAAAAGTCATGCCAAGAACCAAATTAGAAACACAATTCTATCCACAGTTGCAACAAAAATAATAAAATGCCTAGGAATACAACAAACCAGGGAGATGAAAGAGCTGTACAATACAAAACAATACTCAAAGAAACCATAAATGACACAAAAAATGGAAAAACATTCCATACCCATAGATAGGAAGCACCAATATGGTAAAAATGGCTATACTGCCCAAAGCAATTTATAGATTCAATGCTGTTCTTATCAAACTACCAATGACATTCTTCACAGAACTTTAAAAAAAAAAAAAAAAAACCTATTTTAAAATTCATATAAAAAATTTTTAAGAAGCCCAAATAGCCAAGGCAATGCTAAGCAGAAAAAACAAACCTGGAGGCATCACATTACCAGTCTTCAAACTATACTATAGGGCTACAGAAACGAAAACAGCATGGTACTAGTACAAAAATGGTCATATAGACCAAAGGAACAGAATAGAGAGTCTAGAAATAAGGCCACACACTTCTGACCATCTGATATTTGACAAAGCTGACAAAAACAAGCAATGGGGAAAGCACTCCTGTACTAGTTCATTTTCACACTGCTATAAAGAACTGCCTGAGACTGGGTAATTTATAAAGGAAAGAGGTTTAATTGACTCACAGTTCCACATGGCTGGGGAGGCCTCCTGAAACTTATAATCATGGTGGAAGGCAAAGGAGAAGCAAGTACCTTCTTCACAAGGTAGCAGGAAAGAGAGAGAGCCAAGGAGGGAAAGCGCCTTATACTTTTTTAAACTTTTTTTTAATTTTTATTTTTTGAGACAGAGTCTTGCTCTGTCACTCAGACTGGAGTGCAGTGGCATGATCCTGGCTCACTGCAACCTCCGCCTCCGAGGTTCAAGCAATTCCCCTGACTCAGTCTCCCATGTAGCTGGGATTACAGATGCACTCCACCATGCCCAGCTCACTTTTTTTGTGTGTATTTTTAGAAAAGACAGGGTTTCACCATGTTGGACAGGCTGGTCTCAAACTCCTGACCTCAGGTGATCTGCCAGCCTCTGCCTCCCAAAGTTCTGGGATTACAGGCATGAGCCACCACACCTGGCAGGAAAAGCCTCTTATAAAACCATCAGATCTTGTGAGAACTCTCACTATCACAGGAACAGCATGGGGGAAACTGCCACCATGATCCAATCACCTTTCACCAGTTCCTTCCTTCCACACATGGGGATTATGGGGATTACAATTCAAGATGAGATTTGGGTGGGGACACAGACCCAAACCATATAAACTCCCTATTCAATAAATAATGCTGGAATAACTGGCTAGAAATATGCAAAAGTTTGATACTGGACCCCTTCCTTACACCATATACAAAAATCAACTCAAGATGGACTAAAGACTTAAATGTAAACCCCAAAACTATAAAAACCCTGGAAGACATCTAAGCAATACCATTCTAGACATAGAAACTGGCAAAGATTTCACGACAAAAACACCAAAAGCAATTGCAATGAAAGCAAAAGTTGACAAATAGGATCTAATTAAACTAAAGAGCTTCTGCAAAACAAAATAAACTATTAATGACAGTGTTAACAGACAATGTACAGAATGGGTTAATTTTGCAAACTATTCATCTGACAAAGGTCTAATATCTAGTATCTATAAAGAACTTAAATTTACACACAAAATTCACCCAAGGACATAAATAGACACTGTTCCAAAGATGACGTACATGCCGCCAAGAAGCATATGAAGAGAAACTCAACATCACCGATTATTGGAGAAATGCAAATCAAGACCACAGTGAGATACCATCTCACACCAGTTATAATGGTTATTATTAAAAAGTCAAAAAGAAAAAAATAAACAAACAGATGTGGGAGAGATTGTCAAGAAAAATAAACAATTATACACTATTGGGAGTGTAAATTAGTTCAGCCACTGTGGAAAGTGGTGATTCCTCAAAGAGCTAAATTCCCAGCAATCCCATTAATGAGTACATACCCAAATGAATATAATCGTTCTATCATAAAGACACATGCACATGTATGTTCACTGCAGCACTATTCACAATAGCAAATACATGAAATCAACCTAAATACTCATCAATGGTAGACGTGATTTAAAAAATGTGGTACATATACACTGTGGAATACTAGGCTGCCATAAAAAAAGAATGAGATCATGTCCTTTGTAGGAGCATGGAGGTCATTATCCTCAGAAAACTAACGCAGCAGCAGGAAAACAAATACTACATGTTCTCACTTATAAGTGGGAGCTAAATGGTGAGAACACATGGGCACATAAATTGGAGCAACAGACACCATAGCCTACCAGAAGATGGAGGTTGGCAGACAGAAGAGGATCAGGAAAAATAACTAATGAGTACTAGGCTTAATACCTGGGTGATGAAATAATTTGTACATCAAACCCAGTGGCATGAGTTACCTATCTAAGAAACCTACACAAATACCTCTGAACCTAAAATAAAAGTTAAAATAAATAAATAAAAATATTAGATACATTATATGAAAATATAAAAATGTGTATACTCTTACATAATTCAAAAAATTCTTTAATAATACTTAAATTTTTAATAGAAAATTTGTATTATAACACATATATTACATATAAAATGTTATAATAAGTATTATTTAGCGAACTCCACATATTATGAAAGACTTATAATAAACAAAGGCCAAGTTATTTTAGCATAAAACATTCATTTATTTATGTATCAGAATTGAGCATCTGCTGTAGGCAAATTACTTGACTAAATACTATGGGCTTTTCCAGATAAGAACTTGATATTGCTCTTTAGTTTGCAATGAAGAAGTCTCTTCCTCAGGCAACAAAGTTCAGTTCTAAAACTTGCTCAAATACAGACACCTGGCAAGGGATTGTGACACTCCATCACCACTGCCATCTTACTGCCACTGTCAGTTGAACAGTACATCTGCCTTTTTCAGGGGCCGGACAAGTAAATTAATGGGTTTATTCTGAAAAATATGAATATATGCTTTAATTCTCTGATAACAGTTTTGAGAATAGTTTTTGAATTTATCTGCATGTAGTTTCAGGGACTTCTCTGTGGTCTTCACAATTATCATGGCTTTTATGATGGTTCATACAGGGCAAGTAGTCAATCTAAAAGTCCTCCAACTGCTAAGTGTATCCATCTCAATTGTATACTCAGAGAGAGTGAGAAATGAACTGCAGATGGAACTGTGTACCCTTTGTACTTTATTTGCACTCCCACCTGAACAGGGATGTCATGACAGCATTTCAGATTCAGATAAAATCTTCTCATATATTGTACCTAATCTCTTTGGATATCTGAGTAACCCCCTTTGCCCCAGTGTAAAGTTATTCATATGAATGACCATCGATTCCCCTTGGGAAATGATTGGAGGAATCACTACTGTATATACTTTCTGTGGCATTGCAGGGACCTCTCTCAAGTGACCCAGCCTCCACTCCTGCTAGTAAGTGGTTCTGAGTCAGAGAATAGGCCTCCATCTGGAAATTAATAAGGAAATAGCCTTTGGGTGGTTGACATAAGTCTTCTGCTCATGCACTATTGGTCTTTATGTATGTGTGTGTAACATGTAATACACACTATGTATCTACAGTTACATTATTATATATGAGGCAACATCCTTGTTGGCCATCCTTAGAAAACCATGATCTATTATAATCCCCTGCAGATCAGAGCCCCCTTTTCATTGTTCCATCTTTGCTGTTCATTATCATAATTCTCTCCACTTTACTGTATTAAATACTGTGCTCCTGGCCCTGGGCATTCTGGATTCGATCATCTTTACTGAGACTAAGAAAGCAAATTCCACAAAAATCTCTGGACTGTTAATCATGACCCAAGAGGACAGCAAGTAATGAGCTCCTTAGTATGATGGTGCAAACTGTACAGATACATTACTCATCTTGGTGAAGGAAATCTCCTCGGGGCGATCTTTGTTTTTTTGTTTGTTTGTTTAACTGGTTAAAGTTTTATTAAATCCACAGATATGAAAATTATATCATTAGGGGTTGGGGGATAGTGCTGTTAGGGACACAGGAATATGGACAGAACAGAGAACAGAACCCGGACAGTTTGGCCGTGGGGGCCCTAGCCTTAGAGAATGTCACCAGAGCAACTGTAGTGCATCCTTCAAAGTACCGAACAGGAATCAGTAGTGGAGTTTTCATCAGCACCGCCACTAAGAATTTGGTATAGCCATAGGCCTCATTCATGTGTGTTTTGAAGAAGCACTGCAAGCTGATAATGAACTGCATGTCTGCCTTGTCCTCATTTCAATCAATTGAACACGTCCTCAATGGACTGGGCAAACTCCTGGGTGGAGAGTCCTACAAAGCAGCAACTTCCCCTGAAGGTGGGCATGGAACAGTGCTTAGTCCAGGGTGACTTTGGGCTACTTCAGGGGAGGGTGGAGTTGATGGCCAGCAGATTCAGGGGGCAACAGGACTCATGGCAGAACAGAGCCAACAGCATACCACTCACACTTTCACTGGTTGGCCAACAAGAGCTTCACAGTTTGTATATAATAGGTCTCTTCTCACATGTATACTTCTCTCAGCCTTTTGATAATGCTTCCTCAACATTCTTACAATAAAATTCTTGCAACAATGTGCATCATTAAAAACTGGGCTTATGTCAATCATGGCCCATTAAAACTGGACTTCTTTTTATCTCAGGATTTTCAAAGCTAGCCTAGCAGAATATTATGACTAGGTGCAATTTAAAGCTAAATCTTTTGAAGGGTAGATAACTTTGCCTCATACTTGCATGGCAACTCTGAGTGCCAGTCAGTTCTGCACCAGTCATTGGTTAGCAGCCAACATGAACCTGTAAATATCAGGATGCTTCCATTTATCTGTGGGCAACTCTTTGTGCATGTAGGCAAAACAGACTGTGGCAGCCAGGGGACAGCCCTCTGACAAAGAGAAGCAGTTGTTGCTTCTGAGAGAGCTAATGCATCATGGCAAGTACATGAAAATGGGAAATGGATCTGAGAGTACATGAGTGGTTGCAATAGTGCCTGTTACACTCTATGTCTCTCTGTGTATATGTATATATACACACACACACTTACACACACATATGTATAGTTGTCTTTTTAATAAATATATACCCTTGTGTATATACCATCAAAAAGTTTCAAAATTGTTTTGTTCATTTAAATGAATTGATTATATTGCAATACTGTCATTTTCAATAAATTCAACTTTTTTTTATGTAAGTTTATATCTAGAAGGGGGAACCCAAAGCTTTTGTGTGTGGATATCTGTAAGTATGAGCTTACAAAAGAGATGTATCTTGTAATGAATAAAATTGAAAAGAATAATAAAAATGATTGCATTAATATAAATTAATTTACTTAATATAAGTAAGTGACTAAAAGTGCACTTAGGAACACCTTGGAGTACTACATAGCAACATGTGACATAAATGGAAAAAATATTACATAATGAATATGAGGAAATGAAAGTTCATTTTACAAATGCCATTCTACCATTAAATCAATATTAATGCATTATATAAAGTCATATGAAGCATATAACCCATAAATAGCAAATTAAAATAAAAATTCAGCTAGGCTTTTAAAGTTGAATTTAATACAATAAGATCTTGCCAAATCAATGATCATTAGTGATATCTATCTGGCTAGGAAATATTTTGTAGGCCCCCTAGCTTAATATATAAATTGGTCCAAATTAATAATGTAATCACATTCTGTACAAGGAACATTTAACCAAATTGAACTGCCACAAATAATTCTTGGTGGATGCAGGTATGTGAGCTTAGTATTTTAAAAGAAATTTAAAGAAAAACAAATGTAAATAAAAATACTGATATTAAGATTTTAGAAGTAATAAAAACAAGAAAGCCATCATCATTCCTCTGGAAGATACTTTAAAGTCCTCTGCAAAAATCAAGATTTTTGAATCACCTGCGTATCACAGAAGATTAGCAGCTGTGAGTGAACTACTTTCGAATTGCCTAGAATATATTTTCTGAGTTGACACGTAATCAGCAGTTGGGCTGTGGTAACAAAGAGAGAACTACTTAAATTGTAATTTATGGGAAAGGGGAAACATTGTGGAATATCTAGAAGTGCAATGTTGTCCTTGCTGCGGCAACCCTTTTGCCCTAGCATAGTACTATGGTAATTCAGCTCTCAGGAAATAATAACCATTTGCTCATAATATATAAATTGAACAATTAGGAACAAGTAAAAAAAGTTGAGAGAGAGAGAGAGAGAGAGATCGATCTAGATTTACAATAACCAAGAAATCCAGACAGTGAGTATCAGATGGGTGGACAATGGAGGAGTAATTCATAGAAGGCCATTTTGTGACACTGGGTAAGTTACTCTTCCTTTCTTTAGGTATGATGTCCTACTTTCTAGTAAGGTAAATGGTGCATTAAACTGCATAGACATTTGAAGTGCTGCATATTTTTTTGTGTCGAGACAATACTCTCTAAATAAAACCAACTAACAACATATAACTGTTGGGGTCCGCGTGTTTCCTAAACAAAGGAATGAACACACAAGACAACACAAGACAACACAAACATGGCGGCCGCCTCGAATGGCGAATGGCGCGTTCTGCTTTATTTTATACAGTTGTTAGTGGAATGTTGCCAAGTCACAACACACATTGTTGTTTTTCTGACCTTTCCCTGACTTTCTAGATTTTCAAGATGTTTACACATAAACAAGCCCCCAACGCCCTGCAAGAGCAGGACTTATTGGGAACGCCCTGCTTGGTTTGCAAGCACGTAGTCCTCTACATGTAACAATAAAGATATTTTAAAATATGTGAGAGGTAAATAGCTCTGTGCCATTCGAATTTAGATAAACATTTTAATGTTTCATTTGAATGAGGTTATTAGTTAAAACTACAATGTATTGAGTATATTACTAACATATTAATTTGTATAAATTTGTAGGTATTATTCACTTGTCTTAATTCCTTAATGCAGTAACAAAAACAAAATTACAATTATATTAAATATGACAAAACACTATGGTCATTATATTAGAAACTAAATCTCAAGTTGGAGAATCCAGCTTGTTACAAATTTTTTACAAATCCAAGTTGTGTAAATTTTAAAAGTAACAGAGAATATAACAAATACTATTCACTATTTGATAATGTCACAAAATAGAACAATTGCAATTTCCCTAGTTAAATTCTTTTTCTCTGTTCAATTATTCATGTATGAGAACTTATAATTATTTCATTATAAATACAGAATTCTAGCTGCATTTAAAAATTACTTAATTAGAATTTCTAATAAATAGCATCACATAATATTTAAGATATATCAAGGTTGAGAAACACCACCTTAACAATTTCCTGGATTTAAAATGCACCTATATTCATTGTTTCAACAAAGATTTATGAAATGCTCAGTAAGTTCCATCCAGCCTTCTAGGCACTAGAATATGGCAGTGAACAAAACACACAAAACTTCCTTCATGGAATTAATAATATAATTTATAGATGAAATGGTAAAAATAATATATATATATATATAATATTTCAGGTAATACAAAAGCTGTAAGTACCAGTAAGTATTATAAGGACAACAGAATAATGTGGGATGGGGTTGAATGAAGTTAGTCATTGTAGAAAAGGTGCTTAAGGTGCTTAAGGAAGAATTTCCTGGTAACAAGATGCTATAATTTGGATATTTGACATTCCAAACTTCACGTTGAAATGTGATTCCCCAATGTTGTAGGTTAGGCCTAATGGGAGGTGTTTGGGTCATGGTGGCAGATCCTTCAGGAAAGAAAGGCTTGGTGCCATTCTTGCAGGAATGAGTGAATTTTGACTCTATTAGGTCTTTTGAAAGATACCTCCAAGAGCTAGTTTTAAAAAAAGCCTGGCTCCTTCCCTTTCTCTTTCTTGCTTCCTTCTCTTTCCATGTGATTTCTGTACACGTTGACTCTGCTTTGCCTTCCACCATGAGTGGAAGCAGCCTGAAGCCCTCACCGGAAGCAAATGCTGGCACCGTGCTTCTTGTATAGCCTGCAGAACCATGAGCCAAATAAACCTCTTTTCTTTTTAAATTGTCCAGCCTCAGGTATTCTTGCATAGCAACATAAACAGACTAAAAGAGAAGACAATATGGAAGTGAGAAACTGAACCACACAGAAATTTGAAGAATAGGAACCAGAGAGTGTGCAAATGCTGTGGGGTGGGAGTATGCTTTGCATGTCCAAGGAACATCAAGGAGAACCAGATGATTGGAACAAAGTGAGCAAGAGGCACGATGATACAACAGTGACCCTGAAGAGGGAGCAAAGAGATCACAGAGACATTGCTGCATCATACTAAGGGGTTTTGTTTTACCATAGGATTATGTAAAGACAAACGATATTATCTGAGTTAACTTTTAAAAGACAGATAGCCTGTCTACTACTTGCAGCACTATTCACAATAGCAAAGACTTGGAACCAACCTAAATGTCCCTCAATGATAGACTGGATAAAGAAAATGTGGCACATATACACATGGAATAAACACTATGCAGCCATAAAAAGGGATGAGTTCATGTCCTTTGCAGGGACATGGATGAAGTTGGAAACCATGATTCTCAGCAAACTAACAAAAGAAGAGAAAATCAAACACCGCATGTTCTCACTCATAAGTGAGAGTTGAACAATGAGAACACATGGATACAGGGAGGAGAATATCACACACAGGGGCCTTTGGCAGTGGGGGTATAGGGGAGGGATAGCATTAGGAGAAATACCTAATGTAGATGATGAGTTGATGGGTGCAGCAAACCACCATGGCACATGTGTACCTACACGTTCTGCACATGTACCCCAGAACTTAAAGTATAATTTTAAAAAGGAAAAAAAAAATCTACTGAACAGAATTCTCTAACAGAATTTTATTAACTGAAAAGAAGAAGAAGAAGAAGAATGAACAATAGAAGGGCAAGAGTAGAAATAAGAGAGAACATTTAGAAGAGGTGTTAGAGTTCTCCAGACAGATAAAACCAATAGGAGATAGATAGATAGATAGATAGATAGATAGATAGATAGATAGATAGATAGATAGATGATAGATAAATAGATGAGAGGAGATTTATTAAGGGAATTGGCCCACATGATTATGGAGGCCAAGTTCCACAACAGGTGGTCTGCAAACCAAAGACCCTGGGATGCCAGTAGCAAGACTCATTTTGAGTCAAAAAACCTGAGAACCTGAGTGGCCAATGCTGTATGTCTTGGAGTCCAAAGGCCAGAATTCCTGAAATTCTGAGGTCCAAGGGCAGGAGAAGCAGAGTGTATCCGAGCTTCACAAGACAGCTAGACTAATTCACTTTTCTTCAGTTTTGGTTCTATATGGGACCCCAGCCAATTAGATTGTGCTCACCCACATTGAAGGAAGACCTTCCCCACTTAGTCCACACAGACTCACATGAAATCTCCCTTGGAAATACCCTCACAGATACACCCTGAAATAATGCTTTCCCGGTTCTCTAGGTATTCCTTAATCAAATCAAGTTGACACGTGAAATTAACCACCAGAAAAGACTTCTGAAAAGATACCACAGACAAAAGACATAATAGCTTGGACAAAAGTGGTAGTAGAGTGAGAATTGGTAGTATTTTTCAGCATAAATGGAAGAGAGATTTGCAGATAATTTGGATTTAGGATATGAAAAAAAAAAAAAAGAGAGAGAGAGAACAATTAAAGTAACTCTAAAGTCCTTAACCAAAAGCATTAAAGGAATAATGTTGATATTTTCTGAAGTGCAGAATACAGTTGGTGTAATTTACAATCAAATCAGAGATTTGATTTTTAACATATTAGGATTTTTATTAGTTATCAAAATAAAGATGTTGAGTATATAGTTATGTGTTCATATATTTAGAGCTCT
Source organism: Chlorocebus sabaeus (assembly GCF_047675955.1). Lineage (NCBI taxonomy): Eukaryota > Metazoa > Chordata > Mammalia > Primates > Cercopithecidae > Chlorocebus > Chlorocebus sabaeus. The sequence goes on along the minus strand of NC_132913.1, from coordinate 71,373,763 downwards.
AGAAAGATGCCCAGACTTGCAGTAGAAATTTATGGTTTACAGTGTACTGAGAGTATGAGAATTTAGTGTGGATAAATAAGAGAAGATGTCTAAAATAAAGACTGAGTCCCAATATACTCCAAATTTGGAAGTGTAAATTAAGTAGAACTAGCAGAGGAAACAGAAAAGAAGCACCAGTGATTTAGGAAATTATTAATAAGGTGATAATCCCAGAAGCTAAGAAAGAAAATAATAAATCACTGGCTGAGTTTGATCACATTGAGGTCTCAGGTGACTCTAATAAGAATTGTTTCTCTAGCTAGATGGAAAAAGAAACCTGATTGGAGTTGATTCAAGAGAGAAATGGAAGAGTATAAGTGAAGCCAGGGAGTACAGAGAACTGTGTTTGTTGTTGCTGTTTTTCTTTTTAACAACTATTTGTTGAACATTTACTATGTAGCAAGCAGCATACTACCAAGTATTGGGACAGTAAGCAATGAAACATAGTTTCTACTTTCATGAAATTGATAGTCTAAAAAAAGATAAAACAGGTAAAAAGTAAATATGTATTTATAAATTGAAAAATGCTATGAAGGAAGTAAGTATGATGTTATAATAACAAGTTGTATTTAGGAGGAGTTAGGAAAGTCCTTTCTAAGCCTTGAGAAATGAAAGGAACCAGTGATGCCAAGAGGAATAGTGCGTGCAAACGCCCTATAGTGGAAAAAGGCTGGGTATGAGAGGAAAGAGAGTAGTGGGACTGCAGCAACAGAGAGAAAGCCTTACGGTGAAGATGGAAAGATGAGAATTGTAAAACGATTACATTTACTTTTTACAATGCAATGGGAAGCTATTGTGAAGGGGGTTTAGCAAGAAAAGTAACATAATCAGACTTATATTTTAAGAGTATCAGTAACTCCTTTAGGAAAGCAGGACATTCATACAGGGAAACCAAATAGTGTCAATTACAGGCTGAGCAAAAGAAAATAATGGCTTGATCCAAGGTGGTGTTAGTAGAGATGAAGAGTAGTCAATGAACTTGATATATATTCTGAAGGTAGAAGCAATAAAGTGCTACAAGAGTGTAAAATAAATAGATGGAGGAGGCAGGAATGGCTGGTAGGCTCCAGAGAGTTGTTGTAAATTATTTTGATGAATACATTGCCAGAAATATGAGGTGATACCTGAAGGAGAATGTAGGCTCAAAGAGGAAGAATTTGGTTAATATCAGGTATAACCACAGGTCAACAGGCTAATGAGGATTATTTAGGATGGGGGGAAAATATTGATGGAGAAGACAGAGGGGACAAATCCTGGGGCAATGTCATTGAATTGCTGGGGGATGAGATGGCTTTGTTGTGAGCATGGAGAATATTCCATAATAATAGGAGAGATGGTAGGGTATATGGATAGAGGTTGGTAGATTTGAGAGTGGAGATTTCCAGATTATTTTCTTCTAACTTTATATATTTGCCCTCCAATGAAATATGAAGCAAAGTTATCAGCCCAAGACTGAAGGGAAAACCAAAGGTGTTAAAAGTTGGAAGACATAGACAGTGTTAAAGAATTGTCAGGAACTGTGAAAAAGTGAACTGGCAATGGAAATTCAACAAGTTACTTAAGGACCATCTGAGCTTAGTGACTATAAAATTTAAGTGGAACTATATAGGCATGATTGCTTATTCCTAGCCACATTTAACTGCCCAGAGTTAGGCATAGAATGGGAAAAAGTTGGATTTAACTTGTGTTTAGAGTTTGACTGGCAGAAAAAATAGAGGGTTAAGAGGGCAAACGTGTAAAGAACAGATGGAAGGAAATGATTACAATGATGGATCATGAGAATCTTGGAAGAAAAAAGAGGAGAAAAATCAGTCAAATATCGGTGGGAGAATAGCTGGAATCTAAGTTCAAGAGGGACCACAAGAAAGGCAGAAGATGGCAGTTAGGAAATAGGATGCTCAAATTTAAGTCTGTGGAGGCAGAGGCAAGATCTAGATGTTAAGTGACTGAGTAAGTAGATATGTTGGGGTAGAAGATTATTACAGATCATGAAACTCTGAAGCTAGGATAGGGGAATGACTGCCCATATGGATATTCAGAATTAAGACTATGAAAAGAGTAGTATTGGAGAGAAAGCATGGAGATTATATCCTAAAATTTTCGGGGAATAAGAACAACCTGAGAACCTGTAGAGGGGTACATTGAGGAGCAGTAGTATAGTCTAATAATATGTTCTCTAACTTGGAGATGTTTGAGAATGATGGAGAAAGAGGACTCTGAAAGCAGCAAAACAACTCTCCCCCTAGATGTTCCATATACCTAGAGGTACACTTCAAGACATGCTGACCCAACGCCAACTGAGAAAGATACCTGTATAGCTCTGATTGTTCCTCTAACTTGCATTGTTTTATACACTACTACGTCCTGATACTTTCCCAGGAATTTTAGATGACTATCTCAAACTTCTTCTATGACCAAAATGCAACTCTGGATTATCTTCCCCCACCTAACAAAAATTCCTACTTCTTTTTGGTTCCTTCTCTATCTAGACAAAGTCCATTTCTATTTAACAAATTACTCAAGCCCAATCTCAGAAGTTATTGTTGACACTCCCTTTTCCCTCATCCCTAAAATTTATCCATAAACAAATTCTTCAACTTTGTCTCCATATTATGTTCTATTTCCAATATTAAAATTCTTGTCCAAGCCACCATTTATCTTGCCTGGACTCCAAAGCAGTCTCCATAAATGCATTCTTACTCCTCCTTACCTTTCCTGCCAGGGTTATCTTTCCAAAATACAAATAGGATGATGTCACTACCCTCTTTAACACCCTAGAAAACTATTCCATTACATATAGAACAAAACAGCAATTATTACTCTGGTTTACTAAACTTTTCATAATCTGGAGAGTGGCTGCCTCTTCTACCTCATCCTACAAGACTCTCCTCCTTGTCAAATCTACTATTGCCACCATGGCTTTCCTTTTATTCCTTTACACATGAGGATCATTTTCATTTTAAGGCCTTAACACTTTGTGTTCCTTCTGCCTGAAATGTTCTCCCCAAGACCATGTAATAGGATGATTTATTTTTACTATTAACATATCAGCTCAAATATCATTTTCTCAGGAATGTCTTCTTTCACCATTAAATCTAAAGTAACCTTCCCCATTCTCTCTTCACACTGGCTATTTGATTGATTGGCTATTTGATTGACTGAATAATTTAGCAATATTTTTCTTCATCTGAAATTTTTTTAATTTTTTTTTTCTACTTAATTATTCTTTGTCTTCCCACCCTAGAATTTAAGCTCCGTAAATCCCCTTATCGGGAGAACCCGCTCCTGATGTTTAACATGGGTTCTTTTCTATTTCCTAAGTGTCTCGGCTGGGTTGAGAAATAAAGGGAAAGAGCACAAGAGAGAGAAATTTAAAGCTGGGTGTCAGGGCAGACATCACATGTCCGCAGGATCCGTGATGTTCCCCAAGTTGTAAAACCAGCAAGGTTTATTAGCGATTTTCAAAAGGGGAGGGAGTGCACGAAGAGGGTGTGGGTCAGAGATCACATACTTCACAAGGTAATAAAATATCACAAAGCAAATGGTGGCAGGGCGAGATCACAGAACCACTGGATGAGGCAAAATTAAAATTGCTAATGAGGTTTCGGGCACGCATTGTTGTTGATAACATCTTATCAGGAAACAGGGTTTGAGAGCAGACAACCTGTCTGACCAAAATTTATTAGGTGGGAATTTTCCTCCTCCTAATAAGCCTGGGAGCGCTACAGGAGACGGGGGCTTATTTCATCCCTTCGGTTTCGACCATAAAAGAAGGCACACACTTCTAAAGGGGCCGTTTATAGGCCTACCTTCAGGGCGCATTCTCTTTCTCAGGGATGTTCCTTGCTGAGAAAAAGAATTCAGTGATATTTCTCCCATTTGCGTATGAAAGAGGAGAAATATAGCTCTGTTCCGTCCGGCTCACCGGTGGCCAGTTCAAAGTCACCTCTCTTGTTCCCTGAACATCACTGTTATCCTGTTCTTTTTTAAGATGCCCAGATTTCATATTGTTCAAACACACATGCTCTACAAACAATTTGTGCAGTTGACACAATCACAGGGTCCTGAGGCAACATTCATCCTCCTCAGTTTACAAAGAAGATGATGGGATTAAGAGATTAAAGTAAAGACAGGCATAGGAAATTATTGATTGGGGAAGTGATAAGTGTCCAGGAAATCTTCACAATTTATGTTCAGAGATTGCAGTAAATACAGACATAAGAAATTATAAAAGTATTAATTTGGGGAACTAATAAATGTCCATGAATCTTCACAATTTATGTTCTTCTGCCACAGCTTCAGCCGGTCCCTCCGTTCGGGGTCCCTGACTTCCCGCAACACCCTGTTGTCTGACTTACCTCTTTATCTTCAGTTCCTAGGGTCAGTACTTGACGTACCACTAGTCTCAAAACATATTTGCCAAATAAATGAACAAATTACTAGTTTAACTCTCCGCAGGGTAAAGTCACTTTTGTACAGTTACAAGAGTTCATAACCCAGGGTTTGAAAACCTAGATTACATTTTCATTTTATTTATTTTATGGACATTATATTTAATTTCTCTAGATTTCTGTTTTCTCATCCAAATATGAGAAACTTGAAATAAATTTATGTCATTGCTTCCTCTTGTCCCAAAACTCAATCATTGTACATCATAAATGATTTTGACTGCATTTCAAAAATAAGACATTCTCATGACCTAGAATTCTGTTCTTACTTCAGATGTGAAGTTAATGAAAGGCTATTTTGCTGTTTCATTTACCATTATTGTAAATTTCCAATGCTCGCAGTGCTCATGGCTAGGCTGTTTGAGAGATCTGGCAAATCAGCACTTCATTGGAAGCACATATGGAGCAACCTTATGCTAGCCTGCATTTTGCCAAAAGGGCTAACACTTCTCGGTCATTATATTGCCAACCACTTTAACACATTTTGCCTGTGTAGGGCCATGATTCAGACCTGAACACAACGGAAAGCCTCAAGATACTGGCTTCTCTCAGTGCTATTACTTCAGCAAAGAGGAATGGAAGACTCCAGGCCAACGCTATGATCCATGATGAGAAGACAAGTATTATAGCTGGAGTGTGCTTTCCATGTGGTTGGGGTTCATTTTTCATGTCAGAAGCAATGTGCCAGTTGTTTGTCTAAAGCTTATGGGTTGCCTAATGTTGTTTGAGAAAATGTACATTTTCACAGAACTAGGATTTTTATGCTAATTTTTTGGCCCTGAATAACTAAGCAGAGGGTACTTTTGATACTTATTTAAATAACATCTCCACCCTTCTTGTCTCTCTTGGAAAGATAATTTCACAAGCTGGCCAGACAAAGCTTATACAACCCATCTAACATTGACAGGAACAGGGTACTTTATCTAAGCCTGTTATGTTGGCTTTAGTATACAGGAGGTCCCAGAACATTAGCCTGCACTTCTTAATTTGACATCACTAGCAAACTGTCCTTAGAAAGACCTCCAGTGAGCATGTCTCTGATCAAAATGTTTATCCAGCAACAATTCTATTAATAAAAAGAACAACTTGCTAGTGAACCTAGCTACTGAAGTCAACTTATTATTTTCATAAACATTGACACACTCTTCAAAAAAGAAATAAGAGAACCCATTTCATTAATTTTGTGTTACATTATTTTATGCCTTAGGCAATACCTATAGATATGCATATTACCTAAGATATTTAGAGCAGAACAAAACACTGAATGTGAAACAGAGATTTTTTTTTTTTCAATAGCAAGAACAGAAAAATAACCCTCACTTTCTTCTACTGGCTCTACAGGAAATAACCTACAGAAGAGAAAAAAGGAAACATAAAAATAAAGCTTAAACAAGCCAATGGATCACAGAGGAGGGAAATTTACAAGATATCATCATCACACTGTTCCAGTTGTTAGATTTTCCCTTCTAAGCCTATGTTCAGTTACTTAAATAAGTTGGTCCACTTAAAACTGTAAGGCATAAAATAGAGCTGCTTTAAATGGGACACACTCACAATCTAACTTAATTTTCTGCTTTTAGACAGGCATGATTTTGGTTTTATTTCTTAGGAAGGGAAGGAGTTTTATATACAGAGTTGAATGCTTTCAATTAAAAAATGAAGAAAATGAGCCTAAATTATAAGTCTCATGAATCTTGAATATTTGGTTACATATAGAAGTGTCAAGCTTGCTCTGTTAGAGAAATTCTAAATTCCAACAACATGGAGAAGTTAAAGATAATTAAAACCTATTCATTGATTGATTATTCACATTCATATACGTATTTCCTAAAGTTTAAAAGATGGGAAATTTATATGAGGATATATAACATAATAGATCCATGCATGTTAAAAGGAGTTTTCATTCAAAACAGAATGCTTGAGCACCTCTCTTCATGGGAACAAGTAGAACACATCTGAGACTGCTATCAGTGCTGATTACAGGGGCATTCATAATGCAATTATAGGCTCACCTAGAGACACTAAGCAACTTGCCATTATATAAATTATCTTATAAATTTCACCTGAATTTTTCAAAATGAATGATTTGATTACATTATTAATTACATAAATACAGAATATTTATCATTTATTTAATGTGAGGAGTAAGAATGTCAAATGATCGATATTCTGATAGTTATCTTCCCTCCATTACACAAAAACAATCCTTGATAACAATTCTGACACTGTAGGCAATAATTTTTGGAGGTTAAGACAAAATTAAAATGAGAAATTTTGCCTCTTATAGACGATCTCAAATTACAATTGAAGAGAAGTAAAAACCTCAAAAATTGGAAAGAATACAAAATTGAACATTTAATGCTACGTTTTATATGCCACCAAAAGAAGTGCAAGCACCTAAAAAGATCAATCTGCAAGTAAATCTCACAGACGAATTCGATATTCCAAAATAATAATGGAGAAAAGGGAAAAAGGAAACAATGAAAGAAGGTGAACAAAATGGCAACCAGCCTGCTTATTTTCTCATTTTTAATTAAAATGGCTGTTTTTAATTAAGCACAGGTTCTGTCCTGCAGAACCTGAGCCTGTAGTCACCCCAAAAGTGATGGCAGAGGTATTCCCAAGAGGAAGTGTCCCAAACCATCTTAAGAGAGGTCAGTTCTGGTTCCAAAGAAAGAAGCACTAAATGCCAGGGTGATCAATTGAAAGCATTTATCAGAGGAACTTACTTGTACTGGGAGCGGTGGGGCTGCAGTGTGTCCTCCAAAGGAAAGTGATACAAGGGATGTTCTATCTCAATATATTCACAAAGAGGGGCTAAGGTGCATGGAGTTTATAGGAAACTTTAAGGAACTTGGCTCAGGGCCAGGGCAAGTTTCTGTAGTGTTTTGGGCAAGAACCTGAACATCGTTATTAGGTTCAACCTGCAGAGGAAAACGTGCAGCTGGCTGCGTCACAGAGCAGCCAGAAACTCTTACATTTTTCTGTCAGGACAAGGAATAAAATAGGCAAAAGTGAAGGACCTTTTAATAAGCATGTTTTAAAATGGGTTAAATAAGTTTAATAAGTTAGCTTCTGTAAAAACCAGAACTAGATTTTACCATACACTAATTTGTAGGAATATTGCTGATATATTTTCACTATGACTATAATTTCACTATTTCTATCAAAGCATTATTCCGCATATAAACAATCATCTTTAAAATATGAATCATTATTTACATTAAATATAATAAATGTATAGTACAATTTACTTTGCATAAATTTAATGTCCATGACAAGTCACTTCCAACATAAAACAGCATGGAAAATATTTAAAATACAGAACTATGTGTATGTCTCAGAAGAATTAACTACCACTGTTAAAAATAATTACACTTAATTTTGGAATTGCTTTGGTATATAGTCTACTTCCTGAAAAAGCATTTATCCTTGTAACTATTCTTTCCAAAACTCCACTATTTCTTTTTATTTTATATTTATTCTAACATGCATTTTTACTATTTTGTGTTTTTAATCTTGCATCTCCGTAATTTTTAAAGAAAGGTACATCTTCCATTTTAAAGTCAATAGTGATGAATCAAGGTTAGAAATGAAAGCTTTTAGTACAATCTTGTTATAATTATCATTGCATAAATGTGCTATGTGCTAAGTTGATTCTAACAACTCAGGTTTTACACATTAAAAAACTGTTATGTGGGTGGTAAAACAAAATTAGAAATGCTAATATTGTAATAAGATGCTTTTAAAATAAACATCAAAAATTATGTTATTTAAAATAGTCAACTGATATTTTGTAACGTGTATTTATCTATAAAAAGGATTGCTATTTACATAAATGTCTTAAGAGTATTCAAATAAGAGACACAATTTTAAAATAAATGTTAATAATATAATTTTACTTAATCTTTTGAAAAATTTATCCTAGGGATTTAAAGATTATATTAAATGATCAAGAAAGTGTTTGTGGAAAAAAATTAGTAGATTAATGATTTGACCATCTTGGTTTTGTCCAAAGGATTTCTTTAAAATCACAGGCTGCCCAAATGTTAAGCAAATACACCCACGTGCGGCGGGGCGCGGTGGCTCACGTCTGTAATCCCAGCACTTTAGGAGGCTGAGGCAGGCGGATCACCTGAGGTCAGGAGTCTGAGACCAGCCTGGTCAACATGGTGAAACCCCGTCTCTGCTAAAAATACAAAAAGTAGTCGGGTGTGGTGGTGGCGCCTGTAATCCCAGCTACTCGGGGGGCTGAGGCAGGAGAATCGCATGAACCTGGGAGGCGGAGGTCACAGTGAGCTGAGTACATGCCATTGTATTCCAGCCTGGGCAACAGAGCAAGATTCCGTCTCAAAACAAACAACAACAACAACAAAAAACAAAAACAAGAAACAAAAAGAAAATACACCCCTGTGCTTAAATCATTGAGTAATATAATCTGTCTTATAAAATTCCACAGAGAAATTCAAAGTCATTTAAAGCTATAGGGCTTACATTTCGCAGTAGGTGCATACGTTCTCTCCTTCCACCACCCCTCCACCTCTCCAAGATAGGTTCTCTGCCTCCTGCTTTATTGCCCACACCCAGCAATCACTGCCACCTTCTGAGCCTGCAAGGGGCCTGGATGCAGGTGTAAGGGGGGTTAAAATTGGGGGCCTGTGCCCTTTGCTGCCAGGTGGGGACCTGAGTGTCTAAGAGGATGTGAACTCACTCCTTGAAAGAGAGAGTGCTGAATTTAAAAAAATGGCTTTTCTGTCTTTTGAACAGGGTATTTCACATTTTATTGCCCTGGATCCCACCTATTATGTAGTTGACCCTGATTTCAAAACTGTTGATTTCTCAACTTCCAAATACAAATCTAAAGCTCATACCTATCTCCATAACTCAAAACTTCTTTAACATACTGACTTTATAGCATTCTCCTTTTAATAATATCAAATTCTCAAAATCAAGTTGTCAAACTTAATTGATTTTTTTCCCAGAGATTTGCTTCTCCAATAACTTTCCTCATCTCAGATGATTAATAGTTCTATACATTCAAATAATCAGGCCAAAGCTTGTCATCATTTACACTCCAAATCCATCCCTTTAGGAAACCCAATTCTCTACTTTTCAAATATATCTAAAACCCAGTGAGTCCTCACTATTTTCACAGACACCAACATAATGTTTTGTCTGGATAACTACAGTATCTCTGCTGTGATCTCTTCATTTCCATTTTTGTCCCCTAGCCCCATGGACTTTTCTGAACACTGTAGCTGGAGTGAGCCATTTAACAAAGAGAGTCCATTCACTTAGTCCTCTACTCAAAACCCTGATATGGCTTTGTTCCCATTTCCTCACAGTGAAAGCCAGAGTCCTCTCAATGGTCAGAGCCCCCTGTCTGATCTCATCCACTACCTTTCCTACCCTTGTTGCCTCTGCTCAAGCTACACTGGATTCTACTTTCTTTGAACATATGAGGTTTGCTCCTGCCTTAGGAGCTTTTCACTGGCTGTTTGCGCCACTTAGATTATCTTCTTCACCCTACACCCACAAGGACAAAGCCTTCACCACATGTAAGTTTGTTCACTAAAGACTTCCCTGACCATCTTATTAAGCACTGCAACTTACCTACTGTCTCCTCTACATCCAACCTGCTTCATCTTGCTCTCTATATTTTTTTTCCCAGAATACCTACTGTCTAACATACTACTCAATTTTCTTGTTTATGATACATACTTGTTTACTTTCTCCCCATGTGAAAATATACTTTCTAATATGACAAAGAGCTTATAAATTTATGTATTCCAAGCACCCAGCACAGCTTCTGGAATGTAGCAGAAGTAAACACCTGTTGGATGAATGCATGTTCAAAATAGCAGATGAAAATATTAATCCTAGAAACATGAAGGACTATAAATAAATCTGCAGGCTGATAATGATTGTAAGAGTCTTTGTCTTTTTTTTTTTTTTTTTTTTTTTTTTTCCTTTTTGTGGAGAACGGGGTCTCGCTATATTACCCAGGCAGGTCTCGAACTCCTGGGCTCAAGCTATCCTCCCGCCTCTGCCTCCCTGAGAGCTGGGATTACAGGCGTGAGCCACCGCGCCCGGCCTCGATTGTAAGAGTCTTTGAAATTAAAGTATTAATAACTCAGTGAAAGGAACATCTATACATATACATTAGTGTATTATCATCTGAGCATAAGTATGAATGTGTCTGAATGTGAACATTTTTCTTTAAGGCTATGTGAACACTTAATAAAATTTATTTTCCAAGTATATTTCTCTGGAGACAGGGACTAACTGTCCATCTACAGATGAGTGGATAAACAAAAGATGGCATATGTGTATGATGCATTATTTAGCCTTAAAAAAGAGGAAATTCTGTCACATTTTACAGCATGGACAAATCCTAAGAACATCATGCTAAGTCAAATAAGTCAATCACAAAAAGACAAATAGTATTGATTTCACTTATATGAGATATCTAAAGTAGTCAAATTCATAAAAACAGGAAGTAGAATGGTGGTTAACAGGGGCCGGGGGAAAGAGAAAATGTAGAGTTGTTGATTTAGTTTTGCAAGATGGAAATGTTCTGAAAATCTGTTGCTCAACAATGTAAATATAATTAACACTGTTGAACTATGCACTTAAAAATAATTAACGTGGTACAATTTATGTTATATGTTTCTTACCACAATTAGAAACAAAAAACACTTTAAAAACAATCAATAGGAAAAAGTACAATTGTCCCATGACCTTTAAAAATTTTTTTGTCAAAACATTAAAAACTCTCTTTCAGTTATAAATGTATCAGGAAATGAAAAACTAATAAAACTAATATTTACTTAGTGTACCAACTTAAACCGTTAAACATTAAACATTAAGTTGTATTTTTGTAAAAAAAAATTTAAAATGCACAAGAGTAGTTTAAACAGTACTTAATTCCTACTCACCATAACTTGCAGTATGGAACAATAGTCTTTTCTATGCCATGACAATTTGTCATACAGCTCTTTAGGTTTGAATCATCTAACAACATGTTATCCTTTTCACTTTCAATATTGGGAAATATCTCCTAGAGTTCGTTTAGCGTAATTTTTTTTTTTTTTTTTTTTGGCCAGGATCATTCCTTCTGGGACTTCTTGATCCTTTTCATCACAACTATTTTCCTCATTTATTTCAATAAGTTTATCTTCGCTGAGTTCCTCTGGCAATATATCTAGATCTATGGGCAGCGTCAGTGTTTTTACACTATAATTTAAGGTGAATGCCTGATTTTGCTGAGGACATAGTGGGAGGGAAGGAGGTAATGGTGTTGGAATCTGATAGCTGAGGTCAGTCATGCTTAGGTGACTAACTTCCAGTAGTAACCCTGAAGAAAGGCTCATGTGAGCTTCCCAGATTGGCAACACCTTACACATGTTGTCACCTTTTATTTCTTTGAGAGTAAATACATCCATGTTTGACTTCACTGGGAGGAAACACCTGGAAGCTTACTCTTGGTTTCTCCTGGACTTCACCCCATGCACTTTTTCTTTTTGCTGATTTTGATCTGTATTATTTCATGATGATAACCATAAACATGAATATAGCAGCTTATGAGTCCTGCATGTCCTAGTAAATGATCAAGCCTGAGGGTGGCTTTGGGGATCCCTCACACAACATGCTACAAGGTAAAATTGTGTATGAAAATGAATAGACATTGTTTGGAACACTGCATTCCATAAACATTAGACCCTGCCCATGTGCAGTTATATTCTAATGAAAAATGATACTTGAATGCAAGTAAGGGAGCCCAACAGAGATCTTATTTACCATGATATGATTGACCTCACATAGTGTGATGGTTAATACTGAGGGTCAACTTGATTGGACTGAAAGATGCAAAGTATTGATCTTGGGTGTGTCTGTGAGAGTGTTGCCAAAGGAGATTGAGTCAGTGGGTTGGGAAAGGGGACCTACCCTTAATCTGGGTGGGCACCATCTAATCAGCTGCCAGTGCAGCTGGAATATAAAACAGGCAGAAAAATGTGAAAAGACCAGACTGGCATAGCCTCCCAGCCTACATCTTTCTTCTGTGCTGGATGCTTCCTGCCCTTGAACACCAGACTACTCCAAGTTCTTCAGTTTTGGGACTTGGACTGGCTCTATACATACACTATATCTTCCGAGCTCCTTTAAAGAATTGTACTGTATACACTATATTATATTGTTAAAGACCCTTCAAACAGAATAACCAGAAAAGTATTTCTTTGAAATTGCTGCTTAAATATATTAAGTATTGCATTGAAAAAATTTTAAAAAGAACATTTAAAAAGGAATTAAAAGACAGTTGCTTTAAAGCCTTCTTTAAAGCTTTTTAAGTGTTTGTAAGTATTAAAATATTTTAGAATATTTTATTGCATTTTTCCCTAATAATCTGATGTTTTAAAACCAACACTTTTTGCAGTGCAATTATAATAAGACTATTATTAGAGGTGAGAGACTAAGTCACAAACATATGCTCCATTGGAGTAACTCAACAATATTTAACTTCACAATTCCAACATGAGAATCTGCCATGCTCTGTGGTCTACAGATTTCAGTAATGTGTGGATATTTAAAATATTCAGCATAGAAACTCTTTAAAACTTTTTTTCTCATTACACAGGAATACTTATTCTTAGTAGATCTTTTTTATTTCAGTAAGGAAAATTAAATAAAATTATCCTGAGCCCACAACCCACAGATTTTTAAAGTGCACCACATATATGTATTGATTTAAAAACTTCTGTATATTTTAATAATTATATTTCAAATACCTTTATGCAAGTATCAAAACAGTCTTTCCATTACTTATGTAGATTATTACAGTTATTACTTGCCTTACTTATGTCCTTAAAATATGAATGTAGATCAATATCTAAATCCATGGTGAATTTTCTACCCCAGCCTACTTTCATGTCATATTTTCCTCTATAAAAGTTATACAGTGATACCAAAGTGGATGATTTTACTGGCAATTATGCCATCATTGAGAAGTATTAATTAGTATTTGTTACATTTTCCCATTTACTTTAAAATTCTCAGAGCTGGAAAAAGATACTAAGAAAAGATGGTAGGGTATTGTCAAACATGGCTAATGTTAATGAACACCTAATTCCAGGCAGGTCTATGTCAAGAGCTCTGAAGGGACTGAGATTTTACTCTATTCGCAGGTTGTCATGTGAGACGGCCACAGTTTCACAGATTATGGTAGAGACACAAGACTCCTCAGTCAGAGGCAGAAAATACTTTATTACACAGATCAATATCAGTAGCTAGTATATCATTATTCTTTTGTACTAGTCACCTTTCCACAATTTGTAAAGGGTACCATGAAGAGGATTAAATGATATAAATAGTGAGTTGCTTTGCAGAAGTTCCTAGGGACCTTGAACTTAGAGAACACAAAAGTTTTATAATGGGAATTTTATATAAAATAAATGTTTTATATAAAGCAAATGTTTGTGGCCTCATGCTGGTCAAAGATTGTATGCATGAGACTGCCTTTTCAAAAGTGCCTCATTCTTAAGATGCATAGAAATAATAGTTATCCATGAATAATTATTGCCCAACAGTCTAATGCTATTATATTTTATTTTGATTTTGAAATATATTGTTCTATAGTAATATTTATCTGTTAAATTCTATAAACTTATTTAAAACTACAGTAATGCATTTTCCACAAGTGGTATTTTTCCAATAGTTTCTTCTCTTGCAGTGGTTTTCTCCTTTATGGGCATCAGACTAGCAGATACTAAGTCCGGCCCGACACTGTGAGTCTGCTACTATCTGCACCCATTTCCAATTACACCAGTCCTTTCACCCTCAGAATGGAACAAATGAATCTTTTTCTTTTTCTTCTAGCCATCAAACATGAAGTACTAACTCAACTTTCATTCATTAATTTATTAATTAGCTAAGGTTACATTGAGTAATTACTAAAGTGCCTAGCATAGAGAAGATTTTCAATAAATTGTAAGTAGAATTATCATATGCAAGGAACTGCGGTAAGTGCTAGAAGACAGAGATGAATTATTCAACATCCTTGACATTGGAGTGCTTCATAGTCAGGTTATAGAGAAGGACAATTAAAATGCATAGATTCCTACAATATGTTATGAATCAAATTCTTACTTAGGAGAGCAGCTCAAATATAAGAGGCTAGGGCTTGGTAATTATTATAACAATATGTTCTATTTGAAGAGTCGGCTCAAACATCGTGATGATGATGTATTCTGACCTAGATGTAAGGAAGAATACTGGGAAGCAAAAATGGCCTGATTCATATTCATGCCTCAAAGTCCTTCTAGAAAAGTCACATCAAGTAGAGAGAGAAGATTGTATATTCACAAGAATCACATACAAGTGTATGCCTTTGTATTTTGAGTGAAAAAAATAATTTTTTTTTTCAAATAGAAACGTGTTTAGTCCCAAAATTTGCCACTTCACAGAGAACCTTTCAAAATGGTAGTAAAGAATGATGTAGAATTAGCAAAGTGATGGGAACAGTGTGTAAATGACTAGCAGAATATTTATCTTTTAAAATTCTAATTCCAATGCACTTAAGAGGAGACACGTGTCCTTCACTTGGGCATAAGTACTATCACTCTCTATCATTAAAAATAATTTTTTTAAGACAGTCTCAGTATGTTGCCCAGGATGGCCGGGAACTCCTGGGCTCAAGTTATTCTTCCATCTCAGCCTCCCGAGCAGCTGGGAGTACAGGTGCATATCATTTTTGTTTTTTTAAACAGAGTCTTGCTCTGTCACCCAGGCTGGAGTGCAGTGGCACAATCTCAGCTCAATGCAATCTCTGCCTCCCGGACTGAAATGATTCTCCTGCTCAGCCTCCCGACTAGCTGGGATAACAGGCGCCCACCACCATGCTTGGCTAATTTTTGTATTTTTAGTAGAGACGTAGTTTCAGCATGTTGGTCAGGCTGCTCTCGAACTTCTAACCTCAGGTGATCCACCTGCCTCTGCCTCCAAAAGTGCTGGAATTACAGGCGTGAGCCACCGCACCTGCCTTGGTGCACATCATTTTTACCTGGCCATCTCGTTCATATTTGTGACATATTTATTGCCCACAAAGGATTGTGTGAACCCGGAAATAATTTTACATAATTATTTGAAAAATTTAACATATTATCAATATATATCATTATACTTATCATATGATAGTTATGCCATTTCAATACCATGAACCCTGTCCTTAAGAGTTAAATTCAAGAACAGATTTATTTTTTCAAAAAATCTTTAGTCTGGCTGGGCGCTGTGGCTCACGCCTGTAATCCCAGCACTTTGGGAGGCCGAGACGGGCGGATCACGAGGTCAGGAGATCGAGACCATCCTGGCGAACATGGTGAAACCCCCTCTCTACTAAAAATACAAAAAAATTAGCCGGGCGAGGTGGCGGGCGCCTGTAGGCCCAGCTTCTCGGGAGGCTGAGGCAGGAGAATGGCGTGAACCTGGGAGGCGATGGAGCTTGCATTGAGTGGAGATCGCACCACTGCACTCCAGCCTGGGAGACAGAGCGAGACTCCGTCTCAAAAAAAAGAAAAAAAAACTTTAGTCTACAGAGTCTCAGTAACGGAGATAATAAACATAGACCTGTTTATTAAAGTGGCATTTCACATTAATAACATTTGTTCAGTTTGGAAACAAAGGGAATTTAGCATTTTTAAGGTTAGAGGAAGTATTTCTACCCAAATACCCTAAGTAATAACACTTAAAAATATAATATTTAAGTCTATTATCCCGGCTTTTCTAAGTGGTTGCTAAAGTTTTTGAATTTTTGTTTTGTCAGGATTAAAATTTAAAATTTTTGAAATTAATTTAGCTTTATTAATTTCTAAAAAACATTAGAAAATAATAAAACCAGTGCCACTACACTGATGATAAGCACATAGCATTCAAAATCTTTTTAATAAGAGGGTAGGATCCAGGGTTAGTTTTTGTAGCCTCGGCTGGCCGTCGGCCTCTGGCATGCTCGAACTTCCGGCCCTTGGGGCGGACATAGGGTTTGGTGGGGCTGTGTGGGCTTCCTGGGGCCTTGCTGAAATGCCAGTACACCTCTAGGCCCTTGCAAGGACCGGAGAGCAGGACAGTGCCACAGCCCTTGGGGGAGTCCAGGGCCAGCTGGTCGAAAGTGAGGATCTTGCCCCCTGCCCTGAGGATGCGGCTGCGGGCCCGGCAGGTCACGCGTAGTGCACATACCTTAAGTTTGGGCACCTCCTGAACCAGCACATCATCCGTTGTGGTCCCCACAACCACGGCCGTTTTGTTTTCCCAGCCAGGAAGCTTCATCTTCTGGATCATCCCGGAAAGGGACAGAGGCGGCCGGTTGCTGTGACTCATAAACAACCTCTTCAGCACAACCTGGTTGAATGTGGAATTGGTTCTTCTGGCCAGGAACCTGTACAACTTGACCAACAGCCTCAGGCAGACATCCTGGCTCTTGGGCTCCTTGCGGCGAACCTTTCGGTCCTTGTTGTGGCAGATGTCAACTCCCATGATGGCACCTCGTGCTCTGCCAGGTCCGGAAAGCAGCACATAGTCTTTTGAAGAGCATGGAGCTATTTCTTCAACGTGAGTACTTAGGTGAAAATAAATGATCATTTTATGAAACTGCCTTTAAATAAGAAATCAGGAACACAGGTATATCAGATAATTTAGGAATGTTCACATAATCTCTCCATCTTCTTATATATAGATATCCATGCATACAGATATTTAATAATTTTATTATCCAATTAATAAAACATGCAACAATGTAATATAATAAAAGTGAAATTTAGTATATTCTGGGTTTCTTAGAAAAAAATATTTTCCCATGGAAATTTTTCATATCCCTCTAATGTATCATCTATAGCAGAAGACAACAGGAATATGAGATTCACCACTTTAGAAAGAATAAAAACTCTGTGTAGTAATATAAGTCTTTATTCACATTATGACTATTTCAAATTGCACCTTGATTTTCAAGTAGAGATCAAATACTTCTCAATGCTGGAGAAATTTCACAAAAAAGTCTGACAATATGCCATAAGATGGGAGGGTAGCAATATATTTTCTGCCCCTTCTCTGCCCACTTCTCATACAGGTATAGATTAAGAAAAAGGGAGAAAAGAGTATAAGAAAAAGTGGAGGTAGAATGGAAAGATAAAGCTGACTTGATTATCTTCAAAACAAAGTATTAAAATAACCAACCAGTACTTTCTTTAATAAAATATTTTGTTACCTATTAAATAAATAAATAAATGATTTTTACCCAGAAAACTTCCAATCAGTTATCATGAAAGAAATATTAAATGAATGGCATGAAAATGGCATGGAAAAAAATGTTTCTTATCATTCTATTCAAAAATGTTATGAGCATCAGTGTAAGAAAACAAATATGGAAGAAAAATATTAATTAAGCCATACAAGTGTCTAAATACCTACAAATGAAAACATTAGCATATGTTCTAGCTCATATTTAAGATTCACTGGAATATCTCGCACAGGACTCGGTATGCTTGCCCAAGTAACAGTGTAAAGAGATGTAGACCTTTAACTTTTCCACCACCTACTATTAACAATGTCTCTACATTATAGAGTCAAGTTCTTGCAACTTCCAAAACAAAGAAAAAAGAATTCTGTTCCCACCCCTTATTAAAATTCAAACTGCCATAGGAACCATAAATAATTAGCCTTATATCCATGGCATTAATGCATTGTATACACTTTTTTAAAAACTAAGAAGCAGAATTATCATTCTCTGAAAGTAGTCAATTTCTTTCTTTTTTTTTTTTTTGAGATGGAGTTTCACTCTGTCACCTAGGCTGGAGTACAATAGCATGATCTCACTTCATTGCAACCTCCGTCTCCCAAGCTCAAGTGATTCTCCTGCCTCAGCATCCCAAGTAGCTGGGACTATAGGCGTGTGCCACCACACCATGCTAATTTTTGTATTTTTAGTAGAGACGGGGTTTCACCACGTTGGCCAGGATGGTCTCGATCCGTTGACCTCGTGATCTGCCCATCTTGGCCTCCCAAAGTGCTGGGATTACAGGTGTGAGCCACCGCGCCTGGCCCAATTTCTCTTTAACATATGAGAAAATGTTTAGCTAATCCTTCCTCCTCAGTGGGCCTAGGGAGTTTTTCTCAAGACACTCAAGTCTCTTGTTACTCAAGGACTTTGGCCAACAGTTCATTTCCAACTTCCTGTCAGAGAGGGGGCACTTTCACATCAGTATGTGCTCCATAGGCTTAGCTCCTTGGGAGCCAGGACTTTGTTTGCCTTGCTAATTGTTGTAACTGTAATCTCTACAATGGTGTCTGTAATAGAAGTATTTAATAAATATTCATAATGATTTAATGAATATAATCAAAATTTCCTAGGTATGTGCTATATGCTAATTATGGTGAGGATCTTGTAAAATAATTAGTCCCATTATTGCTGCTACCAGGGTGAGGGACATTTTCTCAACAAAGGTAAAATTTATCCCATCTCTTTAGAGAATGATGAAGTACTTACTTGTAAAGCCAGATCACTACAGCAAATAACATATCAACACCATCCTTGGCCATTTTCCTAAAGTAATTCCCCCGCCCACTGATATGTCCATCTCCCCATGCATTCATCTATATATGGCCTGTGATTTCTTGTATCTAAGCCCGACTTCCACTGTCTGCCTCCTTCCCCACTTTTCTTCTTTGTCCTCTGACACTACTATCTTCAAAAATACGTTGTGTAGACCACTAGTTTATGCATATATTGCTTCTTCTTCTCAAAAAAGAATCCTAGCTTTTTTCCTGAGGGATTGCTTTCCTATCCACCCTCTAAATTGAACTCCACTCATTCTTCTATACTCCATTAATTTGGGGCTTGAAGTGGTCTTAGCATGCCCCTGAATACTCAGTGCAACTTCCAGATCACTGATGCTCCAAGAACACTAGGTAAATCCTACTTTGAAATTAAGCTCAATCTAATAAATGAGATATTTATCTTATTATCATTTTCATCTGTCAATTGCATGGCTTCTCATTATTCAAATACTTCTTTTCTAACTTAAATCTTGTCAGCATTCTGGTGTCCTTTGATAATGCAAAATAACATTTCCAGATTTTCAGCTATTTACTCTGCTTACTTTTGTAACACTAACAACGTCGGTTATATTTTCAGTCATCTCCATGACTGAAAGTATTTAGTCATCTCCCAGAAGTATTTATGAAATCCTGAAACTAGCATTCATTCTTCCAACTCTCACGTTATCTATTTGTTCTTTAAGCATACTGAAATCTTTAGTTCCTTTACCTATTTACATTTTCCTATTAATTCCATTTAGTTTTCACCTGCTTCCCTAAATAGCTCAGACCTTGTGTCACATTGCTTCAACCAACTATTCTTTTGCCAATACTCTCAAATCCTTTGCTCCAGCCAACTATTCTTTTGCCAATACTCTCAAATTATTTGCCACATTATCATCTGCAGCCCCAGCCAGGTAAAATCCCAGCCCTACAGTAATCCATTTAATACTTCAAAAATTGATGCATTCAAACTGATTTCATCATCTTCTCCCCAAAATTGCTTTTGGTTATACTGCCTATTTCAATAAAGAACTCCAAGGTGCTCAGTTCCAGAAATCTAAAAATTATTCTTAATGCTTCCTCTCTCTAATTCTATATCCAATCAATTATCAAGTCTTCGTAGTTACAAATGTATTGCTATTCATGGTAGATGTCTTCTTAGTTTGCAAGTCATAAAAACATGTATTTGGGGTGATGAAACAAATGGTCCCATTTACATAGTGTAGAAGAAGGAGGTTTGTATTGGGATCGATAATAACAGGAGAGAGGTTTCCATTTTTATCCTATTAACTGTAGAGCCAAGAGAAGAACTTAAATAAGGGGAAATATAAAAGAAAGGCCTTGGAGGACAAAGCAAGGCTAAGGAAGATAATCACAGTTATGGAACTTGGGGCTTCATAGTTTGTACAAGTTTCTCTATAAAGAATAAAGACCAATAAATTTTTTGAAAGTTATCTGGTATTCAGTAGAAAGCTGCTCCTTTTTCATTTTCCCAACTACCCTCTGCTGTTTTCTAACCTTTAGTAAAAATATATTATGAACCACAGTCCTTTGTTGAAGTCATTTGTTGCCATATTATGTAAAATTACTTTTATTTTCATAGAAGATATCTGAAACGTAAAACTTACACAATCCAAATTCAAGAGAAGGTGAATAAAATTTTACAAAAAGTGTATTCAATTAAATAGTTAAATAAAACCTTCACAGTGACTATGGGGAACTAGATTGTGTTTACACCTAACTGTAAAGTCCATTTTAAAAATTTCAGTGATGACACTGTAAAAAATAATTCTCTATGAATAAAAAATGTGATGTCAGGAAAGATCATGATTCTCTGATCAAATAAGATAAGAGTGAAATCAGCAAACAAAAACTAAGTGTCTGTAAAGAAATGCTGTGTCATTTTCTCTAATAAAATAGTCAATACTTTAAATGAGCATACAAGTCAAAGTGTCATTGTGTTCAATATCCTGAAAGGTAAAGAATAGTGCAGGCTAGAATATTATATTCCTGAGGCAGTAATTCACATATTATATAAAAAAGGGATATTTAAGGACAAAGAGTAGTAACTATCTTTTTACTGATCTAATAAATTTGGATATTAATAAAACAATGTTTAAAAAATATTTGGGAAGAATGTTCAATATTTATTTCAGTTAATTTGGCTATAATTTTACCCAAGCAGCAACCACAAAGAAGTAGAATAATCAATAACATTTTGAACAATTCAACATTAATATATATTTAAACATATCTGCTTACTTGTTGTAGGATCCTTGGGGTCCTAGGGTAAGAGAGAGCTAGTCTAATTTGCAGAAACATAGACAAGTTTATTGACATCAAGATAGTGTCCTCCAATATCACAGTAGTGAGTAATGAAATATTGCAAGCAAACATCATAGCAAGAAATAATCACAAACCATCTGATTTCTTTCTGAAACAATACCAAGATGAGGCTGGGTGTATTATTCATCTTGGTACCATGAGTTTTCTTAACTTCAGCAAAATAGTGAAATTAAAAATATACATATGTAAAATAAATCAAAAAATATAACCTAAACATATCAAATTTGTACTTACATTAAAAATTAAAAATAAGCATTTTATATTGGAAAATATGAAGATAAAAAGTTGATATTCAGACATTAAAAATAGCAAGCTATTCAGTACGTATTTGCAAGATTCTTTACATCTTAAGCTTTTTAACCTTCAGATATGAAGGTTAGCTCAAATATGAGCTGTAGAAATGCTTCCCAACATAAGTTTGAAATAGCTTTCCCTAATGAATGGATAGAAATTATTTGTAGGTAGCTTGTACTATTAATTTTAAGGGTTCATGATGCTTACAGATTTTTGGAAAAGTTGTCTTCTCGAACAATTGTAATACCCCCAACAAAATGACACAAATTATTTTATATATATAATATAAATTTGGTTAAAGAAAATAAGCACACACGATTCATGAATGATTACCATTTAAAAAAACTTTAGCTATTTGAAATATTTACCCTCTGAATAGTATAAAGTAGTATTCCATAGACTTTTTCTTAATTATTCTAAATTCCAATATAGGAAGAGCTATGATTAATTAAAAATTGCATATCAAACTATTATTCCAGATCAATAATAGACTATGCCTGTTTGAGATGTGTCAGAGGGATGGTTATCAAGTAAGAATACAAAAATCTGTCCTTTACCCTTAGGTGTTCTGTGTCATCAGTCCACTTCTCTTCACTGCCGCCCCATATAACCAGCAAGCACTTTATCAAATGATTACTACCAAACATACCCAGAACTATTCTGAGAGGAGGTCTCATCAATTTTCTCCATTTCTTTACAATTGAGTGATGTTTGACTACTCCAGACAATGTCCACTTAGCCCGTTCCTTTAATTAGTTCAGATAGGAGTTGATGAAACAGGTTTAGCACAAATAGTGACAGTCCCAGTCATAGATGGAGAATAGGATAAAAGTCATTTTTGTGACTGATAATTTAAAATCATTAAGTAGGCTTAATTCTTATTTCTCTCAATATATCAAGGTAATCTTCATAGTAGGAAGTACAATGTACTTGGCTGGTAGTGTAACAGTTCTTTTGATTTCTCATTTGTTTTCCATCCTAAATGGGTTACAGTAAAGCATAAGAGCATTCATGCATAAGTATTTGAAATACTGAGTTGGAATAAAACTACATACAATATCTGGGTACCTTTTTTAATAATTCTGAATCATTAGGTTCAGGAAGAAGACACAGAATATGTATTTTTCGATAATTTGATGGAAGCCAGATATTAGAAGTTGTGTTTTAGAATCTTTACAGACATATAAGATGCTCTGCCTCTCAGAGTGTTACTTTTACTTTGCAATAAACTTCTTTGCTTACTTTTACTTTGGACTCACAAATTCTTTTTTTTATTATTATAATTATACTTTAAGTTCTAGGGTACATGTGCACAACGTTGAGTGGCAAAGTCAAGAACCTGAACCGGCCCACCTACAACACTGGTTTCTTTGCTTTTTAGTTTATTTAGTTTAGTTTTTACTATCCAGTAGCACAGAGGCCACAGTGAAGTTTTTGAGGTAAAAAGAGGTAAACTTCGTGTACTATATAACTTCTGTATTGATCCTTGCACCTGTTACAGAAGTTATTTTCCTGTCAACTTAGAGAAAAATTGGTGTTTCACTTTCCAGGTGATTAGAGTCTGAAAATGTCTCAGGCTTTGAGAAGAGTTCCTGAAAAGAGTGATATTTCTATGTCATGGATAATCCTTTCCCCAAATAATAATGTACAATGGTCAGTAGATGAAAACTACAAGAATGTAATTGGTTGTCTACCTACTCATGGATGTTTTAAAACAACTTTTGACACTGCAACTCTGAATTTCTGGTATAATATTTTTTATAAATGTCACAACATGGTTTGTCAAGAAAATTCATATGCTAAAAAAATTTCAAAACAGTGGTTTAACTCAACACTTTAAAAGTAGTTCAAAAGACTAATATAAATCAATGCTAGAAATTTTTAAGGCACTATTTCCTATTCTTCATTTTACATGAATTTTGATTTTTAGGTAGGTTTCAGAGATGGGGTTTAGAATATTGGAAAAAAGGGATAAGATGATTCATACAGTTCATATAAAATCTTTTAAATGAAAATAAATAATATTTTTCTTTTGTATTTTACCATTGTTTTCAAACTAGAAAATAAACACATGTTAACTGTCTTATGTTAGTCACCAAAATATTATACTTTCTTTTATTTTGGGTCATCTCTTTATTTAGTTTTCATTCAACAAAACTTACTATCTACCATGCACTATTGTTGGATTTAAATACAAATAAGATACAATGGCTACTATCAAGATACTCAATTTTAGTTACTAGACACAGCAATTACATGTAAATATACAAATTCTACAGTAGAAGCTTAGAAGTATGTTCTGTGGTCAAGGGGATATAATAATTATTATGGCAAGAGAAGAGAGCAAATACAAATGAATTTACAGAGGAAAAACTGTATGAGTTGGCACTGGAAGTGACTAATATAGCTTATAGTAAAAAGTATGAGTTCAAATACAAACTTTACTACATGATAATGGTATGCCCATGAGCAAGGTTTTTATCCACATTAGTCTGTAGTTCCCTCCTCTGTATAACGGAAATGCAAAAGTGTTTTTGCCATAAAGTAGTTTTGAAGATTAAATAAGAAATTTTATATAAAGGGCTTAATAGAATGTTAGGAAATTAGGAGCATTTCATAAATCTTGTGTTTTAACATGAGTAGGAATTTTCCAAGAGGCCGTAAAGACAGGGGAATCCACATGGAAGAAATGGTAAAGAGAAAATGATAGGGCTTAGTTAGGTTAAGCATATACTCTGGTAGAGATCACAATTGTAGGAAAAGCAATGACAATAAATTTGCGACGTCAGGTTAGGATTAAATGGTTAAATATCTTATAAGCCTGGAAAAGGGTAAGAATTTAGTGGGGAAAAAAACTGAATCAGATCTGTGCTTTAAATACAGTAAGAAGAGTTAAATTTTACTGAAGAGATGAATATCTGTATGGAGGCACTTGTAAGTACACTGAATGATGGGAGGTATGTGAGAGGTTGAAATGATAGGTTTTTATCACCAACTGAGTATGAGAAATAAGAATCAGGATTGCTCTCGCCTCTAAAGTTTGTGTTCAGGCAACTCTGTGAACTCATTTAAGTGAGCTGGAGAAAGATAAAATAAAAACATTTAGTGAAAAGTGTAATTTTTTTTTTTTTTTTTTTTGAGACGGAGTCTTGCTCTGTCGCCCAGGCTGGAGTGCAGTGGCCGGATCTTAGCTCACTGCAAGCTCCGCCTCCCGGGTTTACACCATTCTCCTGCCTCAGCCTCCCGAGTAGCTGGGACTACAGGCGCCCGCCACCTCGCCCGGCTAGTTTTTTGTATTTTTTTAGTAGAGACGGGGTTTCACCGTGTTAGCCAGGATGGTCTCGATCTCCTGACCTCGTGATCCGCCCGTCTCGGCCTCCCAAAGTGCTGGGATTACAGGCTTGAGCTACCGCGCCGGGCCGAAAAGTGTTATTTATAAATATAGACACACAAATGTATCTAACATGTATATATAACTACATATTTATAAATATATACACATATATACACAGAGAGAGAGAGCTTTGTATCTATCTATCTATCTATCTATCTATCTATCTATCTATCTATCTACCTATCTGTGTTAGTCCATTTTGTGTTGCTATGAAGGAATAACTGAGACTAGATAACTTATAAAGAAAAGAAATTTATTTGGCTCATGGTTCTGCAGGCCTTAAAAGAAGCATGCGGCTGGGCGCGGTGGTTCATGCCTGTAATCCCAACACTTTGGGAGACCGAGGTGGGTGCATCACCTGAGGCTAGGAGTTCAAGACCAGCCTGGCCAACATGGTGAAACCCTGTCTCTACTAAAAATGGAAAAATTAGCTGGGTGTGGTGGTGCGCACCTGTAGTCCCACCTACTTGGGAGGCTGAGGCAGGAGAATTGCTTGAACACGGGAGGCAGAGGTTGCAGTGAGCTGAGATCAGAACACTGCACTCCAGCCTGGATGACAGATCCTGATTCCATCTCCAAAACAAACAAACAAACAAACAAAAAAACAAGAAGTATACTACTGCTCTGATATCTGCTCAACTTAATGGCAGAAGGCAAGGGGAGTTAGTGTGTCATGTGGCAAGGAGGGGCATGCCACACTTAAAGCAATCAGCTTTAAACAGGACTCCTTGCAGACACTCTCCAGTGCCAACCCAGAGCGTGGCATCTCCGCTGAGTGCCTAGATCCAGAAGAGAAATAATAACCACTGCAGTTTGTCTCTCTGGAAGCCTCATTCCTGGAGATAGAAGCAAGAAACACAACAAGGGAGCACCCTGTGGGTCAAAAGAATCTGATCAGCAGCCCTTGAGTCCCAGAGCTTCCCTCTGACATAGTCTACCCAAATGAGAAGGAACCAGAAAAGCAATTTTGGTAATATGACAAAACAGGTTTCTTTAACACCCCCAAAAGATCACACTAGTTCACCAGCAATGGATCCAAACCAAGAAGAAATCTCTTAATTTCCAGAAAAAGAAATCTGAAAATTGACTATTAAGTAGTTCAAGGTGACATCAGAGAAAGGTAAAGTCCCACTTAAAGAAATTAACAAAAAACATACAGGATACAAATGGAAAAACCTCCAGTGAAATAAATAGCATAAATAAAAAATAATCACAACTTCTGGAAATGAATAGAGAATTGCAAAATTCGCTGAAAAGTCTCAGTGATAGAACCAAACAAGTAGAAGAAAGAAATCAGAGCTCAAAGACAAGCCTTTTCAATTAACCAAATCCAACAAAGACACAGAAAAATAATTTAAAAAAATAAAGCCTCCAAAATATTTGGAATTACATTAAATGACCAAACCTAAGAATAATTGGTGTTCCCAAGGAAGAAGCGAAATCTAAAAGTCTGGAAAGCATATTTGAGGGAATAATCAAGGAAAATTTCCCCAGCCTTGCTAGAGATCTAGACATCCAAATACAAGAAGCTCCAAGAACATCTTGGAAATTCATTGCAAAAAGATAAGATAATCACCTAGGCACACAGTCATCAGGTTAAGTAAAGTCAAGATGAAGGAAAGAATCTTAAGAGCTGTGAGATAGAAGTACCAGGTAACCTATAAAGGAAAGCCTATCAGATTAACAGCAGATTTGTCAGAAGAAGCCTTACAAGCCAGAAGGGATTGGCGTCCTAACTTTAGCCTCCTTAAACAAAAAAATTATCAGTCAAAAATTTTGTATCCAGTGAAACTAAGCTTCATAAATGAAGGAAAGATAGTCTTTTTCAGACAAACAAATGCTGAGAGAATTTCCCATTATCAAGCCAGCACTATAAGAGCTGCTAAAAGTAGTTCTAAATCTTGAAACAAATCCTCAAAATATTGAAGGATTTTTTTGCTCCTTAGTTCAGTTAAAATCCATGTTCTAGTCTCAAGACCAGGAAAAATTAGATATATTGACACATTGAAAGGTGAGGAGAGTGGAATTCATTAAAAGAAAGCTCTCAGAGAAAAAAAAGTGGGGGATCAGGGGGATCCTGCCAACAGGCTCCCACCTCACATATTGAATACCAGGCCACCACACAGGAGCTGAAGAGGCCAGGATCCCCTCCGTGCATAATACACAAATTCCCAGCGGCTCCACCCCATTCTCCCCATGCCCAGGCAGGCCCTTAGTCTGAGTCACTCCACATTAATTTATTTTCCTTACTGTGTGTGTGTTAAAGGATGAAATTTTTCACTGTGGCCATGTTTAGGCAAACTCCCTCTTCACAATGGCCTGGGTGGCATTTGGCTGTCTCCTGTCTCTATCAAAAATATACAAAAATAGAATCTCCTTAAAGCATAAGTCTCACAGGACCTATTAAACAACAAAACAATGGGGAAAAAAAAAAGAATTCAGAAAACAAATAGCAAAATGAATAGAAGAGTACCTCATATCTCAGTACTAACAGTGAATGTAAATGGCCCAAATACTCCACTTAAAAGATATGGAATGGCAGACTGGATAAGAATTCACCAACAAATTATCTACCATCTTCAAGAGACTCACCTGATACCTAAGGACTCACATAAACTTAAGGTAAAGGGGTGGAAAAAGATATTCCTTGCAAATGGACACCAAACATGAGCAGGATTAGCTCTTCTTTTTTTTTTTTTTTTTTTTTTTTGAGACGGAGTCTCGCTCTGTCACCCAGGCTGGAGTGCAGTGGCCCGCTCTCTGCTCACTGCAAGCTCCGCCTCCCGGGTTCACGCAATTCTCCTGCCTCAGCCTCCCGAGCAGCTGGGACTACAGGCGCCCGCCACCTCGCCCGGCTTATTTTTTTGTATTTTTAGTAGAGACGGGGTTTCACCATGTTAGCCAGGATGGTCTCGATCTCCTGACCTCGTGATCCGCCCGTCTCGGCCTCCCAAAGTGCTGGGATTACAGGCTTGAGCCACCGCGCCCGGCCCAGCTCTTCTTATATAAGACAAAACAAACTTTAAAGCAACAGTAGTGTTAAAACAGACATTATATAATGATAAAAGGACATTATATAATGATAAAAGGACTAGTCAAATAGGAAAATATCACAATTCTAAATATATATGCATCTAACAGTGGAGCTCCCATATTTATAAAACAGTTACTACTAGACCTGAGACATGAGATAGATAGCAACACAATAATAGCAAGGACTTCAATATTCCACTCACAGCACTAGACAAGTCATCAAGAAAGAAAATCAACAAAGAAATAATAGGCTTAAACCATACCCTAGAATAAATGGACTTAACAGATATTTACAGAACATTCTACCCAACAATTGCATAATATACTTTCTATTCATCAGCCATGGAATATTCTCCAAGACAAACAATATCATAGGCCACAAAATAAGTCTCAATAAATTTAAGAAAACCAAATTATAGCAAGTCCTCTCTCAGGCCACAGTGGAATAAAATTGGAGATCATTTAAAGGAACCCATAAAATGATGCAATTACATGGAAATTAAGTAACTTGTCCCTGAATGATCACTGGGCCAACAATGAATTCAAGATGCAAATTACAAAATTATTTGAACTGAATGATAATAGTCACACAACCTATCCAAACCTCTGGGATAGAGCAAAGACACTGCTAAGAAGAAAGTTCATAGCATTAAATGACTACATCAAAAAGTCTGAAAGAGCACAAACAAACAATCTAAGGTCATACCTCAAGGAGCTAGAGAAAAAAGAACAAACCAAACCCCAACCCAGCAGAAAAAAAGAAATAAGCAAGATCAGAGCACAACTAAATAAAATTGAAACAAAAAACGCAAAAGATAAAACAAAAAGCTGGCTCTTTGAAAAGATAAATAAATTGATAGAGCATTAGCAAGATTAACCAAGAAAAGAAGAGAGAAGATGCAAATGAGCTCAATTAGAAATAAAACAGGAGATATTACAACCAATACCAAAGGAATACAAAAGATCATTCAAGGCTACTATGCACAGCTTCATGTGCATAAACTAGAAAACCTAGAGGAGATAGACAAATTCCTGGAAATATACAACCCTCCTAGATTAAACCAGGAAGAAATAGAAACTCTGAACTGACCAATACCAAGCAGCAAGATTGAAATGGTAATTAAAAAGTTACCAACAAAAAAAAAGTCCAGGACCGGATGGATTCACAGCTGAATTCTAGACATTCAAAGATGAATTGATAACAATCCTATAGCCACTATACCAAAAGATAGAGAAAGAGAGAATTCTCCCTAAATCATTCTATGAAGCCAGTATCACCCTAATACCAGAACCAGGAAATGACATAACAAAAAAATAAGAAAACTACAGGCCAATATCCCTGATGAACATAGATGCAAAAATTCTCAACAAAATACTAGCAAACTGAATGCAACAGCATATCAAAAAGATAATCCACCATGTTCAAGTGGGTTTCATACCTGGGGTGCAGGAATAGTTTAACATCCACGTGTCAGTACATGTGATGCACCACATAAACAGAATTAAAAACAAAAATCACATGATCATATCAATAGAAGCAAAAAAAGCATTTGACAAAATCTAGCATCCCTTTGTGATTAAAACTCTCAGTAAAATTTGCATAGAAGGGACATAGTTTAAGGCAATAAAAGCCATCCATGGAAAATCCACAGCCAACTTTAGACTGAACAGGGGAAAGATGAAAGCATTCCCCCTAATAACTGAAACAAGAAAGGATACCCACTCTCACCACTTCTATTCAACATTGTACTGGAATTCCTAGCCAGAGCAATCAGACAAGAGAAAGAAATAAAGGGCATCCAAATCAGTAAAGAGGAAGTCACACTCTTGCTGTTTACTCATGACATGATCTTATACTTAGAAAACCCTAAAGACTCATCCAAAAAGCTCTTAGACCTGGTAAATAAATTCAGCAAAATATCAGTATAAAAAATTAATGTACACAAACTAGTAGTTCTGCTATACATCAGTAGTGACCAAGCTGAGAATCCAATCAAGAACTCAGTCCTTTTTACAATAGCTGCAAAAATTAAATAAAATACTTAGAAATATACTTAACCAAGGAGATGGAAGACCTCTACAAGGAAAACTACAAAACACTGATGAAAGAAATCATAGAGGATATAAACAAATAGAAACACATCCCGTGCTTATGGATGGGTAAAATCAATCTTGTGAAAATGACTATACTGCCAAAAGAAATCTACAAATTAAATGCAGTTTCCATCAAAATACCACCATCATTCTTCACAAAACTAGAAAAAAAAAAATCCTAGAATTCATATGGAACCAAACATAAGCCTGCATAGTCAAAGCAAGACTAAGAAAAAAGGACAGATCTGGCATTACATTACCTGCTACAAACCATTAAATATACTATAAGTCCATAGTCATCAAAACAGCATGGTACTGGTATAAAAATAGGCATATAGACCAATGGACAGAATAGAGAACCCAGAAATAAAGTCAAATCCTCACAATCAATTGATCTTTGACAAAGCAAACAAAACCATAACGTGGGGAAAGGAACACCCTATTCAACAAAGGGTGCTGGAATAATTGGCAAGCCACATATAGAAGAAAGAAACTGGATCCTCACCTCTCACCTGATACAAAAATCAACTCAAGATGGATCAAAGACTTAAATCTCAGACCTAAAACAATAAACATTCTAGAACACAACATTGGAAAAACCTCTGTAGACAATGGGTTAGGCAAAGACTTCATGACCAAGAACCCAAAAGCAAATGCGACAAAAACAAAATTTAATAGATGGGACTTAATTAAGCTAAAATGCGTATGCACAGCAAAAGAAATAATAAGCAGAGCAAACAGACAACCCACAGAGCAGGAGGAAATCTTCACAATCCATACAATTGATAAAGGGCTAATATCTGGAATTTATAAGGAAATCAAACCATCAGCAAGAACAAAACAAACGATCTCATCAAAAAGTGGGCTAAAGACATAAATAGACTATTTTGTAAAGAAGATATACAAATGGCCAACAAACATATGAAAAGATGCTCAATATCATTAATAATCAGGAAATGCAAAGGAAAATCTTAACGTGATACCACCTCTACTCCTGCAAGAATGGCCATAATCAAAAAATCAAAAAATAATGGATGTTGGCATGGATGTGGCAAAAAGGGAATATTTTTACACTGTAGGTGGGAATGTAAATTAGTACAAACACTATGGAAAACAGTGTGGAGACTCCTTAAAGAACTAAAAGTAGATCTACTATTTGATCCAGCAATCCCAGTTCTGGGTATCTACCCAGAGGAAAAGAGGTCATTATAAGAAAAAGATACTCGCACACGCATGTTTCTAGCAGGACAATTTGCCATTGCAAAAATATGGAACCAGCCCAATGGCCATCAATTAATGAGTGGATAAAGAAATGTGATATATATATTATGTATATATCACATTATATATATATATATGAGTGTATATATATATACATACATATACTATGGCATACTACTCAGTCATAAAAAGTAACAAAACAATTGCATTTTGAGCAACCTGGATAGAATTAGAGACCATTATTCTAAGTGAAGTAGCTCAGGAATGAACCAAATATCATATTTTCTCACTCATAAATGGGAGCCAAGTTATAAGGCTGCAACGGCATAAGAATTATACAATGGACTTCAGGAACTCTGGGGAAAGGGTGTAGGGGGTTGAGGGATAAAAGCCTACACACAGTGGGCCAGGCGCAGTGGCTCATGCCTGTAACCCCAGCACTTTGGGAGGCCGAGGTGGGCGGATCACTTGAATTCAGGAGTTCGAGGCCAGCCTGACCAACATGGTGAAAGCCCATCTCTACTAAAAATACAAAAATTAGCCAGGCATAGTGGCATGTGCCTGTAATCCCAGCTCCTCAGGATGCTAAGGAGGGAGAATCACTTGAACCCGGGAGGCAGAGGTTGTAGAGAGCCAAGATTGTGCCACTGCACTCCAGCCTGGGTGACAGAGCAAGACCCCGTCTTAAAAAAAAAAAAAAAAAGACTACACACAGGTTATAGTGTACACTGGTACACAGTAGTTGGGTGATGGGTGCACCAAAACTCTGAAATCACCCCTAAAATAGCTATTCATGTAAACAAATACCATCTGTTCCCCCAAAACCTATTGAAATTTTAAAAAATAAAATAACTATTAAAATATAGTATAGGAAATACATAAACCAGTAACAGCCGTTTATTACCATTATCAAGTTTTATGTACATAATTGTATGTGCTGTACCTTTATATGACAGACAGCACAGTAGGTTTGTTCAAGCCAGCATCACAACAAACACGTGAAGATCGTGTTGCTCTATGACATTAGGACAACCGCAACGTCACTAGGCAATAGCAATTTTTCAGCTCCATTATAATCTTATGGGACCATCATTGTGTATGTGGTCTGTCATTGGCTAAAATGTCATTATGTGGTACAAAACTGTACTTCCTTTAAACCTTTAGAGATTTTAAAAAATGTAAAATGCCCCAAACTACCTCAAGCTTCTTGCAATTGATCTTTTAAAATCTGATCTAAAAATTCAATCTTTGGAACTATAAATTACACAACGTGGGAAATGACAATAATTTTTGCCAAACAAAATATTGCCTCAAAAATAACGATCAATAAACCATATATTAATATATAAAAAAGAATCCAGCACTGTTTGAAACCTATAGAAGAACTAAGTAATACTATCTTTGAAAAGAGGCTATTGAATACGGCAGTTGGGTGGCTATTTGCAGTATATTCAGCTTTGATGACAGGGAACAGGATAAAAATAGAATAGGTTCAAAGATAAAGAGGAAGTGGAAATTTGAGAGTGGGACACCTGAGATTTGAGGTTTGAGTACCAACTTCACCCTTATCATTTGAATGACCTTGAGATAATAACTGATCCTCTCCAGACTAGTTTTAAAGTTAAAATGAATCTTACTTTAAAAACTCATTTGAGAATTGAATAGATTATGCAGCAGACTAGACTATCATAGATTATTAACAAATATTAATTATTATTATTGTTATAATCATCCTGGTTTCAATAAAATTTGCTCAAGTCAGTGCCAATGGATATTTGGTTGAGTGACTGATCATTTTGCCTGTTCAGCTCATTTTTTAGCCTAACCTCTGGTTTATGTGTCTATTTCAATACTTATTCATTTATTCAGTCTCATTCACCTATTAGTTATTTAGTGGCTATCATGCAGCTGAATTTTATGTTATGATAAAGAAGAGATAAGAAATAAAACATGTCTTTGTCATCGTTAGGGAGGAGAAGTAATTGTACCCTATGTCCTGGACTACTGTGTAACAAAAACCAGAGCTGGTATCCAGGCTCTAACAGCATTACCATAAGGTATTGTTGTTCTGCTGAAGATGAACAGTTTCAAAGATTATCCACAGACAAGGCCATTCTGTGACCACGGTGTATCAAGACAAAAACAAAACCACTCCATAATCATGTCTGAACACAAATAAAACGTCCAAATCTCAAAAAATGTCTAACATCCTCATCTCAGGCAAATTGAGTGACTGCTGACCACTTATCAATTACAATTTTAGTTTTGCTCTAGTGTCCCCAATCTGTGGATAAGATTTAGTGAGATGTACCACCATAAAATTGTTTCTGCTCTCTGAAAACTTTCAATTCAAAGTGAACCCCTGCTTCATTGGACTGTGCCCCAAATCACCCAACCAAAGTCTAAGTTCTCTAAGTCCTTTCTAACACCCTCTTACTGACACGCCTCATGGGTGCCCCCCATGTGCATTTTTTCTCACTGCAATGATTAATAAACCCAGTTTGCTCACCTACAGGTGTATTTCTTATAGTCTTTGGCTGGAAAGCATTGACAACAAACAGAAGATGACATTGTGGGCATATGGAAACCATGTTTCAGCTTGGTAGAGCTTTTGGATTGGACATACTGTCCAAGCTAGTTATCTTCTATCAAATCGTTGTTTTTAAGAACATGTAACACAGGTTTTGGCATATATTTGCACTATTTCATGAAGCCTATCTCACTGATGTTTGGTAATAGCCCTTATTGGGTTAAGACTTCATGGGTAAACTTATCTTATTCTCAGTAAAGACCTATTAACTTTTGTTAAATTGCAAAATAGAAAAAAAAAAATGAATTTTCTATTTGTATGTTGTCAATAAAGGCAAATGTCCCAGTGAGGAGAGCTCATCTTTTCTGTCTGAAGTTTAGGGGAATTTGACCCAATAGAAGTATGTTTAAACCTTTAAGCTGGAGTTAAAGGATTTCTACATCTAGTACACTGACTGGAGAGATGCCCCTCAGAATCTTAGCCTCTGAAGTCTGTAAAATGAAAAGTAATAAAAAGAGTAGTCATAAATGGAGAAGAAAGAAAGAAAGGAAAGAAATCTTTGGAGTAGAAAAAACTAACACAACAAACCATATTTTTTTCCCCTTCATCTCCTGTTCACTTTAAATTTAATGCTTCTGTTTACTTTTACCTTCATTCCCTTTTCCTCTCTCACTTTTCTTTTTCAAACAATATGGTGTTTTAATATTGTGATCTAAAGCAACTTTCTAGTTTCTGCTAATTAATTTGGTGTTCTATCGTAACATATATTTAACAGGCATCCAAAAGAGAGCCCTATTTTAAGACACAAATGGAGTAAAGGTCATGAGGTGATACCATTATTATGCAGGTAACCTGTGTACTTGTAAAGATATTGAAAGTTATAAATCATTATTACATTTTTTATCATCCTTGTTGAAAAAGAGATTATTGTTTAAACTAAAATTATGAAACGCCTATATCTAAAGTAATAAGTTTTCTATATTGTCCAAATATTGGATTACAAGTGCATTTTTCAGCGTGATGAAAATAAATGAAACATTAATTATTATGTCCCTGATGTCTGAAAAAATTTAGCTACCTTATCAATATGCCTTTTGGGCAAATCACCTCAGTGATTCTATGATTAACATAAATGCTGCACATAGGCAATTTTTGCTTGAACTTGTAGATTGCATTATTAATTCCATATAGATTCTTTATTCCAAAATCAACCTACCAATGTTTTCTCAACTCTAACCAAGTATCCAAAATTAATCAACTCTCTGAAGCAGCATGTTGTGTGACATGACAGTAATGTGTATGCCATAACCAATCAGGTGAAACATCATTGTACAGCAGACATTTCAAAGATGGGACTTTAACAATTAATGAGCAAAGAGAATAAAACATGTACACTTTCAACTTTTCTTTTTTCTTTGAAAGATCTAAAGAAGACAGATATGAAACTCTGTTTTCTTTAAAGATACTTATTTAAATTTCAAATTGACTATTTTCATTGCTAAATTTTATATAAAATTAAGTATTATATAGTAATGTAACAATGTCCTTAAAAGTAAAAAATAGCTTTTCTGTAATATTATTTCAGTTCCCTCTAACCCTTTATTTACTACTTTTTCTCATTTAATGCACACTTTGCCCTATCAGCTTCTGCAAACTTGTCACCCCTCAAAGACTTTGTATCATTAGAAGTACATGAAATAATTACATTACTTCTGTCTTATGAATTTGTATCTCTTACATCAAAAACCACTGAGATCAATAATCAAGTAATTTATTGAACATTATTAAATTACCTGACTTCATACAAAGAACTCAAAATGCACCTTACATCTCAGATTTGAGGAATATTGTCCATGTCATACCGACCTTTGTATCAGGCTCAGCTTACTGGCTATAATTATTATATTTTTTCCTTCTTTTATTTCTATTCTTCTCAGGAATTCCTTGTAATAGAGAACAGTCATTTTGCCATTGACTGAAAGGAGCCAGTCACAGCAGAATGTCATATATGATATGACTCTATTTGTGAAAAATTCAAAAACAGGAAACTTTATTCTTTGAAATTGAAAGTCACAATAATGGTTACCCTCAGGAGAGAGAATAGCTGGGAGGGGACATGAGGAAGGCTTCTAGAATTCTACTAGTCTTTTATATCTTAATTTGTATGGTGGTGGCATGGATGAGTGTGTTTGTATAAGCTGATTGACCCTCACATGTAAAATTATATGCCCTTCATTTTATTAATATTCAAATAAATATGAACAGGTGATTAAAACTGCTCTCATTTTTAATAGGTTGTTATGATTCTTGTTCTTTCCTTTAAATAAGTCACATATTCACCAGCATTTGCTTATGCTCTCTTCAAAATGGCTGTTTATCCGATACTCTCCACGTTTTCTCTTATC
Source organism: Chlorocebus sabaeus (assembly GCF_047675955.1). Lineage (NCBI taxonomy): Eukaryota > Metazoa > Chordata > Mammalia > Primates > Cercopithecidae > Chlorocebus > Chlorocebus sabaeus. The sequence goes on along the minus strand of NC_132913.1, from coordinate 71,337,379 downwards.
AGTCCCATTAGCTTGAATAGAAATTCTTCTCTGTTCATTCCAGCCAAGATTAATTGGTATTCTTTCTGTAAATTTCTAAAATAAAAATGGCTTTGGCAATCATTTTGTTCTTGAACAATCAAATGATATGTATTAAGACGTGGTTTCTTCTGAGCTAACATAACTATATCTCCAAATACAATATCTCCACAACACTTAGTATAATTTTAAGACCTAGTAGACATTTAGTAAGTACATATCAAATTAATAAATAGTTTATGCACGTCAACACGAAACTCTAAATTATGACCAAATCTTGTCATCAAATCTCTCTCAAAGTTGTTTATTCCTTGGAAAAGGTAAATAAATAAATGTATATTATATATATATGCACATTTATTTATTTACAAATAAATGTATATATATAGAGAGCACACATATATACACCCACCCATGTATTAAATAAGTAAATATGCGTAATTTTTTAAAAGACAAAAACATCAATCTCTATCATTTTATTGCCTTTAACATTTATATGTATAATGATCTACTTTTAGTTAGCGTGTAGAAAAACATAAAATTCAGTCACAACCACTGAAACAAGAAGTTAATGATACCCAAAAATATTATTCTTTGCCTTAAATCCATCGAAGAACTGTGAGCATAAAATAATCTAACAAACTCCTGTAAGACAAGTATTACTTAAGTGAGCAAGAAACAGAAGATACTCTCATATCTGTGCCAGTTGCTGCGATTAGGGGACAAAATGTCCAAGGAGCAAGTCTGCCAAAGAAAGATAGCTTTTGCTTGGAATTTGAAAGCAGAAAATGGGAGTTCATGGGGGTGTGCGGGAAAGGGAGATACTACATACAAGGAATAAGAATGAAAGCTGACTTCTCAGAAACAATAGAGGCCAGAAGACAATAAAACATTTTTATAATGCTAAAAGAAGAAAACTGTCAACCTAGAATTCTATGCAAAGTGAAAATATCCATTAAAATTAGAGAAATGATATTTACTGGCAAACAAAAACTAACATGCTCTACAAAAACTGCAAGGAAAACTTCTTTATGTCCAACAAGAAATAGTATAAAATGGAAATTTGGGTCCACAGGGGAAAATGAACATTACAAATGGAAAATATGGAGTACAAATAAAACTTTCCTTCTTTTCTTTAAAAGTATATGTTTATTAGCTATTTAAAGCAAAATATAACAAGGGATTGCTATGTTTGTAACAGATGTCATAGTAAAATGTATGAGAGTGATAACACAAGGGGCAGAAGAAATATAAGTGAAATTATATTGTTTTAAGGTGTTACTTTATATGGGAAATAGTATAATATAAAACCAAGGTATAATGTGAATAAACTGTATATGTCATATATAAAACAACTACAAATCAAATAGGTACTGCTAATTAAAGGCAAATAATTACAGCTGAAAAAATGTCAAAATTACACAATTTTCCCTATGGAAGACACAAAAGGATAGACATAAGGAACAAAGAACAGAGGAAACAAAGAAAAAACTAATAATATGTTAGTGCAGATAGAGTCTGCCATTTTAATAACTAGATTATAATTATTAATATATTTGTTGTTAATAAACTCCAATTAAAAGTCAAAGATTGTCAGACTGAGTAAAGCAGAAATCACCAACTACATGCTGTCTAGTTTCAAGAGATATATTTAACATATTAAAGATACACAAATTAAGGCCAGGCGTGGTGGCTCAAGCCTGTAATCCCAGCACTTTGTGAGGCCGAGACGGGCGGATCACGAGGTCAGGAGATCGAGACCACCCTGGCTAACACGGCAAAACCCCGTCTCTACTAAAAAATACAAAAAAACTAGCCGGGCGACGTGGCGGGCACCTGTAGTCCCAGCTACTCAGGAGGCTGAGGCAGGAGAATGGTGTGAACCCGGGAGGTGGAGCTTACAGTGAGCTGAGATCCAGCCACAGCACTCCAGCCTGGGCGACAGAGCAAGACTCCGTCTCAAAAAAAAAAAAGATACACAAATTAAAAGTAAAACATAGGAAAAGATATATCATGAAAAACAAATTACAAAGATGTTGATATGCTATATTTTAAGAGTGATACAAAAATACAAAAACATTATTTCAAAATCGTAAGTGAATTAACTCTTTCAAAATATTCTAAAATTCACAGAATTGAAGGAAAAACAGAAAACCCACAATCCTAGTTGTATATTTCAACACTCCTCTTTGAATAATTAATTTTAAAAAAGGCTATAAGTCAATAAAGATATAGAAGATTAAACAACACTTTAAACTAATTCATGGTAATTGATAGCTATAAATAAAACACCAATGAAAGAAAATTAAGTATCTTCAGGAGATTGTTTCCAGGAACCCCTGCAAATACCAAATCTATGGATGTTCTAGTCCTGTATATAAAATGGTGTAGTATTTCCATATAACCTATGTACAGCCTACCATTTATGTTAAATCATCTCTAGATTACTTATAATACCAAATACAGTGTAAATGTTATATAAATAGTTGTCATACTGTATTTTTATTTGCTTACTTTCACTCTTGTATTTAATACATTTTTTCAATCCACAGTGGTTGAAATCATGAATGTATAACCTGAAGATATGGAAGGCTAGCTGTATACATCTCTTGAAGCGTGCATAGTACATTCAGTAACACACCACACACACACACACCCCAAATTGCCAGTCTACAGAGCATACTTTGCCAACCCTAAGATAGACTTTACTCTGGGACCATAAAACAAGTTTTTGACAAACTCCAAAGGAAAAAACTCATACAAAGTCCATTGTCTTTGCAACAGGTTAGAAATCAATAACATTAAAATACATAGAAAAATCCCAATTATCTGGAAAAAAATTTTCCAAGTAACTCATGGGTCAAAGAAGAAAGAGCAAAACCTGGCATAGAAATTACCAGAAAAGACCAAAGTCCCTCATGAACTAAGATCCAAAATTTCTCAAGAAAATGTTAGCAAATTGAATCCAGCCAGTAACAAAAGGATATTATATAATGATGAGGTGATAGTAATAAAAATAATGCAAGGTTGGTTCAACACTCAAGAATGAATCTAATTAATTCATGATATTAACAGAACAAAGTATTCATCTCAATAGATGCAGAAAAAATATTTTTTAAAAAATTTAATGTACATTCATAATTAAAAGTAAAAAAACCCCTCAGAAAACTAGTAATAACAGTGCTTTATAAGATACAGGATTTGCAAATAATTTCTCCCAGCCTTTGATTTGTCTTTTCATTCTCCTTATAATACTTTTTGAAAAATAGAAATGTGTAATTTAGATAGTGTCCAATTTATCCATTTTATTTTTGGTATTGTGTCTAAGAAATCTTTGCCTAACCCAAGGTCACAAATATTTTCTCCTGTGTATTTGATTTATACTAGGTTTTACATAGATGCCCTTTATCAATCGGTTTGAGGAAATTCTCTTCTACTCTTACTTTGTGGATATGTGTTTATATCAATACATATAGTGTTAGTCAAGTAATCTATTTGTTCTTTAGCCAGCTTTAACAGTTTATTTACTTCAAGGAATTTGTCCATTTTATCTTAGTTGTTGAATTTATTGCCACACAATGTCTAATATTTATTTATTAACCTTTGAATATCTGTAGAATTTTTACTGCTGTCATTTTGCTCAGGATCAATATTGGTAATTTATAATTTCATTATATTTTTCTCTAATCAGCATTTTTAGATGCCCATCAATTTCAATTATTTTTTAAAAATTTGTTTTAGGAACGTGTAGTTTTGACTTAACTGAGGAAACCAAGAGGAAACTGGTCTACATATGAAAATGTGCATCCTGGAAAGTCAGGTGTCAAGATTTTCGAGTAGGAATCTATATGACTTGAATCTCCCCTATTTCCTGAATAAAAGTGACATCTTTCAGTATTTATACTTCATGGCTCAGACACCTACCTCATTTGGCTCTATTCCTTACTCACTCTAGCTTTTACTTAAAAACTACATGTTCCTCTTTCCCCATATATTCATATATTTTTGCTCGTTAGTGTATTTCTTCAGCTGTTTTCATGTTGTTTCTTTCCTGTCTGTGAAATGGTGTGTTTTTTGTTGTTTTTTTTTTTTTTAACTTGGGACCACCAAGTTGTAAAGATGTATGTTTTTATCTGACAGTTACACCACAGGCAGACTGTCAAGTTGAGAAGAGTGAATCAATAACTTGTATTTGTTTTAAAAATTAAATTAATCCTTGATAAGAGTTGCTTTTTTTTAGGAGTTAGTCCTTGACCACTAGTTTGATGCCATCTCCATTTTGCGTGACCTGTTTCACCAGCAGGCCTGTTACTCTCCATGACTAACTGTGTAAGTGCTTAAAATGGAATAAATTGCTTTTCTACATTTAAAAAAAAAAAACAAAAAATTGTTTTAGGTTGATGGGGTACATGTGCAAGTTTGTTTTATAGATAGATTTTATGTCATGAGGATTTGGTGTGTGGATTATTTCATCATCCAGGTAATTAGCATAGGGCCCAGTGGTAGTTTTTCCATCCTCACACTCCTCCCACTGTCTACCTTCAAGTAGGCCCCAGTATCTCTTGTTTCCTTCTTTGTCTCCACATGTACTCAGTGTTTAGCTCCCACTTCTAAGCAAGAATATGTGGTATTTAGTTTTCTGTTTCTGTGTTTGTACACTTAGTTTGATGGCCTGCAGCTCCACCTACCTTGTGGCAAAGGATAAGATCTTATTCTTTTTTTATGGCTGCATAATGTTCCATGGCGTGTATGTACCACATTTTTTTAATTCAATGACAAGCCTTTAGAATGATTCCATGTCTTTGCTACTGTGAATAGTACTGCAATGAATATATGAATACACGTGTCTTTATAGTAAAATAACTTATATTCCTTTGAGTAGACACCCAGTAATGGAATTGCTGGGTGGAATGGTAGTTGTATTTTAAGTTCTTTGAGAAATCTCCAGATTACCTTCCACAGTTGCTGAACTAATTTAAATTCCTCCCAAAAGTTTATAAGCATTTCCTTTTCTTTCCACAACCCCACCAGGATCTGCTTTTTTATTTTTATTTATTTTTATTTTTTATTTTTTTGCTTTTTAATAATATCCATTCTGACTACTGTGGGAGGGTATCTCATTGTAGTTTTGATTTGCATTTCCCTATTTATTAGGAAAATATATACTGAGCATTTTTTCATATGGTTATTTGTTTAGCTGCATAGCTGCGTGTATGCATGTATGTCTTCTTTTGAGAAGTGCCTGTTCATGTCTTTTGCCTTTTTTTAAAGAAAAAAAAAATGGAGTCTCAGTTACTCTGTCACTCAGGCTGGAGAGCAGTGGCATGATTTCGACTTACTATAACCGCCACCTCCCGAGTTCAAGCGATTCTCCTGCCTCAGCCTGCTGAGGAGCTGGGATTACAGACGTACACCACCATGCCTGGCTAATTTTTGTATATTTAGCAGAGATGCACTTTCACCATGTTGGCCAGGCTGGTCTCGAACTCCTGACCTCAAGTGATCCAAATGTCTTGGCCTCCCAAAGTACTGGGATTACAGGCGTGTGCCACAACTTCTGGCTTATTTGCAAACTATGATTCTGACAAAGGTCTTATATCCAGTATCTATAAGGAGCTCAATTAAATAAAAATCAAAAAACAACCCCATTAAAAAATGGGCAAAGAAGCCCAGCCTGGCCAACATGGTATTGTTTTGTAAAGCTTTAGATTTAATTAATTGTCTCAATTATTTTTCTCCTTTTTTAAATTGACCTCTGCTCAGAAATTTATTTACATGTTCATTTATTATTTATTTATTCGGATTATGTTGGATTTACTTTGTGTTCTTTTTAATTTCTTAAGGTAGAAACTGAGGTAATTGATTTTAACCCTTTCGTATTTCCTAATATAAATATTCATTGGTATAAATTCTATCCCTAAATATTGTTTTAATGCTATCAAACAAATATTGATATATTGTGTTTTTATTTTCTTTCATTTCAAAATAATGATTTTTTTTTTTCATTTTACCTTTGACTTCTTGGTTACATAGAAGAGTGTTGTTTAATTTCCTAATATTTGAAGGTTTTCCAGAGATTTACTTACCGTTATTGATTTCTATTTTAATCTAGTGTGATCAGAAAAATACTTTGCATGACTTGTATCTTTGTAAGTTAACATTTGTTTTATGGACTCAAGCATTGTCTCATTGATAAGTGTTTCATAGTTACATTTTTAAATATATATTTTGCTATTATTCGGTGGCAAGTACTATTAAGTTAATTTGGCTATTTGGTTAATTTGCCAATTGTGTTAATTTGGCTGCTAATGTTCCAATTATTTTTATATTTAACTAATTTTCTACTTACCTGTTCCGTCAACCATTGAAAGAGTAGTATTGAAATTTGAACACATATTCACGGATTTTTCTATAGTTTCCTTCAATTCTATCCATTTGTGTGTCATGTATTTTGAATCTCTCTTATTAGGTAAGTAAATGTTTAGGATTCTTATGTCCACTTGATGACTTGACTCCTACATCCTTATGAAATGAAATTATTCCTGTTAATACACTTTTCTCTGTAATCTACCTTCTCTGATACTAATATAAATATATTTTCAAATGTTTTAATATGCTATGTGATTTTCTATCCTTTTACTATTAACCCGTTTGTGTATTTTAATTTGAAATTCTATTAGGCAGCCTATATTGTATATTCAATCTGCCAATCTCTGCTTTTTTATTTTTATATTTAGACCATTTCCATTTAATTTAATTATTGATATGGCTAGGTCTATATCTAACAATTTGCTATATATTTATTTGTCTCACCTGTTTTTGTCCCATTTTTCTTTTCTTCCTGGTTTCTTTTACATTAATTTTGATGTTTTTGTTTTTATTTAGTTCCATAATTAACTTAGGTTTATGAGGTGTTTCTGTGTATGTTATTTTATTCATTGATTTAGAGCCAATATTTTATATCTCTAATGTATCAAAGTCTACCTTCAAGTGATATTATGCAACTTCATGTACAAGAACATTAAAACAGTATAGTTCATATTTTCCATTCCTAATTTGTGTCTTATTTTCATTCATTGTATTTTTGCATATTATAAATCCCAAATTTATTGTTATTATTTTTGTTGAAATTGCCAATTATGCTTTAAAGATATTTTTTAAAATATCCTTAAAATGTGGATATGTTGTTATATTTTTAACTTCTGTTTGTCCACATGAGTATTTTGCTGTCTTCTTGAAAGGACATCTGTGCTTTGTGTAAAATTCTAGGTTGACACGATGTTTTAGTACTTTAAATATGTTAAATCCCATCGACTTCCCATTTGCAGTTTGTTTGTTTATTTGTTTGTTTTTATCAACTGTTACACTTGTCTTTGCTGCTTGGTTTATAACATGTCTTTTCTTCTGGCTAATTTTATAACTCCCTTTTTATCACTGGTATTAAGCATTTTAATTACGATATGCCTGGGTGTAATTTCTTCATGCTTCATCAAATTTGGCAAATTTTTGCCATATTTTTATATATGTTTCTTTCTGTTTCTTCCTTTTTTTTTCTTTAAGATACTTCATTTGCACATATATTAGGCTGCCTGAAGTTCTCCCCTTGTTCACTGATATGTCATTCACTGTGTGTTACCTTTTAAAAATATTTTTTAAACTTTATCATTGTAGATAATTTCCGTTTCTATGACTTCAAATTCAGTAATATTTTTCCTTAATGTCTAATCTGTCTTAACATCATCCAGTGTAGTTTTCATCACACACTTGAAGATTTTATTTCTGGAGGTTTGATTTGGTCCTTCTTTATATCTTATTTATAGCATCATTTTTTAATGGAATCTATTCATAAAAAAGATTTTATTTATTACTCTAAAACAGGTATCAGTTCTACATATGCTCCCAACATGGAGCACATTTTTCCATTTATGTGCTTAGTCAATTTTGATCAGATGTCAGATATCATCAATTTTACCATACAGAGTACTGGAAATTTTGGTTTCAAAATATATATATATATATTCTTGAGTGTTGTTCTCACATAGAATTAATTTAGTTAGAAACTAAATTAATGTTTGTTTATTGTTTATTGTATGTATTTCCTTTACCTTTTGTAGATGGTAGTAAAATAGCATTCAGTGTAGAGCTAATTATTCTCCATTATTGAGGTTAGACTTTTGTATACTCTCCCCAAATCCTCACGAGACTTGTTTTCCAGTCTGGCTGGTGGGAAGAAGCACCATTCTCTGTCCTGCGTGAGCTGAGTACTGAGCTGAGTACTGTAATCGCTAATCCTTTTGAATAGTACTTTCCCCAGGGGCACGTAGTTTTCTCATACAAATGCACTCCCTAATCAGTACTGAGCTTAGTACTCAAGGAGGACTATCTATCTGCAGATTTCCAGAATTTTCTCTCAACATAGATCTCTCTTCTCTGACATTCTGTCCTGTGAACTCTAGTCATTGTATTCTTCACAAAATCTTAGCTCTACATCCTCAATTCAGGGACCTCACTAGTTTCTACCTGTGTTCACCTCCCTGTATCATGGCCTAGAAAATTTTTCAAGGCCACAACCTGGTGCATCCTTATCTGTTTCTCATCTCTTCAGGATCAATATTCTTTATTCTCTTATAGCCAGAGTTTGCCTAATTATCATTTCATACCCTTTGTTCATTCTTTGGTCATCTCATTTAGGAGAATGAAACTGTGGCCTCCTATTCCCTGTACTCTGGAAGTGTAAGTTCTAATCATTTATTATGGAAATGTTGATAAACTGATTTTTAAATTTATATAAAAATGCAAAGGAACTAAAATAGGCAAAACTTTCAGTAAAGAACACATTTGAAAGGTTTATATTGCAGTTTTTTTAAGATTTACTTTAAAACTACATGAGTCAAGACTATTATTTCCATAAAGACAAATAAATAGTAGAACACAATAGATTATCCAAATGTAGACTCACAAGTATATGGCCAATTAATTTTTGACAAAGAACCGAGGTAAGTTAACCAGGAAAAAAAAATGTGTTTTCAATAAAAGTGCTAGAACTACTAGATATCCATGTAAAAAATGTTAAAAAATTGAACTTTAACATTTACTTCTCACCAAACATAAAAAAGCAAAAACTATCTCAAAGAGATAGACCAAAACATAGAAGATAAAAATAATAAAATTTCTAGGCAAAAAAACCCAGAAAAGTAATATTTGAAAAGTAATGGTAAGTAAAAAGACTCTTTGAGTCTTTAAGACTCAAAAAGAATTAACCATTAAATTAAAAAAATTGACATTTATCTTCTTCAAAATGAAAAATGTCTATTTTTCAAAAGCCATTGTTAAGAAAATAAAAAGGCAAAATAGTTTAGGGTAAAATATTCATGGCCGGGCGCGGTGGCTCAAGCCTGTAATCCCAGCACTTTGGGAGGCCGAGACGGGCGGATCACGAGGTCAGGAGATCGAGACCATCCTGGCTAACACGGCGAAACCCTGTCTCTACTAAAAAAATACGAAAAACTAGCCGGGCGCGGTGGCGGGCGCCTGTAGTCCCAGCTACTCGGGAGACTGAGGCAGGAGAATGGTGTGAACCCGGGAGGCGGAGCTTGCAGTGAGCTGAGATCCAACCACTGCACTCCAGCCTGGGCGACAGAGCGAGACTCCGTCTCAAAAAAAAAAAAAAAAAAAATTCACAATGCCTATATCTGGAAAAGTAGCTGAACCAAAAATATACAAATGTCTCTTTAATTAATTATCACAAAAATTCAAATTAAAATCCTAATGATATGCCACTTTATATCCACTAGTTTTTTTTTTTTTTTTTTTTTTTTTTTTTTAATTGACCATGCCAAGGTTTGGAGAAGATGTATAATAATTGGATATTGTGAACTGAATGTATTTTTTTCCCGAAATTCATTTGTTGATATGTAATCCTCAGTGTGAAGATATTTGGAGATGGGGCCTTTTGGAGGTATTAGATCATGATGGTAGAGCCCTCATGTATGGAATTAGTGTCCTTATTACAAAAAGCCAGACAGCTAGCTCATCTTCTTTTGTCCATGTGAGGGGTTCCAATGAGAAGTCAGAAGTCTGCAAGCTAGAAGAGGGCTCTCCCCTGAACTGGAGCACACTGGCACCCTACTTTAAACCTTCCAGCCTCCAGAATGAGGATAAATAAATTTGTTGTTTATAAGCCATGCAGTCAATGGTATTTTTTTATAGCAGTCCAAATTGACTAAAACATTACAACACACACATTTTCCTGTTAGAGGTGTGAAAGTATATAATCAAATTAGAAATTTATTTGACAATTTCTTATAATTCAGACATTCAATTTCCTTTCTCTCCTTTTTATTTAGCCAAGAGAAGTGAAAACGTATGTACACTAAGACTATTACAAGAATGTTAATAGCAGTTTTATCTATAACTGGAAAAATCCATGTTATAATATGAATGTTAACAAATTGATATATTTACACATTGGAATATTAATCCATAATACAAATAACTATTGATATAAGAAAAAAACTAAATCTCAAAAACATTATATTGATTGAAAGAAGCAAAACATAAAAGAATACATACATATATCAAATTTCTAAGCTTTTGTAATAGAAATAAGTTGTTTCTTAGGGTAGGGAATAGTAAGTGGGCATGAATAAACTTTCTAGGGTGATGTCAATATCTCATAGCCTGATTTGGGTGATAGTTTTACGAATGCCTATATTTGTCAAAGTTTCTCAATCTATACACTTAAACTTTGAGCACATTCTTATATCCAAATTATATATAAATATAAAAGTATTTAGGTAAAAAGTTTTGACTATAAATTTGGATCTGCTCTAGTGACCACTATTGTTGATAATATTTATTAATTATTTGGTTTTTAATTAATTTTGTTATTTAAAACAAATTGTTACCAAGTAATCAGTGAGCTCGCTGTCCAGTATGCATGGAGGCCAATGCCATGGCACGATCTTTTGAGAAAAGAAAGGCTTTATGGTGAGTTAATTGACAGGGAGACAGGAGGAAACACTCAAATCTGTCTCCATGAGCTGACATTTGAATTGGGTTTTGTAAGCATAGGGTAATGAAGTGTGATGTGATTGGATCTTACAATAAGGTGATGCCAGGAGGCACGATCTGACTGGATCCTTTCATGGGGCTATGCCACGGTCCTGGATCCTGCCATGTGGTATCTACTTCTTAATTCAGTCCAAGCACTTAGGTTGCCCATGTAGTTGCACACTTAATTCATCCAGGTATGCTCAGGTTACATTACCTTAGGATCCATGCCAACGAAAACCAGCCCACAACTTTGTTACATAAAAGTTAAGGCAAATTTGGTCTGAAGTGGTCAGCATATTAATCAACAAATATAGCATTTTTAAAAACTGGAAATAGTTTTTTTTTGAACTTTTATCCATCATGTATTACATATATTATATAATGTATCTATATATTACATATATCTCATATATACATAATATATCAAGAGCAGGGCATTTTCAAGTCAACTATGAGAGATAAGACAAGATTAAAGTTCAAACAAAAAAAAAAGATATATTTTAAAAAATCATCCAAAGACATTATTTCAAAGGACTTTAATTTACAACTAAATTTGACTATTTGACAACTATTGACATTTTTCTTAGATCTACCTACTTTAAACTACTGTTTTCAAAGCACATTTTTATATTTTCCATGTTTTGAGGTTATGGTCAAATGAGTTTAAGAATGTGTATGTCTCTCACATTCTTTAGGAAAATATAGTCCTCTGGGGAGACAACTAAAATTGGTTCTAGCTTTACATAGATATAATTCCCTTTCAAATTAAACAGTTGAAGCATTATGTATTGGTTGGCACTAATGTGAAAACAAAAATGAAATACAGTTTACTTTTAATTTGAGACTAATAATGAATATTATATGAGTACCTCAGCCTTTGGAGACTCCACTGAAAACAGTTATCACCAAAGTTCTTAGAACCCTGGAGTACAATGTGTATTTTGACTTACGGACCAATTTCCCATTGCCTTTGCTGAATGGTTACTGATTCTTCCTCCCTGGTCCACAAAGAAAACTCAGTCATGTTTATTCTACAAGTTCAATGTGCCTATAACTCTGATGCCATAAATCATCAGATGGTACCGCTGACGAAATAGAATGGGTAATTATATTACGTTTTTGGGGAGTTAAAATCTGCCTCTGTAGTAAATACAAGATTTTTAATATAGCAAACAAAGAAACTCTTCTATTTCCTCTGCTTTTAAAAAAGGCTATAATTTTAAAAGTTTTCAGTATATAAAGCACTGCTGTTTACTGAAACCAAAAGCTTTAATTCAACTCAGTGCAACAAGTATTAATTTATTACCTACTACTATCTGTGAATTAGTCATTTGGTTGCTTACATAATAATACCCATTCTTTACTTATTCAAAATTATTTTGTACTAATTAAGTGTACTCATAAAAATCATTGCAAATTTTAGGACATAATATTTATGTCTGAAAATAGGTAGAAAGTTTGTGTTACATTCCTTTTAGTACAGAACTTAACACATATAGAAGGGAGTAAATTAATATTCATTTTCTTCATTTTTCACCTACTGTTTTCTCCTGCTCTGTTGTGTCCCAACTTCCTACCCTTTAACTTTTTGTACTCTGAGGTTCTCATGCTTGTAATCAAGAATTTAAATCTACTGATGTATGTATTACTTACTGGCAAAACTAAAATGCTGCTTTCTAAGGGTGACTACATTTAAGTTACAGGAGTGATTCTGCTCTTGTGGAGTTTAAAATGTCTGCATATATTTTCCTCATCCTTGTTGTGCTAGTGCCCAACTCAGTATCTACCATTTAATCGATTTTTAATTAAAACATGAGTTAATGAATGAGAACACTGTTCTTAGAGTGTGGGTTATCCAAATGCTGCCCGATCATTTGACTAAGGTATCCCCTGATATTAATTAATAAAGGTCACATAAGTCATGATAAAGAATTTATAGATTTCAGAGATTCCATATTCTAATGCGACAGTGTTTATTTCTATATAAAAGTTACACTCCTTGGCATCTGATGAAAATACCAATAATGTCTTCCATTTGCATTTAGTGACACCTAGCTATTTTGTTTCAATTTTAGCTTTTTTTCATTAAAATTACTGTTTTAATTTTGTGAGTACACAGTATACATATTTGTGGGGTACATGAGGTATTTTGATACCAGCATGGCATGTGAAATAAGTACATCATGGAGAATGGGTTATCCATCCCTTCAAGCATTTATTCTTTGAGTTACAAACAATCCAATTGTACATTTTAAAATGTACAATTATTATTGACTATAGTTACCCTGTTGTGCTATCAAATAATCGGTCTTATTCATTCTTTCTATTTTTTTTTTTTTTTAACCAATTAACCATCCCCACCTCTCCCCCAGGTCCTCACTACCCTTCCCAGCCTCTGGTAAGTATTCTTTTACTCTCTATGTTCATAAGCGCAATTGTTTTGATTTTTAGATTACACAAATAAGTAAGAACATGTGATGTTTATCTTTCTGTGCCTGGCTTATTTCAATTAATATAATGGTCTCAAAGGTCACATTGCAAAAATTTGAATTAATCTTATGATTATATATATTCTTAATCTGCCTGTAGTGCTTTCAAAGTATAGCACAGATAATATTGTGGATGATTCATAAACACACAAGGTTCAATAGCAAAGTAAATTTGAGATGATCATCAAACAGTAAATCTTTCTTAAAGGTTCACAAATAATAACATACTAAAATATGTAAGACATTTTTCAATAAATAATATATAATTCATAATTTGTCAAACTTTTTGATTTAAAAATAAAAATTTCTTGATTAATAACAAACATTATCCTTACGTAAATATTATAGAACTCATATGCTCATCTACATTCTTAGCAGTAAGGCGTACTCTAGACAAACAGGAACTCTAAGTGCTGAAGAATCCTAGAGGGTCTGAACTGAGCATGGGGGTGGGGCAGGAATTCCTACGGGTTTTATGGGTTTTAATCAGCAGAGCTAACTCTGTTTAGAATGATCACCTAGGGACAAAATGAGAATAAAAAAGGAGTGCATTCAAGGCAGCAAATGGAAACAGTGAGGAAGAGAAACAGAATTTATTCATATATAAAATAAACATCATTTATTCTCTTAATAATATTTATTACAGCCTATTCTACATTGAATCTTCCACTAGACACCCAGAGACACAATAACGAGTGACTCAGACATTAACCATGATCTCATGGAGGCTAAGGTCTTTCTTGATTTAAGAGTCCAAAAAACAAGTTTATAAGAAAAAGACAATCTGTATTCAGAGAAAGTGTATTTGAGGAATGGAAAGAAATATACCAGGGTTGAAGTAAAATATATATTTTAAAAAAAAGGGTAGTCAAAAGTGAGACTGGAATTGTATAATCTCATAACGAAACCTAATCTGGTAGAAATATGTTATTATACAAACTATATGGCAAAAGGATTAATATACTTTATATTTTCTAGTATTTTCATGTCTGTCACATAAATGTTAAACAGTTCAATTGTCACATGAAGCATTATGATGATTCTGTTGCATGTTGGAAATGAAGTGAAATGGATCATGACAATCAAATGTCACTTTTATCACCTAAAGAAAATAATTATATGTACTTGTTTTAAAGAGCTTTAGATTATTTATTGCTTGGGATAAACCATATTCAGACATTTGCATCACTTAATAACTTTTAAAATCAGACTTTATTTGGTAAAAAAAAAAAAAAAAAGAAAGTAAGAGGGAGGAAAAAGAGGGAGAGAGAAAGAGAGGAAGAGAAGAGAAGGAGGGCGGGGAACGGTGGAGTGGAAGAGGGAAGAAAGGAGGACAGTTTATCATGATTCTACATTTATTCAAATCTCAGGAAGATCCTTACACATTTAACCTAAAAAACCAGGAACAGATTCAGAACCACTCTAAAGATATGGAAGATAATTTCAGGTTCATTAAATCTGGGGTAAATCTTTTCAGGTATAAGTTCAGTTTTTTATTTCTAAATAACTGATCAACTGGGAGTTTTGGATTCTCCTTTCTTCCTCATGATGATTTATTGCACAATTTTAACAAACTGTGATTTAACTCAACAATTAACAGGTATATAGTATGTCAGCTTATGCAAAGTCGATAATCATTTTTAAAATTTTATCATCACCATAAACAATAAATGTGCGCTCATTTGTCGTAGAATTAGAAACCATGTTTATTCTTTTAAAATCTTCAGACCTCCTGGCACAGAGTTGAATTCACAGACTCTTTTTAAATGCTTGCTGAATTAAGCATTTCTAGATAGACTGCAAAACTGGCCCCAAATTTTCATCCCTCCTTTCATCCTCTCATTTTGCTAGGTAACTTTGTAGTACTCTGCCATATTGATTCTGGGCTTATCTATATGAACTTCTTTAGGCAAAGGGATGCTAAATATACAAGCAGAGGCTTGCAAATGCTTACACATTTGCACTCTATCTTTTATGCTCTTGGGTGTTTGCCACTCTTTTGTGCACATGCATAAATAGCCAAAGCAAGTCCTGGCTTATTTCAAAGAAAACTAAATTAGGGAATAAAGTTCACCATCCAGTCACTCTAGCCAAACGCAACTTAGATTAGCCAATAGCCAGCCAACCTCTAAAATTTTGATTAAATGTAAGCTTCATCAACTGAAGCACCTTACCAGTCCCCAGATGAGTCCAGATGTGTAAGCAATCAATGCTTATTGTTCTATTATGATAAGGTTTTGTAGTGGCTTGTCACTCAGCATTACTGTGGCAATCGATCACTCATACAGGTGCAGAGACATTCAGCTGCATTTTTCCCTTTGATATAGATTAAAAAAAAAGTGAAAGCCTTTCTAATAGAAAAGATAAAAACCCTCCCACGTTTTGAATGTTTTGTTTGCATTTAAAGGATAGATTTAACTTGATGTCTCTATATTAATTTTCATTTAGGGTATTTCCTGGTGTTTCAACAACATAGTACTAAAAAAAAAAAAAAAAAACTGGTGAGGACTGGTTAAAGAACCAGAGAATAGAAATATAGCAAAGGAAAGGACTTGGAGATAGCCAGGACATATATAGTTTCCCCCAAACAGACTTATGTGAAGAGATTGTATTCATTTCTTCTGTTGCTCCAGAGAGACGAGTAGGAGCAAATATGTGAAGGTGTGTATCATAAAGAGATAGAAGTTAAGTAACTAAAAAAAAAAAAAGTACTCAGTATTTTGAGAACTCTAACAATAAAATATAGTCAGAAATTCAGTATACTAGGTTCTGGCTGAAAGTCAGGAGTAGCTTCAGTAAGCTAGGCTTGATTTTGTTTCTTTTAAGATAAGCAATGAGGTAGAAATTTGAGAGTACAAAGAGGCTAAAGGAAAGTCATCAGCTAAGCTCCACGTGCTATTATGCAATGCTCAAATATTGCCGCAACAGTATCAGCTATAAATTCAGAAGGAGATTCAGAAGGTTTTGCCTCAAATCAGATATCTGCTTCAAAGAGAAGAGAGCTGTTTTGTTCTTCAAACTTTTCTCCCTGCAGCAAAAAATGATTGGCGGTGATGATGTCCGATTCCAGCTCCATTATTTAAGATGGGTCCAAAGCTAATTAAGAGTAACAATAAAGATCTACCTAGTACAATTTTTGAATAAATATATTTTTCAGTAATGTGCAACTCTTGCAAAGTTCTATTTGCTGCAATAATAGGAAATATGTATTTTTGAGAAAAGTACACACAGATAATGTTATTTACTGGATAAAAGGAATTAACAGTCATACTTTTTTTTTTTAGTTTTCACTAAGATTTTAAAAATTATAATTTCTAAGAGACTACAGGACTACAAAAGATAATTTGATCAGAGAGTTCCTAGAACCATGACTAATCTTCTTAGAAATATTGGAAAAATAAATTCTCATTCAAGTAAGAGATGAGACTTATATCAAGATTCTAAAATTTACAGTTAGTCAGGAAGAATAAGTTCCAGTGTTCCATTACACAGTAGGGTGACCACAGCTATTAATTATGTATAGGATATTTTAAGATAGCGAGAGAATTTTGAATATTATCTCCACAAAGAAATGAAACGTTTAAGGTGATAGATATGCCAATTACCTTGATTAATCATTATACAATGTATCCATGAATTGAACCATCACATTGCACAATATGTACAATTATTATGTCAATTATAAATGAAATAAAGTTTAAAATAAACATAAAAATAGCTTAAATCAAGTTCATAAGCATCATGCTTTACTTACTAAGGAATACTAAATAAAAAAGTGTGTACGTATTTGATCTCTTTACTATAAAAAACTGCAAATTTGAATGTCTCCCACATAACAAAGTGAGAGTACTTATGATAGAGTCGTATTCTGCTTTCTATATAAGCAGGCCTTAGTCATGGAGATCTAGTTGTAATAAAAGGTATCATAAAGAGGTATTTATTTACCTGGGTGATTGAGGAAGGAGTTGATTAAGACTGGGATTTGGTGGTAGGGAGAGAGGGAGGACAATTCCCCACCTAAACTATTGTTGGCAGTTCTAATTCTTAGGAAACAGAATTCCATTTCAAAGAATGCTTCTAGTAGTGGCAAAGCTAATATTCTGAAAGTTTCCACTTGGTTGTATTCTAATATGTCAATGATCAATAAGGATATTCAAGTTACTTCTTATGCCATACTTACTCTGCTTTCAAATTTTATAAATATTTGGTAGCATATTAAATATCACAAAAAGGACTGGTGCAGCCTCACTTGTCAGTTTTAAGTTATATCCTGAAATGAGACCACTGTATGAAATGTTAGGAACAGAGAGGTTTTGTTGATATCCTCAAATACCCCACATGAAGGAAATACAGTAAACTGTCCCTAGGACTACTAAAAGGGTATAGGCAGTATTGATGGCAAGCCAGTGGCTAAATGGATCTGAAAACCAGGTTAGGGAAAAGCAGTTGAGCATCACTAAAAGTGCAAGAGGACAGTGGAGATATTGACAAGAGCCACTGTGGGTTGGTGCCAATAATTAAAGTCTATGTGGCTGATTATTTCTCAGGGATGCCACCACAAAATGAGTGTGGACATATTTTTTCATGAAATATCACAATGCCATAAAACCCACAGGAATACAGGTCCTACAACAGAAATAAAAAAGATGAGAAGGAAAAATCTGAATTTGACAAAACTTAACTTTAAAATATGCTATATTCTCAGTGAATGACTTTGGAAGTAAAATTTCTGGGAATTTAAAAGTTCCCTTCTGTCAAGCAAAATGGGAGCTCAATATAAACATTAAGCTTGGCTTTCAGAAAAACTTAAAGAGAAATATTTTTTTGCATTACTAAGTTTTTGAGCTGTAAAATTATTAAAATACTTTTAAATGTTATATTTTTATTTAACAATGTTCTGGGAAGTTATATAACCATTAAAAATATGTATTTAGCGTGATACACATTTAGCATATTGATCAGTGATATGAAAAATAACTAACATTTGTTGTTTTCTAGTTCTTGATTTCTATAACCTTATTCACAGAGTCAATACTATTAAATATAATTGGAGTAGAATATTACAGTCAACCCAACTCCTTTCTTTTAATTTATCATCCTGTTATTTTTAATGTCTCTCATCTTCTCTACTTGTAGTACGAAGAGAAGGAAATAAAAATGGTGTAAAGGAGATAAATTTAAATAAAATGGAAGCTCCAATCACAAGTGAATAAAAGAGGTTAGAGAAACTAAAGGGCTTTAATCATAAGATAAAAAGGGTTGTATGTTTCACTACAAGTATAAGAAGACCTGAATCAAAACATTTAAAGCAATAATGTGATTATTATTTAATAAAACATTAAGCACTAAGGTAGAACAGTTCAAGGGATGTGGTAATTGCATCGTCAAGGATGCTAGTTATTTCTCTCTGTTACCTCAACATTTTGGCTTAGTTTATCTCAGAATTGGAAAATGGCCATTGCAGTCCAGAGCATTACCTACAGAAATGATCATGTCCTCTGGACAAAAGTAAAACCATTAAACCATTTTTCTCTCTCCCTTCCCTTTAACCCATGGCAATTCTTCAGTAGACTCTTATATGCTTCTGCCTAACCCCTTGTAAAAAAGAATGAAAAGAAACGAATGAACTCCCTACCACTATCCCACAGTTGGTCGAAAACTGTTGAGATGAGGAGGCACAAGAGTGAACAATGGTTAGCAATAGAAAACTAAGAGTGTTCCTTTCTTGAAACTTGAGAGGAATAAAGGCTGATTTAAGTACATTTTACATTCTCTCTGGTAAATGTAACAAAAGCAACTATTTCATCTGGCTCTCAGAAAATGGAGGGCAAAGTGATTTTCAACTGCTACTCTTCTAACAATTCAACAAAACTGGAGTTACAAGGAAAAGTAAACTATCAACCTGTCATATAAAAGAAAAAAACAGATAGAGGTTAACATATTGCTGGGAACTTGTCAACATAGTTTTTAAAGTGGATGATTAGAACTCACTAAATCATAAAGTAACAAACAAAACAAAACTCACTGAAAGACTCATGAACTTACTAAAATCTTAGTTTATATCCATTGTGCATTATGCAAAGAAACAATAATTTTGCATTAATTTTCTTAGTTTGAGGCAAGGCAAATCAAGTACTTTGAATATTAAAGCTTTTAAAGATCATATCTATAGATGAGAAGCTAATACATAAATAAGTGATATGTTAAATATTATCTTAGAAGTAACCACATTCTAAAATGATATCTCTAGGCTTTTCATTGGTTATATTACATGTCAAGAAAAAGTGATGAGGAAAACAACAAGAATTAGGTTATGAAAATAAAAAGTCAGTTATCATTCTAATAAGATGTCTCCTACATATTATTAGACCCCAGAAACAATGTATTTGATTAAAAAGAAAAAAAAAAAAGAAACAAAACTTAGAAAACTCTGCTCCACCATGGAAATAACATACTGCATATATAACTTTAAAAACTCTTTATTTATTTATTTATTTTTTAACATTTTTATTTTATTTTATTTTATTTTTTAAGACAGAGTCTCGCTCTGTTGCCCAGGCTGGAGTGCAGTGGCGGCTCGATCTTGGCTCAATGCAAGCTCTGCCTCCTGGGTTCACGCCATTCTCCTGCCTCAGCCTCCCCCAAGTAGCTGGGACTACAGGTGCCCGTCACCAGGCCCAGCTATATTTGTTTTTTTGTCTTTTGTTTTGTTTTGTTTTGTATTGTATTTTTTTAGTAGAGATGGAGTTTCACCATGTTAGCCAGGATGGTCTTGATCTCCTGACCTCATGATCCGCCCACCTCAGCTTCCCAAAGTGCTGGGATTACACGCATGAGCCACCACACCCGGCCTTTACTTGATATTTTTACTATGATTTTAAGGTAGAAAATAATTGCATTCAAAGCTTATTAGCAAAGGTTATTTTGCATCTTGCAATGTAGCATTCCTGAGTAACCAGTCATGAGATACAATTTGGTGGCTCTTTAAAAGGCAGGAAAATAAATTAAGTACAGTGTGTTGGAGAATCAAAGCTAAATTGGGTCATAATTATAAAATACATGTTACAATATTTTTATTTTCCTACAAGTAGGCACAACGTTTTCATAGGAAATTGTTGTTTGGGCTAGTAAATTCTATAGGAATACAGAAGCAAATCCCTTTATATGAGAGGGCAACAGGAGCAGCCATGTAAGCAGATAAATGTTACACACTTCAACTGTTAGAAGACACCTTCCTTTAAAAAGTTCCTAAGTTTGCTTCCATTGTAAGAGACTAAAAGAAAAACAAAAATAACTAATTCTAAATACAAAATGACCATTTACACTAAGAAGAAATAAAAAGAAGTGGAAACTGTAGAAATATATATAGTAGATAGCACTGCCCAGAGATTTCTAGGAGACACTGATTTTAAAAAAAAAAAAAAAGACAAATTTTAAAAATACATGCATGTAATCAGGGACCACTAAAAAAAGAGTAGCATAGATTCACAAAAATTGTAAGTATTAAGAAATCTAAACATTAAAACTTTGTCAACAAAACAACAAAAATACCAGAAAGAAAAATTGATTTTTATTATGTGATTATCAAAAGAGCAAGGATGTTAGGACTACCTTTTGGGAGATGATGAAATCACACCACTAAAAGGGAAAGAAAAGGCAAAACTCTTCACTGTAGTTAGAAAGAAAATGCCAATAGCTGAGAGTGTAAAGTCCAACAAGTAGAGACATGTAAAAACAGAATTGGAGGTCTTAAAGATTAATGAGTTTGCTGTCAACAAAAGTACTCAATAATAGATAATATCAAGCAAAATACGGATTTTTAAGCTACTTGAATTTCTTGTGTTTGTTCTTCTGATGGTGAGAATCTATTACTCTAGCATGATTGTTGATTTGGTTTTCTGAATTAATAGGAATGCTGTAATCTGCAAAAAAAAAAAAAAAAAAAAAAAAAAGGCGCGTTTTACAAACTTCACAGGTAAACATGCATAATTGAAAAAAAAAAGTCTACTATTTTTAAGTTCAGCAGCTAGAGAATCTGCAGATTACACTTGGTTATACTCATTTTCTTTTTTGTTGTTTTCAGTTTCATGATGCCAATTGTGTTCTCTTAAATTATAGAACTACCAAAATTAAAGATGTTTCCTACATTATTTGAGGTTTTTTAAACCTTGCTTACTAAACAATAGCCAGATATATACCTACCACTAAGAATCACATTTTATAGCAATAACAGATACTATAAAACAAAAATATCCCTGAAAATGCAAGATAGAGAATCTAAAGTTGCATATTCCTTCTGAAAAATTGGGAACACACTAATTCATATTGTTTTATAGCCTAAAGCATGTTAATCCATGAATGCTGTTCACTGTAAGTAGAAGAAGAATATTCATGAAATTTTCAAGTGCTTTTCACGTAAACCATCAGTCTATATTGAAAGAGTAGTGTGATAATATCACTAACAGTGGTATAGACATGGTTGTTAGACATTCTTTTCTTATTACCAGGTGTATGGATAGGCTTTTAAAAACAGATAGACTTAAAAATTGATGTAGGAATAAGTGTACACTGGATGGATAAAGTGTTTCTGAAATAATAAAGTTTTCCCAGTAGTTCAGAGCAGGTTTATCAAATAAGTAAACCAAGAGCGCCTACATCCTGCAGAGGACAAAATCACACCAGTCTCTGTTTCTACAGACTTCTAGGACTCCAGATCCTAAAAAAAGCACTGGCATATCAGATCTACTTTAACCTATATTCAAAAACAGAACACTATTGGATTTTTGAGACACATAACTACTGCCAGCTGTTATTTACACTTTTCTCCATTTACACTTTTCCCTACACAGAGTAGCTGTTCTATTTAAATTAGAATCCTCTGCAAACTTTCCATTTCTGTTCTATAGATAATTCTGCCAAGCACTATCAGCAGGGCCACACCTGGCTAATTATTGCAAACACACAGCATCTTTGCAGTCATAATTTTATTTCACATGTTCATGCTTTTCAGAAGCGCATCATTTTCTGGCCGGCCATCATCTGCTCTTCCTCATCTAATCTCATTCTCCATACTCTATAATAGTTTCTTCAGGATATTCATGGTTTCCAGCAGTGTAATTGAAAAAAAAAAAAAAATATGTTTCCTATTTTCAAGTTTGATAGCAAGTTAGAGAATCTACAGCTTGCATTTGGTCATACTCATTTGCTTTATTTGTGGTTGTTTTCAGCTTAACTATAATGTTGATGAGAGCAAGAATTAAGTTTTGAATATCATTGCATCCCAGAAACGCTCACAGTAGCTAGAATAGTGGATCATCAATACATACACGCTGCTTGAAGGAAAAATATATGGATGACCACATGAATTAATGAAATACTAGCTAATGTACAAATTGAAAATAATGGAAGTGAATAACCTATAATACTTTTTAAAGTTTCTCATTTGTTAAATGATGTGAGTTAAATAATACTGTATAAAACTGACTACATCATAAAAAACTGTATATATACACATATATATACAACGTGAAATATATATATAATGCCCAGTGTGTGTGTGTATATATATGTGTATATCCCAGTATTCTCAAGAAATAACGAACCTGCAATGTCTAAACTTTTTCTTTCTTTAAAAAAAAAATAAAATGTTATCAAAACATTTATACAGAACAATCTATACTCAACACAGTTTTCTCCTTTTTATGTTTACACTGTTTCACTTAAAAATTAAAAGAACAGGAGATAGTCGAATAGGAACAGCTCTGTTCTGCAGCTCCCAGCCAGACCAATGCAGAAGGCAGGTGATTTCTGCATTTCCAACTGAGGTACCCAGTTCATCTCATTGGGACTTGTTAGCCAGTGGGTACAGACTACAGAGGGCAAGCAGAAGCAGGGTAGGGCATCGCCTCACTCAGGAAATGCAAGGAGCGGACCTCCAGAAGTATGGGAAGCCAAGGGAAGTCATGAGGAACTGTGCTATCTGGCCCAGATACTATGCTTTTCCCATGGTTTTTGCAATCTGCAAAAACAAGGAGATTCCCTCGTGTGCCTACACCACCAGGGCCCCTGGGTTTCAAGCAGAGATTGGGTGGCTGCTTGAGCAAACATCAAGCTAGCTGCAAGAGTATTTTTTTCATACCCCAGTGGTACCTAGAACCCCAGCAAGACAGAATTGTTTGCTCCCCTGGAAAGGGGGATGAAGGAAGGGAGCCAAGTGGTGTCGCTCAGCGGGTCCCACTTCCACGGAGCTCAGCAACCCAAAAACCACTGGCTTGAAATTCTTGCTGCCTGCACAGCAATCTGAAGTCAACCTGGGATGATCAAGCTTGGTGCAAGGATGGGTGTCCACTATTACTAAGGCTTGAGTAGGTGGTTTTCCCCTGACAGTGCTAAGGAGACCGAAGTTTGGACTGGGCGGAACTCACCACAGTGTGGCAAAGTGGCTGTGGCCAGAGTGCCTCTCTAGATTCCTCTTCATTGGGCAGGGCACCTCTTAAAGAAAGGCAGCATCGCTAGTCAGGGACTTACAGATAAAACTCCCATCTTCCTGGGACAGAGACCCTGGGGGAAGGGGCGGGTGTGGATGTAGCTTCAGCAGACTTAAACGTTCCTGCCTGCTGACTCTGAAGAGGGCAGTGAATCCTGACAAGGAAGATTCTCCCAGCAGAGTGCTCGAGCTCTGGTACAGGACAGACTGCCTCCTCAAGTGGGTCCCTGACTCCTGTGCCTCCTGCCTGGGAGACACCTCCCAGCAAGGGTCAACAGACACTTCACACAGGAGAGCTCCAACTGACATTCAGATGGGTGCCCCTCTGGGATGAAGCTTCCAGAGGAAGAAGCAGGCAGCAATTTTGATGTCCTGTAGCCTCGGCTGGTATTACCCAGGCAAACAGAGTCCAAAGTGAACTTCCAGCAAACCACAGCAGACCTGCAGAAAAGGGGCCTGGCTGTTGGAAGAAACACTAACAAACAAAAAGTAATAACATCAACATCAACAACACCCACACAAAATCCCCATCCAAAGGTCACCAGTCTCAAAGATCAAAGGTAGACAAATCCATGAGGATGAGAAAAAAACAATGCAAAAATGCTGAAAATTCAAAAAACCAGAATACCTCCCCTCCTCTGAATGATCATAACTCCTCCCCAGCAAGGGCACAAAACTGGACGGAGAATGAGTTTGATGAATTGATAGAAGTAGGTTTCAAAAGGTGAGTACTAACAAACTCCTCTGAGCTAAAGGGGCATGTTCTAATGCAATACAAGGAAGCTAAGAACTTTGACAAAAGGTTACAGGAACTGCTAACTAGAATAATCAGTTTACGGAAGAACATAAATGACTTGATGGAGCTGAAAAACACAGCATGAGAACTTTGTGAAGCATACACAAATATCAATAGCTGAATCAATCAAGTGGAAGAAAGGAAACCAGAGACTGAAGATCAACTTACTGAAATAAGGCATGAAGATAAGATAGAGAAAAAATAATGAAAAGGTATGAAAAAAGCCTCCAAGAAATATGGGACTATGTAAAAAGATCAAACCTAAAATGGATTGGGGACCCTGAATGTGACAGGGAGAATGGAATCAAGTTGGTAAACACACATCAGGATATTATCCAGCAGAACTTACCCAACCTAATGAGAAGGCCAACATTCAAATTCAGGAAATACAGAGAACACCACTAATATACTTCCCAAGGAAAGCAACCCCAAGACACAATCATCGGATTCTCTAAGGTTGAAATGAAGGAAAAAATGTTAAGGGCACTCAGAGAGAAAGGCCAGGTTACCTACAAAGGGAAACCCATCAGACTATAGTGAATCTCTCTGAAGAAACGCTACAAGCTAGAAGAGAGTGGGGGTTAATATTCAACATTCTTAAAAAAAAAAGAATTTTTAACCGAGAATTTCATATCCAGCCAAACTAAGCTTCATAAGCAAAGGAGAAATAAAATCCTTTCCAGACAAGCAAATACTGAGGGATTTGTCACTACCAGGGCTGCCTCACAAGAGCTCCTGAAGGAAGCACTAAATATGGAAAGGAAAAAGCAGTAGCAGTCACTGCAAAAACACACCAAAATATAAAGACCAATGACACTATGAAGAAACTGCATCAACTAATTTGCAAAATAACCAGCTAGCATCATGATGATAGGATCAGATTCACACATAACAATATTAACCTTAAATTTAAATGGGCCAAATGCCCCAATTAAAAGACACAGAGTGACAAATTAGATAAAGAGTCAAGACCCATCAGTGTGCTGTATTCAGGAGACTCATCTCATGGGCAAAGACACACATAGGTTCAAAATAAAGGGATGGAGGAAAATTTACCAAGCAAATGGAAAGCAAAAAAAAAAAGCAGGAGTTCCAATTCTAGCCTCTGATAAAACAGACTTTAAACCAACAAAGATCAAAAAAGACAAAGAAGGGCATTGCATAATGGTAAAGGGATCAATGCAACAAGAAGAGCTAACTATCCTACATATATATGCACCCAATACAGAAGCACACAGATTCATAAAACAAGTTCTTAGAGACCAACAGAGAGACTTACACTCCCACACAATAATAGTGGGAGACTTTAACACCCCACTGTCAATATTAGACAGATCAAGGAGAGAGAAATTTAACAAAGATATTCCAGACTTGAACCCAGCTCTGGACCAAGTGGACCTAGTAGACATCTATATAACTCTCTACCCCAAAACAACAGGATATACATTCTTCTCAGTGCCACATAGCACTTATTCTAAAATCGATCTCATAATTGGAAGTAAAACACTCCTCAGCAAATGCAAAACAATGAAAATCATTACAAACACTGTCTCAGACCACAGTGTGATCAAATTAGAACTCAGGATTAAGAAACTCACTCAAAACTGCACAACTACATGGAAACTGAACAACCTGCTCCTGAATGACTACTGGGTAAATAACAAAATTAGGCAAAATAAAGAAGTACTTTGAAACCAATGAGAACAAAGACACAACGTACCAGAATTTCTGGCACACAGCTAAAGCAGTGTTTAGAGGAAATTTTATGGCACTGAATGCCCACAGCAGATCTAAAATTAACACCCTAACATCACAATTAAACTACAGAAGCAAGAGCAAACAAATCCAAAAGCTAGCAGAAGACAACAAATAACTAATATTAGAGCAGAACCAAAGGAGATAGAGACACACCAAAAAAATGCTTCAAACAATCAATGAATGCAGGAATGGGTATTTTGAAAAGATTAACAAAATAATTAGACGTCTAGCCAGACTAATAAATAAGAAAAGAAAGAATTATCAAATAGACACAATAAAAAATGATAAAGGGGATATCACCACTGATCCCACAGAAATACAAGCTACCATCAGAGAATACTATAAACAACTCTATGCAAATAAAATAATCTAGAAGAAATGGATAAATTCCTAAACACATATACCATCCCAAGACTAAACCACGAAGGAGTCAAATCCCTGAATAGACCAATAACAAGTTCTAAGACTGAGGCAGTTATTAATAGCCTGTCAAACAAAAACAGTCCAGGACAAGAAGGATTCACAGCCGAATTCTACTAGAGGTACAAAGAGGAGCTGGTACCATTCCTTCTGAAACTATTACACACAATAGAAAAAGAGGAACTCCTTCCTAACTCATTCCATGAGGCCAGCATCATCCTGATTCCAAAACCTGGCAGAGACACAACAAAAAAAGAAAATTTCAGGCCAATATCCCTGGTGAACATTGTTGTAAAAATCCTCAATAAAATACTGACAAACTGAGTCCAGCAGCACATCAAAAAGCTTATCCACCACGGACAAGTTGGCTTTATCCCTGGGATGCAAGGCTGGTTCAACATATGAAAACCAATAAATGTAATCCATCAAATAAATGGAACCAATGACCAAAAACACATGATTGTCTCAATAAATGCAAAAGAGGCCTTTGAGAAAATTCAACAGCCCTTCATGCTAAAAACTCTCAATAAACTAGGTGCTGATAGAACATATCTCAAAATAGTAAGAGCTATCTATGAAAAACCCACAGCCAATATCATACTGAATGGCCAAAAATTGGAAGCATTCCCTTTGAAAACTGGCACAAGACAAGGATGCTCTCTCACCACTCCTATTCAACGTAGTATTGTAAATTCTGGCCAGGGAAATCAGTCAAGAGAGAAATAAAGAGTATTCAGACAGGAAGAAACACAGTCAAATTGTCCCAGTTTGCAGGTGACATGATTGTATATTTAGAAAACCCCCTTGCCTCAGCCCAAAAACTTCTTAAGCTGATAAGCAACTTCAGCAAAGTCTCAGTATACAAAATCGATGTGCAAAAATCACAAACATTCCTATACACCAATAATAGACAAGCAGAGAGCCAAATCATGAGTGAACTCCCATTCACAATTGTTACAAAGAGAATAAAATACCTAGGAATACAACTTACAAGGGATGTGAAGGACCTCTTCAAGGAGAACTACAAACTGCTCAAGGAAAGGAGAGAGGACACAAATAAATGAAAAAAAAAAATTCATGCTCATGGGTAGGAAGAATCAATATCATAAAAATGACCATACTGTCCAAAGAAATTTATAAATTCAATGCTATTCCTATCAAGGTACCACTGACTTCCTTCACAGAATTAGAAAAAAACTACTTTAAATTTCATTTGTAATCAAACAAAAGCCCATATAGCCAAGACAGTCCTAACCAAAAAGAACAAAGCTGGAGGTATCACGCTACCTGACTTCAAACTATACTACAAGACTACAGTAACCTAAACAGCATAGTACTGGTACCCAAACAGATATATAAGCCAATAGAACAGAACAGAGGCCTCACAAATAACACCACACATCTACAACAATCTGATCAGCAAAGCTGATAAAAAACAAGCAATGGAGGAAGGATTCTCCATTTAATTAATGCTGCTGGGAAAACTGGCTAGCCATATGCAGAAAACAGAAGCTGGGCCCCTTCCTGACACCTTATACAAAAATGAACTCAAGATGGAGTAAAGACTGAAATGTAAAACCAGAAACGATTAAAACCCTAGAAGAAACCCTAGGCAATACCATTCAGGACATAGGCATGGGCAAAGACTTCATGACTAAAACACACAAAGCAATGGCAACAAAAGCCAAAATTGACAAATGGGATCTAATTAAACTAACAGGTTTCTGCAGAACAAAATAAACTATCATCAGAGTGAAAAGGCAAACTACAGAATGGAAGAAAATTTTTGCAGTTGATCCATCTGACAAACATCTAATATCCAGAATCTACAAGGAACTTAAATTTACAAGAAAGAAACAACCCGATCAAAAAGTGGGCAAAGGATATGAACAGACACTTCTCAAAAGAAGACATTTATGCAGCCAAGAAACATGTGAAAAAAGCTCATCATCACTGGTCATTAGAGATGTGAAAATCAAAACCACAATGAGATACCATCTCGTGCCTGTTAGAATGGTGATCATTAAAAAGTCAGGAAACAGCAGATGCTGATGAGAATGTGGAGGAATATGATTGCTTTTACACTGTTGGTGGGGTTGTAAATTAGTTCAAGCATTGTGGAAGACAATGTGGTGATTCCTCAAGGATCTAGAACCAGAAATGCCACTTAACCAAGCAATCCCATTACTGGGTATATACCCAAAGGATTATAAATCATTCTGCTATAAAGACACATGCACAGGTATGTTTATTGCAGCACTGTTTACAATAGTAAAGACTTGGAACCAACCCAAATGCTCATCAATGACAGACTGGATAAAGAAAATGTGCCATATATACAGCATGGAATACTATGCTGCCATCAAAAAGGATGAGTTCATGTCCTGTGCAGGCATATAGATGAAGCTGGAAACCATCATTCTCAGCAAACTAACACAGGAACAGAAAACCAAGCACTGCATGTTCACACTAATAAGTGGGAGCTGAACAATGAGAACACATGGACACAGGGAGGGGAACATCACACACTGGGGCCTGTCAGGGGATGGGAGGCAAGGGGAGGGACAGCATTAGGACAAATACCTAATTTATGCAGGGTTTAAAACCTAGATGAATGGTTGATAGGTGCAGCAAACCACTATGGCACATGCATACCTGTGTAACAGACCTGCACATTCAGCACATGTATCTCAGAACTTAAAAGTAAAATTAAAAAATTATAAGAACAGGAAATATAGCAATAATAACATTATTTTGTTCAATCCAGCAATCCCCTTATGGATATATATCCTAGAGAAAATAAATCATTCTACCAAAAAGACACATGCACGTGTATGTTCCTCATAGCACTATTCACAATAACAAAGGCATGGAATTAATCCAGGTGCCCATCAATGGTGGACTGCATAAAGAAAATATACATATCACGGCATATTATGCATGCATAAAAAAGAATGAAATCATGTCCTTTGCAGTAACATGGATGCAACTGGAGGCCATTATCCTAAGCAAACAAGCAGGAAAAGTAAACCAAATACCACATGTTCTCACTTATAAGTAGGAGCTAAACATTGGGTACTAATGGAAATAAAGATGGCAACGATAGTCCCCAGTGTCTATACTCAGCACTATGCTCACTACCTGGGTGATGGGATTCTTCTTATCCCAAATCTCAGTATCACTCAATATACTCAGGCAACAAACCTGGACTTGTACCCACTGATTCTAAATTAAAAGATAAAATTATAAAATAAATAGATAATAAAAAGAAAAGAAGCTAAAAATACAGTTGCATCTCATCTTACCAGAGCCAATGTAATTCTTAACATGTCTATTGAATACCTATTTTGTGTGGCACTATTCTAGGAGATATCTCATTTAATCCATAGAACAAACAGCAGTTCTCAAAACCCCTCCAACAGTGTCTCAGGATCTTTGCACTCTTAATAATTATTGGGAACCATAAAAAACTTTTGTTTATGACAATTATATCCATCAGTATTTGCCATATTCGAAATTAAAATAGAGAAATGTTTAAAGTATCTATTAATTCATTCAAAATAACAATACCAATTTTATTGCAGTTTAACGTCATATAGTTTAATAAAAATAACTATATTTTTTAGAAGTAGAACAATGACAATGCTTTACCTTTTTTCAAATATCTTTAATTTCTGGCTAAATAGAATACAGATGGGCTCTGAGAGCTGCTTCTACATTCAGTCTGCTGTGATATTACGTGTCAGATAGCCACTGGAAAAATTTACAGCACATTTGTGAAATAATAGGAGTGAAAGGGGCAAATAATGTCTTAGTATTAATATGAAAAGAGTTTTGACCTCACAGACCCTGTCAAAGCTTCTCTGAGATCTGCAAGAGATTCCCAGACTATGCTCTAAGGATCTTTGCCCTAGAAAAACCTTTTGAGTAGATGTTATTATCATATTTAATCTGTGAGGAACCTGAATCTCAGTGGGATTAAACAATTTACTGAAGGAGACAGACAGAGGAAATTAAGGGACAGACACAGAATTAAACCCCAATCTCTTGATTCCAGGCTCACAGTTAATCCCAGTTACCACATACAGCCTCCTGATACTTTTAACCACAACTTTCATCTCTAGTTGTGATGGAGTATCCATTGGCCAGGAAAGTACAATTTCAATCATTAAATCCCAAACAACTCTAGTTAACACTTTAGTACCGAGAAAATTATACACACTAGAGAAAACTGAAAACTCACAAGCAAGTTCTGTCAGAGGTGCCACAGGAAAAGGATCCTAACACGTGGATAGAGCTAAGCTCTTCAGGTGAGATGATGACAGTAAAGGGATAGAGCCCAGGAATATACAGGAAAACATGGCCAATCTTTGGAAAAAAAAGTTCCTTTTCCAGGAGAAAACGAAAAAATTTTATTCACCTGAATCTTGGACTTTAGAATAGCAAACTAAGGCTACTTTGAAGTCAAAGACTGATTCCAGGAGTGTAGGAAAGACTTGCTCTATATTTAATCATTGATAAGAAATAGAGAAACCCCAGGAGATGAGAAACTTGATAGCAAGTAAAACTGAGGGTTCTCAGTGTTATTTGGCGAGCACTAAATATTTTATGTTAATTAATGTGTTAATATAAATCTGTAATAAGAGAAACTGTCTCTGAGCTGTACTTAATTATTCTCAAAAGCGCTGTAAAGGACGATGATCTGCAAACTCAGCAATATTCCTTAAAACTAATAACCCAGGGAAATTTTTGTGAGACTATAGTAACAGATATTATATAGTTGCATGTGCCAAAATTGCCTTTAAATTTTTGTAACAGAAGTATTCAAATTAATGGCAGATTATCTTTTTTTTTTTTTTTTTTGAGATGGAGTCTCGCTCTGTTGCCAGGCTGGAGTGTAGTGGGGCGATCTCTGCTCGCTACAGCCTCCGCCTCCTGGGTTCAAGCTATTCTCCTGCCTCAGCCTCCTGAGTAGCTGGGACTACAGGTGCATGCCACCATGCCTAGCTAATTTTTGTATTCTTAGTAGAGAAGGGGTTTCATCATGTTGGCTAGGTGGTCTTGATCTCTTGACCTTGTGATCTGCCCACCTAGGCCTCCCAAAGTCCTGGGATTACAGACGTGAGCCACCATGCCCAGCCCAGATTATCTTTTTTTAAAAAATGTTTTCCTATAAGTAATAACATCTAAAATACTAATCATTTTATACCTGTTTATGATAATGTTAAATACTGAGAAATTATCCTATGCTAGAAATTGTACTACATCCTTTACTCAATTCTCACAACACATCTATGAGAATGGTACTCTGTCATTATAGATGAGGAAACAGAAGCTCAGAAAGGTCAAGTAACTTGTCTGATATCCCTCAGATAATAAATGATAAAGTTAAGATATGAATCCACAAAACTTTATGTTTTTAACTACTGTGTTTTACTACATTTGATGCCATTTAAGCAAAAGGATTAACTACAATCTAATGAAACAGACATCACCTATTTAGCTTGAATCTCAGGGTGCCCACAGACCTCATGCTTGGAGTCGTCATTCTTTCTTGGTAGAAACTATTTTCTGACTTTTATTTTCAGATTGTAATACAATATATTACTTCTTCCAGGGATTTAGATTTCTCAGAAAACCTAAAGAACAAGGTTTGTTCAGAACTCTACGCAAGAATCTGTATATTTATTTTTCCTTTTAAAAGCAAAAAAATGGGACAAGGACCAATAGAGAAACTGAAGAACATTTTGTTCTGTAGCATCAAATAATAATAGTACGCTTGAATATTGTCCTTCAAGAGCTAGTTTCTCCTCCTCCTTTTTTTCTTAACTGAAATCTGGTTCCCTAATCTAGATGGTTGACCATTAGCAAGTCATATTCTTGGCTTCATTTGTAAAATAAATGGATTAAACAAGGAAATAATAATAGTAGTAGTAATGTTAATATTAGTAATAGATAACTAAATAAAATAAAATGTATAGGCAAAAATAGTGAGCTAGATAACAATATAGTATTAAGTTATCATAATGATAATAAAGCTGACAGTTTTATAGTGTGTAATAACTGCCAGTTATAAATATTTTCTAAGTGTTCAAATACAATAACTCACATAATTTTTATATTAATTCTATGAAACAGGTGCCATTATAATACACAAATTACAGATGAGAAAAATAAGGCACAAACAGGTTAACAAAATTAAGGCCAAACAGTAAGTGGCAGAGCCAGAGTTAGAATCAGACATGTTGCTTCTAGGAGCTATGATTTTTCACCACTATGTAATATTGATTAAATTAACTACCTGATCTAGATATAAAATAAAACTTTAGGCTACACTTCGTAAGGATATATTTTTACCTTCTTAAATGTTCTCCAGTTCTTCCTTTTAATACGTATAAAATAGAAAGTAATTTTTCTTTTGGTGAAACGGAGTCTCACTCTATCACCCAGGGTGGAGTGCAGTGGCGCGATCTGGCTCACTGCAACCTCCACCTCCCAGGTTCAAACAGTTCTCCTGTGTCAGCCTCCCACATAGCTGGGACCACAGTCATGAGCCACCACGCCCAGCTAATTTTTGTATTTTTAGTAGAGACAGGGTTTCACCACTTTGGCTGGGCTGGTCTCAAACTCCTGACCTCAAGTGATCTGCCTGCCCAGCCTCCCAAAGTTCTGGGATAATAGGCGTGAGCCACCACACCTGGCCTGAAAGTATTTTAATAGCAATTGAAATTACAGCATACTGTAATAATCACGGGCATATTTTTATTTTACTGAGATATCTAATGTTTTGCATTTGGAAAAGAAGAACTGGCCTGGTGTGGTGGCTCATGCCTGTAATCCCTGAACTTTGGGAGGCCGAGGAGTGCAAATCATCTGAGGTCAGGAGTTCGAGACCAGCCTGGCCAACATGGTAAAACTCCATCTCTAATTTTTGTAAAAATACAAAAATTAGCCTGGCGTAGTGGTGCGTGCCTGTAGTCCCAGCTACTCAGGAGGCTGAGGCAGGAGAATCGCCTGAACCCAGGAAATAGGGGTTGCAGTGAGCCAAGATCGCACCACTGCACTCCAGCCTGAGGGACAGAGTAAGACTCTGTCTCAAAAAAACAAAAAACAAACAAACAAAAGGAAATGAAAAGAAAATACGTGATTGCATGGAGAAAACACAACATAATAAGCATATTCATATATTTATAAATAGTAAAGAGGGAATAAATCACATACAAATGCCAATGTATAGCAAATCAGCATTTCTATTGCAAATTTTGAATTTCTGAATGAAAATATCAGCTTTGGGCTGGGCGTGGTGGCTCTTGTTTATAATCCCAGCACTTTGGGAGGCCGAGGCAGGCAGATCACGAGGTCAGAAGATCGAAACCATCCTGGCTAACGTGGTGAAACTCCATCTCTACTAAAAATACAAAAAATTAGCTGGGTATGGTAGCGGGCACCTATAGTCCCAGCTACTGGGGAGGCTGAGGCAGGAGAATAGCGTGAACTCGGGAGGCGGAGCTTGCAGTAAGCCAAGATTGTGCCACTGCACTGCAGCCTAGGTGACAGAGTGAGGCTCCGTCTCAAAAAAAAAAAAAAAGAAAAGAAAAGAAAAGAAAATATCAGCTTTGGTTTAATAACAGAAATTAATACTAATGCTTTATCTCTGCTTCTTAGACACACTAGAGATTGATCCTAGAAGGCTGGTGTTTATTCTCATTGATTTTAGAACAGAGCAGCACTGTTTGTTCACAGTAGCAAAGACTTGGAACCAGCCCAAATGCCCATTAATGACAGACTGGACAAAAAAATGTGGCACATATACACCATGGGATACTATGCAGCCATAAAAAAAGGATGAGTTCATGTCCTTTGCAGCGACATGGATGAAGCTGGAAACCATCATTCTCAACAAACTAACACAAGAACAGAAAACCAAACACTACATGTTCTCACTCATACGTGGGAGTCAAACAATGAGAACACATGGACACAGCGAAGGGAACATCACACAGTGGGGTCTGTCAGGAGGTGGCGGGCTAGGGGAGGGATAGCATTAGGAGAAATACCTAATATAGATGACGGGTTGATGGGTGCAGCAAACCACCATGGCATGTGTGTACCTATGTAACAAACCTGCACGTTCTGCACATGTATTCCAGAATTTAAGGTATAAAAAAAAAAAAAAGAATGGGGACTAGTAAAACATAATAATAAAGCATTCATCTTGTACAAAAATGCTAGTAGTTAAACAATAGTACATCATTTTTTATGTGAGAGGTTTAACTATGCAGAAAAATAAATGTTATAGACAGGCCAGAGCCCAGAAAGAGAAATAAAAAAGAGCACTTGGTTTAGTTTATTTTACTATATTTTTGGTATTACAATTATATAACAATTCCAGTAGGTGGTGCAATAAAAATAGAACCCTATTTTTCTATTTGCACTTTTTGACTGTTACAATATTTAAACTTTCAGACATATGTACATTTGCAAAATCTAGATCTGAATGGTCAATGACCAGTTTCAATTTGATTTTTTATTTTGTTTACTTGTTTGCTTTTAATTTGTTTAGCTGTCCTGAGTCATACTTCCATGCCCAGCAGTTTTCCCTCTGAAACATTCATGAAGTAGCCACAGATTACGCTTAAGGATCCAGAGGCTGCTTCAAATAAAAGCACAAATTTAAATTTTGATAAGGGGTTTTATTTTGCTTTATATTTATAAACATAAAATAGTCTTTATATATTCAAAACCTTTATGGACACACTTAATTTATCTTTCTTATAGCTTTGTTAAAGTAAGCCCTGGCCAACAACCAAAATAGACTCCACATGGTTAATTGAGGTATTCAAAGTTACAACTGAGCCAGGAAATTATAGCTGGGTGAAGGATGTCTGTGTTCTCAGAAAGACATTGTAAAGATGTCACAGGACCTCTTTCTATAGTCAAGCCAAATCATTTCCTGCCATCAGTGCCAAGATAAACTTTGGCCAGAAACTACTACTCCCATTGACTGTTTGAAATAAACATCTGACAGAGACTTCTGGTTTGGGGCTTGAAAACCAACGAATCAGAATTCAGCTATACAGACCAATTAGAACTATGTGGATTTCAATCCTTTATTTTCATAAATAGACTTGATTAGGAATCTGGACAGACACTTTTATTATAAAATCAAAACCCTTTGTTTCTTTCTTTGTTCTCTATAGTGCACCTTCATTTTACACCAGAGGCTGTCTCTCTCCAGTTTGCAAACTGTTCACTGGAATAAAGTCTCTTTTCTCCAAATTCCTTTTCAGAGAACTTTTGTTTACATCTTTGATATTAATCTAGAAATATATGTATTTTGTAACACAGTATATTGACAAAATATATCATTTATATTTTGTCAGAACCAAGGTTTCTTATAGACCGTTACATATAGTATTCTCCTTTATCTCTAATGTATAAAAATCTGTACATTAATTAGGAAATGACTATTTTATAGCAACATCATTTGCTTTGTAGAAAGTTTTACAACTGCATATAGCTGGTCTTAATTGCAATTTTAAAACAATTTGTATTTAACTGTAATATTTCAGCACATTTAATTGTTAAAATGAGAAGTACCTGGTTTTGGTTTGTTTGCAATTTTAAAATATTAATATCTTGTACTTTTTTTTCTTTTTTTCTTTTTTTTTTTTAAGATGGAGTTTAACTCCGTTGCCCAGGCTGGAGTACAGTGGTGGGATCTTGGCTCACTGCAACCTCTGCCTCCCGGGTTCAAGTAATTCTCCTGCCTCAGCCTCCCGAGTAGCTGGGATTACAGATGTATGCCACCACGCCCAGCTAATATTTGTATTTTAGTAGAGACAAGGTTTTACCATGTTGGCCAGGCTGGTCTCGAACTCCTGACCTTAACTGATTCATCCACCTAGGCCTCTCAAACTGCTGGGATTACAGGCATGAGCCACTGTGCCCAGCCTATCTTGTACTTTTTTTATAAAGAAAATAAATGTATTTTTCAGAGGAGAAAAATGGAGAAAAGAACAAAAATTACACTAAATGTTTTCTGCCTACAGATAGTCATTCTTACTGCTAATTTCTCATTCATACTGAAAATACTGGTTTTCCTCAACATGGCTATATTCATATTTTTAAGCAATGTTATAGTATTACCTTATATTTATTTAGTAAAAATTTATTTAATGTGACCAATTTTTATGACTCTTTTAGATTTTAAGTTACTAAGATCAGCGAATTCTACTTCGGTTTATATTATATTTTGATTGCTTATAAAAGCAGGAAAAAATGGTAAAAGAAGAGTCTTTCTAGGCCTTAAAAGAGGCCCAGAACACTTAAAACTTACCACTTTTTGTGATATCAGACAAATGAAGAGCCATATTTGTGATTAATATCTACAGCACAAATTTAGGTTCCTTCATAAATATTGGGTCAATTTGTAGCATTTCACTCAAAAATAGAACAAATGTGACCATTACCGTATTAGAACCATTTGCCTTTGAAGTTCAATTTGAGTGCATATACTACATATTCAGTGTGATTTCACTGACTGCTGTTAGGAATATGCTTAGTGGCTATGCAACAAAATGTATCCTAATTAACCTTATGGTCTTAATTCTACCACCTCAACCACTTTAAGTAACTGAGCAAAACAGGCCTAGAAATAGAGTGGACTTTTATAGTTTAAAACAATTTAAAAGATTCACATAGGCAAGCATGTACCCAATACTATACATGTAGGAACAAGAATATAAATTATCATGTATAATTTCTAGAGAAAATAAAAACAAATCCTTTGAAAGGTAAAACCATGATTCTTCTGTGCTGCAAATCTTTGTTTATATCACTTTTAAGACATCTAAAACCCTGTTTGGGGCTGTGTGTGTGTACTCTCCTGTGTATATCAATTATTAGGTACTTATAAAAATATCTGAAAGATACCACACTAGAAAGTTGTGAAAGGATACAATCCAAAACATATTAAAATGATATCAGTTTTATGTATTTTTTTAGAATTTTATGTTGTCTTCCACAAGGCTAAACTCTATGAGGGCAATTTTCCCACATGAAGCCTACCAGGTGTGGTTGGCATAAGCCACAGATCAGGTGTGAGGCTGTTTTCCTGGGAGTGCTTGTGTAAATCCTTGTTTCTTTGTAGCAGGCTTATTATGTCTGTGGAATGATACATATATTTAAATATGGCATTTGTATCACAGCCATGATTACTAATTCGATTTGTCCAGTTATATATTTTTGGGAAAGAAGACAAATTCTTATGAAATATACTTAAATTACTACATTTCCATGAAAAGTAAAGTGACTCAGCAGAGGCATTTTATATATTTGCCTTAGCTTAGCTTCTCCCAAAAAAGTAGAGTCTGACACATAGACTTGCATGCTTTGTACAATAATGCTATAGTTTTATTAAGAACAGATTGTATACTTAAATACCATTTTTTCTTATTTTTCTCTTCACTATTTATGTTTTCTTTATAATTTTAATATTCTATATATATATGTATACCTAGATGCATACATATAACTAAACAACTTCAAGTGTTTAAGATATATTCCCCTTTACAAGACAATAGAGAATTTATCACATTAATAAATTTCTAATGTTTTCCTTAATATGCAGACAAAACCATGTTCATTATTTTGCTACTACTGAACCTAGCATATGCTCAGCCCTAGTTATGCTATCACCCTTAGACCTCTGCCCTGGGCTCGAGGCCTCAGTACACTCATAGTGTCCCCTGATTTAGAAGTGCTTCCCTTCCTCTGCCTGGGATCAGCAGAGATTAACAGTGCTGTTCAGGCAAAGAAATCCAAGGTCATAACTGCTCCTATATTAGCTCCAGATCCAACATGGGAACCCATATCAGTTTTTCAAAACCCTTCAGTATGCTCTCCTAGTCTCTACACCATACATAGGTTCCAGATCCCTTGAATATGATTCTATAGGCTATAGGTTTCTATAGCCCTATGGCTTGGCCCTGGCAAGAGTTCTCCTCTTCAGGCAAATGCAATATTTCTTTCACAGGAATAAGCTAGATTAGACCACCAGGATGGTGCCGACCTTGGTGACAATAATGTTTAGGATAATTCTCACTTACATGGGACATGAGATAATTTCAGAGCTCTTGTAGACATAGTCAAGCCTTGAGTTCAAGCCACATGTATGGACTTACTTGTCAGTGTTCCCACTGTGTTGCCACCTCTGGTCTATAGTTCCTGAGGGCAGCAGAGGTGAATGACAGCGGACATCTTTTATCCTGTGTACCCACATTTCACTGTGCACCTACCCATTTCACTGACACTGAAATCGGTCATTCTCTTTCACAGGCGCCTCACTACATATCAGGTAGTCCCCCAGTAGTGGCTGCAAACATTTCCTGAAATGACTCAAGGACTTCTCAGATTATTGTTCTTCAAGGCCATGGGCTCTTCCCATTGGTGCCTGTTCTTGCCTTTTATTGGAAGAGTGATACTGTGCTTTTCCAGGTTACTCTTAAGCCAGACTTCAGGAGTGATGATCATTCCTTGCATGGATGGTACTACTCTTCTTGTTCCACCCATGGCTCCTTGAATGGTAATATGCAGAAGGAAGTAGTTGCATTCATCACTGAAAGAGACCACTTTCTGGTAATGAAATGATTGTAATCTTACAGTTCCAGAGAAGTTGCAATTGGAAGATGTGCTATTCCACACTCACACATTCCAAAAGCCAAATTTAACATGACCAGAAAACACAATATTATTCACATTTTGCTGCATGCTCTGGGTAAGTGTTGCAACTGTGGTCATTATCACTGAAGCACAATAACAACTGTAAAAGGAGTTGTTGGAAGCCAGTATTCATGGGAGGGACAGATGATAGATGATGCAGTCTCTTAAGTAATGATGTAACCAGGTTTAAATACATGATATTGGAGAACTGCAGAGGGAAGATCTATAATATTTTAATACAAATACTTTCCCAAAAGCCATTGCATTGCATCAATACTGCTACATTTTCCATGTAGTAAGAGACAGGAAGTTAGCTATGCATGTACAATTAACGATAATGAACATGAAAAGATGGTTCCTGGACCTGAAGAGAAAGACATGGTGCCTGAACAATTTGAAGAATCTTCTCGTTCACTGATCAAATAATCTAGCAACATTTAAGAGCATTTTTTCTAACCATTACTCTAAGTTTTGCTGATAACCTGCAATATACTATACCACACACGAGCCCATGAATTTTATAATTCCATTTTAGTTAAAGTTTTATATAGTTAAAGACCCCACAAAATCATACACTCCCAAGACTCACAATCTCTAGAGAGGATGCTGCTACATGAGTAAACTTCACACATCATTTTTATATTTCTTAAAGTAAAAAAAAAAGTTTGTCTATAACATGACTGTTATCTATTGCTATATAGCAAAATTACTCCAAACATAACAGCTTAAAACAAAAAAAATATTATTTCTTATGATTTCTGAGGGTCAGAAATATAGGAGTGGTGTAGCTGAATGGTCTGGGTCAGGTTATCTCAGGAATAAAACAGTCAAGTTGTTGCCCTATGGTCCCCTACATAGGGTTGCTCACGTAATATGTCATCTGGCTGCCCCCTAGAAAAGTGCAGACTCAAGACAAAGCCACAATTTTTGAATATTCTAATTTCAGAAGTGACATCCCATCATTTTTGTCATAGTCTATTCTTTAGAAGTCAGTCATTAATTCTACTTTATACTCAAGGGAACACAAATAAATCTCCACTTCTTGAAGGGGAAAAAATATCACAGCATGTGTGGACATGTGTTTTAAAACACAACAATGACCTATACGGAGTCCAAAAACAACTGAATATATGCCAACCACAGACAAAAACAAACAAAACAAAACAAAACAAAAAACAAAAAAAAACCCTCCAATTATAAAAAGATATTAAAATATTGTTTTTTTGTTTTGTTTTGTTTTGTTTGTTTTTTTGTTTTTTTGCTTCTACACAAATACACAGAAAACTGTCACACTCAGTTTTACAAATTTAGCCATAGGTTAAAAGATAAGCATACAATTTATTTTCAACAAAAACTCACCTGTTGATTGCTTTAGCTCTGTAATCGAAAAGTCAAGGAAGTGCTAAAGATATCTGAGACAAACTTGTTATGGTTTTTTGACCCAGGGGCTGCTCTCTACTCCATAGGGCACACAGCTTTGTTTTTGTTTTGTGGTTTTTGTTTTAATGATTTGAGGTCTTAATGGTACACAAACAAGTCCAACAACAACAACAACAAAATATGCTACTGAAAGTCAGAGACAAAATAGCTTTCTGTATTGAAGATAAAAAGTGGCACAAGCAACTTTTCAACCTGATGACTGATATTGGCTCATGGTCCTACTAAAACTATGGTATCTTATAACCTGGTGCCAAGGACATGGGTGACCCAAGAAAGAGATGATAGAATCATCAAGACAAAGAGGTCAGATATAAAGAAAAGCTCACACTTTCTGTTATCTGTTACCTGCCAAAGACCAGTTAATCAGATATTATAATCAAAGCTAGGCTTCTAATATTCTACCACTAATAGAAGCCATGTATTGGCAAACTTGTACAAAAGAGAACCAGACTTCACCAAGAACTAGAATCTGTGACAGTAACAAGAGTCAGCAAGAGAAAAACTTTCATCTGGGAATTATGAGATTTATCCTTGGAGCTGGAAAAGACTGACCTGAGTATGAGGAACTCATGAGTTACATCTCTTGGACAAATCCATCTACTCGGCACCCGTAGTTAAATCTGAGCAATTCGATGGGACCTCCGTCTTTGGAAAGAAAAGCCACAGGTAAAAGCATTAAGAAAATAAAAAGTATATTTTTACCTGCAAATGGTTTGAAAGAGAGTACAGACTTCATAAGAAGTTTTATATTTTAAATATCAGACATAATGTATGTCTAATATACATACAGTACATTATGATTATAAAATTCATGGGCTCATGAATTTTATAATTCCATTTTAGTTAAAGTTTTATATAGTTAAAGACCTCACAAAATCATACACTCCCAAGACTCACAATGCCATTCACTTCACAATGGGAGGATGCAACAATTTTTTTCATAGCATTATCATATCTCTAAGAATATCCACATATCTGTAGATGCCAGTATTGCAAAAGTCAGAGATAAAATTGTTTATGTTAGGAAGTTAGCAACTTACAAGAAAGGGCTCAACTCTGCTATATATTTGGAGGATAGCACTAGGCAAGATGTTACATGTGTGTTTAGTTTATCTCAGGATGTGAAATTCTTTGTTGTTGTTCCCTAAGATGGAACCTCATGTGCTTAGTTGTAATGGTGTCAAGACAAGATTCAGCTTTACTGTCTTAAATCAAATGCATACATTTAGTAATAAGCCATAGTGGTTACCTGAGAAGGAAGTGTTACAGGATAGTAACAAATCTCAGGAGTCTGTTTGGGAATGATAGGATGTCACTTCTGAGATTAGAATATTTAAATCTGTCTATTTTGACCCAACCACAGGATCTTGGATTTATAAGAGAGAGGTACAACTTACTCATGCAGGCTACCTCTCCTGATTTTCCCACCAAAGCTAATAATCAGGGTAGAGGTTTATAGACAGTATTGGCCACAAATGTTATGGTAAACTGGTATCACAGTCATACTTCATTTCCTGAAAAAATAATAACACTACTAAAGCTTACAATAAAGGACAATTAAGCACTTGGGTTTGTAAATCAGATAAATCTTAGAGAGTCAGAGTAGGAATTACCAGATCAAATAATACCTACTTTTTTTGTTTTCTGTTTTTACTTTAGAATTTTTTGCCATGAAGATATCTTTAAAGTAGATGCAGTTAATCTTAACAGAATTTGGCTTTTTGTCTTTTCTGCAACGCTAAATTCTCTGAACTATCTTCTGAATCAACATTATAATTAAGTCATGTAGATTCAGACATGGTGAAGGCTGTTTTCTTTTTATTATGGATTATTTGTTAGTCTGAGAAATTACTGTCTGATACTATCAAGTTAGATATATTAAGTCAAAATCATCCCTAATATTAAATCTTCAATGAAGACAAGATGTTCCTGTAATATTTGGAAAGCTGTCATATAATCAACAAGAATTTGCTAAGTTCCTTCTAGGAAATATTAGTAATGTATGGCAAACAGACAACCAAAGAGTAATTCTTTGTTTGGAAAAACCACTAATGGATTTGATGTATTTTTATGCTTATCTATTATTTTAAAATAT
Source organism: Chlorocebus sabaeus (assembly GCF_047675955.1). NCBI lineage: Eukaryota > Metazoa > Chordata > Mammalia > Primates > Cercopithecidae > Chlorocebus > Chlorocebus sabaeus. Next base: position 71,294,099 of record NC_132913.1, on the reverse strand, counting down.
ATTTATAAATACAGTATTTCCCCAATTATTTTAATGCTGTATAATTAGAGGTGTACTTTTTTCTTGAGCTTATGAAAAAGTTAAATATGTGGAACAAGGTTGAGAAAAATACAAAAGCAGCTGGAATTTGTTCTTTACAAGCAAAAAGAACCCTATTGTTATCAAATATTATTAATAGAGGAAATGCTTTTTAATAACTGTTTCAGCCAACTTCAAAAACTAATTTTTGAAACAAGATTCCAAAACCATACTTTTGGATGCAAGGAAAAATTTGTTGAATGAGTACACGCAAACTTTTTATAATGCAATATGCTATGAAACAATATATATGTCCACAAACAGAAAACACTGAATGTCTCAAAAATAGGACAGCTTTTTTTCTGTATGACTGTTATTACCAGTTTCATAATGTGAAAAAGTTACAAAGAAGACTAGCCTCATTTTTTACCAAGATGCAGTATTAGCTCTATAATCCTTTTCTGTTAGACACATACACCCAATCTCATCTTCTCAGAAAAAGAACACTTTATCTGTGATTATCAGCACTAGGCTAAAATATGTATTTTACTACTGCAGCCAGGTCTTGCTGTTCAACACTTCTACTCATTCAATTCCATCAGATATCTCTATTCTACTTCTCAGCATGATTAGCTACTCATTTCTGCAATAGGACCTTATAGCCAGTGACTCAGAAACTGTAGGAGAGGAAGAAGAATTATCCCATCAGATATTATCAAAAATCACCTCATAATTGTGCTCTAACCATACTAGGTGTTGACTTAATAGTTAACCTAATGGACTACCATACATTAATTAATAGAGTTTTACGTGGAGAAACAAAGCAGGAAAACTAGAATAGAATTAAAGTTGTAAAATGGTTGATATGGTTTGGCTGTGTCCCCACCAAATCTCATCCTGAATTCCCACATGTCATGGGAGGGACCCGGTGGGAGGCAACTGAATCATGGGGGATGTCTTTCTTGTGCTGTTCTCATTATAGTAAATAAGTTTCACAAAATCTGATGTTTTTATAAAGAGGAATTCCCCTGCACAAGCTTTTTCATTTTTTGGCCTGCCACCATCCACATGAGATGTGACTTGCTACTCATTGCCTTCCACCATGATCCTGAGGCCTCCCCAGTCATGTGGAACTGTAAATCCAATTAAACCTCTTTCTTTTGTAAATTGTCCAGTCTTTATCAGGAGCATGAAGACGAACTAATACAATGGTGAATAACCAGCAATTCACTAACAGGTAACCTCTTGTTAGAAGTGAAGTACAAATTAAGAGTAGAACAAAGGAAAAATGAATTATACTGAAATGGCTGAGCTAGTTTTCTAGACCTTGCTGGTTCTCATAGCAATAGAATCTACCTGGACTGGGAGCTTGTTAGAGATGCAGAACTTCCAGCCCCTCCACAAGCATACTGAATCCAAATCTGCATCTTAACAAATTCATCAGGCTCTTTGTTGCCATAGTGCAGGATGAGAGGCACAAAGCAGACTAGAAGTTTCTGTGTGTCCTTCCTTTCTTGGGTCATCTGGCTTTGAAGAGTTTTAAAACCCCTTCAGATAATCTCTACCCATATATTCAACTTTGTTTTAAAATACAGATGAAAACTAAAGGTGTCATAATATTTTACTTGTTTTTATTATGAAGTATAGTGTGTTTTGTTATCTGATGCATTTGGCAGTAAGTTTATTAGCTAAGTGAAAAATGTTTAATCTGTATTTACAGCTGAAATATTTTATTATAATATAAAACTAGGTTGGGCATGGTGGCTCATGCCTATAATTCCAGCTCTTCGGGAGACCACGTAAGGTGAAATGCTTGAGCTCAAGAGTTGGAGACAAGCCTGGGAAACATGGCAAAACCCCATCTCTACAAAAATTACCTGGGAATGGTGGTGCACACCTGTAGTCCCAGCTATAGGAGGCTGAGGTGGGAAGATCTCGCTAGTGCCCAGGAAGTGGTGGTAGTAGTGAACCAAGATGATGCCACTACATCCCAGCCTCGGTAATAGAGTGAGACTGTGTCTCAAATTATAATATAAAATAAAATAAAAATAAATAAAATTATATACACACATGTTTTTAAAGAATATTTTAATTAAAGATCTTTTCTTTGAATATAGGTCTGTTGAGAAGAGTTTTCCACTGTTTTTCTCATTTAAAACACACCCGTTATGCATCTTCTGTAACTTTTGCTCTTATTTCTTATACGTAAAAAGAGAAAAAGTTTATTCTACTTAGTCAATCTGTTTGTAAAATTTTATAGATTTTTGCAATTTAAAATACCTTAAATTGCAGATGACCTGAGGTCAGGATTTTGAGACCAGCCTAACCAACATGGTGAAACCCTGTCTCTACTAAAAATACACAAATTAGCCAGGTGTGGTGGCGGATGCCTATAATCCCAGCTACTTGGGAGGCTGAGGCAGAAGAATCTCTTGAACTTGGGAGGTGGAGGTGGCAGGGAGCCAAGATTGCGCCACTGCACTCCAGCCGGGGTGACAAGGTGAGACTCTATCTCAAAAAAAAAAAGCCTTAAATTGCAGTTGTTTTGCTCACACCTGATTCCATTGCAAATCTTTTTTAATGAAAAACAATAATCAGAAGAAAAAAATTCAGTTTTATCTTGTTTATGTAGTCTTCAGTTAAATCATGAAATTATACAAATAACTACAATAGATAAATTAGGGAAAATACACCTAACTCTTTGTAATAACACAGGGTAAACTTGCAGTAATCAATCGAATGGGCATACTGTTGAGAGTAGCCTGAAAGCCATGGGATTTCGGTGTGTGTTGCAGGTCGCATTCTTAAATGCAAACTCTGAAATGGAGGTTAGCATAAAGATGGATTATTAGGGACTGTTCTTGAGATCAGTAACTGTGAAAAGAAAAGATAAGGAAGAAAATGGGATTGGGCAGATGGAGAGTCTGCAGTGTGATTCATTCTCAAGAAAAGCCTCAGCCAACCCCTCAGGGAACTCTGGAGCTGGAATAACCCTTCAGAATTGCACTGAGTTGGGAGAGAAGAGACTTAACGTTTATCATCTATATTAACCCATCATTGGATGCAATCTGAGCCAGGAACATGGTGTTCTTCAGTTAAAGGACTTTGTATTAGTTCATTCGCATGCTGCTATGAGGGACTACCCAAGACTGGGTAATTTATAAAGGAAAGAGGTTTAATTGACTCAGAGTTCAACATGGCTGTGAAGGCCTCAGAAACCTTACAATCATGGCAGAAGACACCTCTTCACAGGGCTGCAGGAGCGAGAATGAGAGTTGAGCAAAGGGGGAAGCCTCCTATAAAATCATGAGATCTCATGAGAACACACTCACTATCAGGAGGACAGTAAGGGAGAAACTTCCCCCATGAATTAATTATCTCTCCCTTGTCCTCCCCTTGACACAGGAATTATTACAATTCAAGGAGAGATTTGGGTGGGGACACAGAGCCAAACTAGACCAGACTTCCTGAAGTGGGTATGTACTGGCAGCACACACAGCAGTTAGGAGACAGTCATTCATTTCTGGGAAGGGGATCTGAGCAGAATATCACAGTATTCACTACAATAGGAATCATCAGTAGTTAATCTTTAACCAAACCCATGGTTAATTTTCCCCATAAAGAAAATAAAGAACTATTCACATTATCCAGGAAAACCATTAGGTAGAATTGGTTAGGAGACACTTTACTGTGATTGTAGTAAAAAATAATAGTTAAATATAAGTCCAACCATAGTGTATTTTGACACTTAAAATGAATTGAAAGAGCCGTTTACAAGACATAACTATTTACAATAAGATTTGCTTTTTTAAGCTGCAAATGTCTATTGATTTTTTTCAGAGAACACTATTTCACTGTGGCAGAGTTTTGTCACTTAAATATAACCCAATTTTTAAATTTGCTCTTCGTTTCTTTTTCATGGGCTGAGATCAAAGCACTACTTCATTAAATCTTAAGATAGCATATTGAGTGTAGAGGCATGCATATATTAATCAAAAACTCCAGTTTAAAACAGATTTTTTAATTATTATGAATTTAAAACTTGAGCTAAAATGTTAAAATGGTGTAATTATGTAAATACAGTCATGTGTGACTTAACGACAGGGACATGCTCTGAAGAATGCATTGTTAGGCGATTTCATCATTATCTGAACATCATAGGGTGTGCTTACAATAACCTAGATGTTATAGCCTACTACATACATATGATATAGCCTATTGCTCCTGGGCTGCAAACTACACAGCATGCTACTGTACAGAGTACTGTAGGCAATTGTAACACAATGGTAAGTATTTGTATGCCTAAATGTAGAAAAGGTATAGTAAAAATAGGGCATAAAAGACTAAAAATGCTATATTTCTATTATAATCCTATATGTTCACCATAGTATAAGCAGTCTCTCATTGACCAAAATGTCATGATGTGGCACATGACTGTATATGTTATGAGTATCAATGTACAAGATGCTGTAGACGTTTTCTTGAAAACTTTATTACAATAAATTTTTAAAGATACTATGAAAAAATAGAAAAGTGTTGTAAAAATGTATTTTATTTTATTATTTTTTTGAAACAGAGTCTCACTCTGTCGCCCAGGCTGTAGTTCAGTGACGCGATCTTGGCTCACTGCAACCTACACCTCCCAGGTTCAAGCAATTCTCCTGCCTCAGCCTCCTGAGTTGCTGGGATTACAGGCGAATGCTACCATGTCCAGCTAATTTTTATGTTTTTAGTAGAGATGGGATTTCACCATATTGGACAAGCTAGTCTTGAACTCCTGACCTCAGATGATCCGCCCGCCTTAGCCTCCCAAAGTGATGAGATTACAGGCATGAGTCACCGTGCTCAGCCTAAAAATGTATTTGATTATAATAAATAGCTTCATGTCAAGGTTTAATCTCTTTAAAATATCCCTGGAATGTTCTCACACTGTTTTACTATCAGTATTGCTTTAACAGTGCAAGTACATTAGGAAAAAGCATTTTTATATCATTATAAATATAATGAGTCTCCATAGATTCCTCAAAGCTAATATAAATAAGAGGTAAATAAACATCCCCAGTGTGTGTACAAGTATGTGTGTGCATCTGTGTGTCTGTGTGTGTGTGTGTGTGTTTTTCAGAGATAAACTCTAGTGATTGTTTACCTAAAAATTACTGTGTTTTTTCTCATGGTAAATAATTCGGAGGATTTAATGCCCCACACAAAATCAATCTCTCTCCCTTTTTTCCTCAGCTACTTAAACAAACATTTAATCAATACCAAGTAATATAAGCACTTATCACAATATAAGGAAAAGACAATTCAGAAAGGACATTTTCCTGAAGCTCCTAACCATTTTTAATCTGTGTGAAAATTATAACCCAATAAACTCTTCCCTCTGAAACTCAGGCAGAAGATCTTCAGCAGTTGAGGTTGAGTATACAGTATTTAAAATTTAACAGCATTAGTAGTAACACTTTCTGCTTTTTCCAGCAGCTTTCTTCAACTTTTTTGAGATATGATTGACAAATAAAATTGTACATATTTAAGATGCACAATGTGATGACTTGTATACATATACATTGTGAAATGATTGCCACAATCAAGCTCATTAACATATCTATCACCTCACATAGTTACTCTTTTTTAATGTGGTGAGAATACGTCAGATCTAATGTCTTAGAAAATTTCATGTATACAGTACATAGCTAATTATGATTAACTACAGTCACCATGCTATACGTCAGATCGCCAGAACTTGTTCAGTTTAGGACAGTTTGTACCCTTTAACCCACATCTCTGTATTACTGCCCTTTGTAACCCCTGTTAACCACCATCCTATTTTCTCTTTCTGTAAGTTTGACTATTTTAAATTTCACATATAAGTGAGGTTACGTGGTATTTATCTGTCTGTGCCTGGCTTATTTCATGTAATATAATGGCCTCCAATTCATCCATGCTGTCACAAATAGCAGGATTTCCTTCTCTTTAAGATTAAATAATATTCTATTATATACAATGCATTTTTTTTTTTTAACATTTTCTTTATTAGTACATCTGTTGATTAACACTTAGGTTGTTTCTATCCTTGACCATTGTGAATCATGCTGCAAGAAACATCAGAGTGCAGATATTTCTTCAAAATAGTGATTTTATTTCGTTTGTCGATACGCAAAAGTGAGATTGATGGATCATATGGTAGTCCTATTTTTACTTTTTTGAGAAGCCTCCATACTGTTTCCCTCCAAATTATAAACTCTACAGTCCAGATACAAGTCAGGAGAAGTTGGGTACTTCTAGTATCTGGGAATAACACTTATTTATATTAGGAAAATATCATGGCCCCTAAATATCCCTTGCTCCCAAATAAGTTAATGGTATGGGAACACTGCACATTATAATCCTAAATTAACTTAGATATACTCTGCAATCACAATGAACTGTTTTTAAAATTAGTATTACTCAAACCATAAATATATAAATGTGACACACACAGATAAACTAATTGTATTAAAGCAATATAAAATCTAGGGCCTAGTAAGGATAAAAGAACAATGGCAACTAAAATAATTAAATTATTGATTTAAGCCCCTAAAACAGAAACAAAGGATCTCTGTTCTTCATGAGTTCTAAAAGGTAATGTCTGGCTTTTTAAAACATATCGAACTAAATATGAAATATGGAAACTTATAATGAATCTATGTATTTGAAATAATTTATAACACTGAGTTTTCATTTGGTTTTATGGTTTTGACTGTAGGACCACAATCATGGACATTTGGTTTTATTATTTGCTATTCTTTAAAGTTAAAATTACGTGGCCGAAGCAATAACTTATTTTCATTATCCTCATTTGTATTAAGTTGTAAGCTCCCCAAATATTAGGGATTGAGCCTAGTTATTTATCAGAGCAAGAAATACAAAATTTCAAGTTCCAATGGTGAAAAGATCAATGATTTTGGATGAGAGAATTCAATGAAATAATTTGGGACTAGAAATCAGGAAAATAATCTATATTACAAAACCAAGCACGTTTCCCTATTAATTTTTCCAGTAAATAAAATTACAAATCTCAAATTCTACAGAACAAAAAACTAAGTAAGATTCATCTCTAACTCCTACTTCTTATGCAGCTCCTATTATGTTCCATCTGTGATTCCCGCTTAATGTTCTTATATACCTTCTGGATAATCCATTTTCTCCTTCTACACCACTTACATAGCATCAGAAGTTTGAACTATTCTAGTCCTATCAATTTCCCACGTTTATTCATCTCTACAAATTTCCCATGTTTATTCATCTCTATAAGAAAAACCCCACAAATATGAACATATCAATGCATACATACACCTAAAAACTACAATAAAAATATTAGAATTGCATTTACTTCTCCTGACACATCATGCTGTCTCTCACTTATTCTTTTCAGTCAGATGTTAGAGTCTCACATCCACTGAGTTACTTCCACCAGCAGAGTGGAGGTAGAAACAACTCCCCTCTAATGGCAGCCTTTGCAGCACAATACCTTGATGACCTCCCTAAAATCTACCCCTCATTTGGTAAACAGCTTCTTAAATTACCCAGTTTGAGTGTTCCATCTGATCCTTGCCAAGACCCTAACTGACACACTCACCATTGAGTCACTAAGCACCTAGGACATTGCCCGCCTCTACTTGGCATTCATTAGATCCACATTTGCTTACATATAATAATAATAAGTAATAAAGAAATGTCTCTCAAACTGAGTCACAAATCCCTTTGTGACAAGGACTCAAACCTTGCAATTTATATGTCTTTTTAAAATTTTCTTAACTTTTACAATACCTAACATTGAAACATACTGGTTTCATTGATGGATAATGTTTTCAAAAAGTTTCACACAAAAAATAACACTACCAGAATGAAAATAAGTATCTATGAAAAAATTTTCACAACTTTCAAATGCTTTAAAATATTGATGCAAGATAACTTCACTAATATACAACAGAATTTTTTTTTTATTTTGAACAATTGTCAAGACTGAGATAAAGAAACAAAGTATTTTTAAGGATGTGACAGTTTTTTCCTTTTTGGCTTTAGATAAATTATAATAAATTTTAATTGTAAATATTTAAATAAATTATATTTATCTTATTTTAATCATTAGAATATTTTTAAAGATTAAATATTGTTCCCTATAATGAATAATATTCTGAAGTTATAGTTTGTATGTATTTTGCATTTTATCTCTTAAATTATGTAATTTTGTTTTTCTCTTTCATAACAACTAGGACTTAAATTTAAAACAGTCTTTTAGAAATCTCAAGCATGGACCCAAATTAACTATAAGCACATTCCTTTTCAAGAGTTTATTTGTCCTTGTATATCTTCTTAAAGGCGCTGGAGAGCCAAAATATCCTCCGCATATAGCTTGCTTCTTTTTATTTCTCTACAGCCTTGATAGAAAATAAGTAAGTACTTTATGATTGTATGGATGATTTTATGCATATAATAGGGGATTTTTGAGCAGACCAGTTAGGGTTATATTTTTATTTCTCTAATTTTTACATTGCCAAAACTCTGGAAGGAATCATGGGAAATGGAATGAGTGGGCTGACTGCAGCTGCCTGTGCACTTTCTCGTAATTTCCATGTTTCTAGTAGCTTGGCAGGTACATGTAAGAGGACATGCCCTTTGACCAAGGCTCTCCATCACTTCCAGAGGATGAGATAATGGCAAGAGAGACTCGCAATTCAGATAGGTCATGAGAGGTGATGTGATCAATGTAGACACAGACAAGAGCAGCTCTCTAGTCCTGAGGAATTTCAATAACATTAATTGCTTTGTGGAACATGTTACTATTCTCTATTCAATTTAGAGAGAGTTGAGACTACAGTTCACTTCATCACAGTGTTTCTGAGGACACATACCTCGCAAATCCCAGTGACATAAAGAGTTTAACTTTTTCTAGTCAATTGATTTGATTTTTCTTAAATACTGCAAGCTTTGAAACTGATTACATCTTTCTCTTTGCTACTTGCATGCCTAGAGGTAAATTTGCTGTCTATCCCTAGAAAAGCAAAGGATAGCATGCCACATATTTTATGAGTTAATCTGTCACATTTTTTACTCAACTTGAACCCTTTATCCCTATAAATTGTATTACTATTTCTCCCTGATGTATCAGATGTATCTTTCTTCATGAATATTTAACCATGTGTCTCAGCCCAATCAGACTATTAATACCAGGGACAAACCTAGTTTACTGACCAATTGCAATGAAGGAAACTACATTTTAGCAGAAATCTGGAGCATCTCATTAAACAAAAGAAAAATAGAGTTTTATAAAATTGAGGAGGGCAGAGCATAAGAGAAATTTAAATGAAGCAGGGTTTCAATAGGTGCAAAGCAGAACTGGGTAAAAAAGAATATGGCCTGCAAAGTGGATTCTGGATCCTGTTTTCTTAGAAACCAAAAAGTCAAGATGAATGTAGAAGGTTGTGTTTAGAAACCCCATATTTGCCGGGCGCGGTGGCTCAAGCCTGTAATCCCAGCACTTTGGGAGGCCGAGATGGGCGGATCACGAGGTCAGGAGATCGAGACCATCCTGGCTAACACGGTGAAACCCCGTCTCTACTAAAAACACAAAAAACTAGCCGGGCGAAGTGGCGGGCGCCTGTAGTCCCCGCTACTCGGGAGGCTGAGGCAGGAGAATGGCGTAAACCCGGGAGGCGGAGCTTGCAGTGAGCTGAGATCCGGCCACTGCACTCCAGCCCGGGCGACAGAGCAAGACTCCGTCTCAAAAAAAAAAAAAAAAAAAAAAAAAAAGAAACCCCATATTTGAAGCTCTAGGACTAGGCTGGAAACCGAGTTGCCTCTCTGTGTCAAAGTGACTTTGGTACTCCAGTCAAGAATGCAATGTTTAATTCTTACTGATGTAATTTCAAAGAGCAAATTTTCAGATAGTCTATGATTTGAGAGAATGCAGTTTCTCAGTGTGTAAAAACGCAGTCTTCAATTGAGTGAAGGAGGTCATTATGACACTTTCCACCTGCTGTGTGCCCTTGGGAAAATTATTGTTTCCTGATAAATTGACTGTTAACTTCATCTGTGTCTGTTATTTCAGCCTGATGGATGGCTGGGTAGACCTTTATTTTCTTAGTCCAAGTTAATTTTTACTTTCTCACATGTTTAAATGTAGTAATGTATAAATTAAGAATAATCAATTAACAGGATACTGAATTTCACGAGAAGTCAAAATACAAAGCTAAAGAAGTTAATATTTCAGAACAGAATTCTGATTTTACCACAGGCACTTTTTTTAAATTAGTGATTATTTATCCAACAATTTTTCAATTAACCCATACTTAATAATGTCACTGTTTTTGGTCTCTCTCCTCCTTGTACTATATCATGTATCATTGATCTAATATGATAGAATGTGGAGGGTTTACCCATTTGTGGCATTCATTTTTATGTGTGAAGAAAATGACTAACAGTTCATTGGAGTTAGGCTAATCCTGAAAGCCCAAAATAATGAAGTACCTCAGTCGAATGTTTATTTATCATGCAGTTAATAATATTATGTAGACCAGAAAGAATTTTTAAGAATATTGAGAGAGAAACTATTTTTAAAAATGTATTTTTTCTGCAATTACTAGAGGAACGTCAGCAAAATTATACATGTGCTCAAATACAATTACCTGTTAGGTCGGGGCTGGGGTATTTAAGTTGTGATATAGGCAGAAGGGCAGTGGCAAATCTAACTTTAGTGGTTGGAGAGAATGTAATTAAAATATTTATTCCTCACAGACAATCTGAGTACGAGAACATATAAACTTGGGTCCCTGTAACTCGGTAACAAAGGAAGCATATATTCCTGACCACTAGAGAGAGGCCTAAAATCTAGAAATGCATTGGCTGTGTACTGTTTGGCTATTATGATACCACCAGGTCATTATTCAGTGGTTTCCAGGTGATGATAGGTATTCAGAGATCCACTGTCTTCTGAGGGATTTTGGCATGAAAGAAATGAAAATCAGGAGCTTCACCTTAAATGTAATGTTTAAGGAATCAAGCAATGCTAGTATATTAGTCCATTTTCACGTTGCTGTTAAAGACATATCTGAGACTGGGTATTATACAGAGAAAAGGGTTTAATAGACTTACAGTTCCATGTGGCTGGGGAAGCCTCACAATCATGGCAGAAGGTGAAAGGCACATCTTACATGGATGGCAGCAGGCAAAGAGAGTTTGTGCAGGGAAACTCCCACTTTTAAATCCATCAGATCTCATGAGTCTTATTCACTATCATGAGAAAAGCAGGGAAAAGACTCACCCCCATGATTCAATTACTTCCCACCAGGTTCCTCGTGGAATTATGGGAGTTGTAATTCAAGGTGAGAATTGGGTGGGAACACAGCCAAACCATATCAGCTAGTGACCTCTCTCTCTTTTTTGCCCCTAATTTTACACATCCATATCACTAATCTTAGGATAATGAGCCTCAACAAGGTCAGGAGAAAGGCAGAATATCATAGCTGTTACCCTTAGGCCCTAGATTCAAATTACTTGGGTTTAGAGTCTGGCTCTATTAATACCATGTCTGTGGCTTTGGGCAAGAGTCTTAATATCTCCAATTTAAGACATTAAACATTGTAATTCTCCTATATATGAAATAGAGATAATGATCATATTGTTGTAAGGAATTAAATGAGAGAGCATGTGTGCCAAAATTTTAGCATAGTGCCTATAGCTGTAGGATGTGCTCAATAATGATATCTGTGTGTAGTTATATTTTTAAAACAAGCATAAATAAAAGTTTTCCTCTAGAAACCATACAGTATCTTTCCGAATATGGCAGTCATTTTAAAAAATACTAAAAATTATGCAATTCCATGAGAAACCCTTGCCTCTAGGAATAATGTATAAGTAAAACCTATTTTTTATTCTTGCAAAGAAACACTGAATGAACATTTAGCTTAAATGATGAGCTATATTTAATAGGTTACTTAAATAAAAAATGACACTGTAGATGAACCAAATACAACCTGTCTCCACTTTCAAAAATGTATTAGGTATGTGATCATTCATTTCACAGTGATTCATAACATATATAAGGTATGCAAGCATACTGTTATGTTCTAGATATCAAAGGTTGAATTTTCAAAGTATCTGCCTTCAAGCAGATCATGACATCACGGGAAGGCAAGGTTGTAACATGTACAATACATCCTTACTTCACATCATTAATAAGTTCTTGAAAACTGCTACCATAAGCAAATTGACTATAATGAAACAGATTTTTTTCTCATCATTACAATTAAACCACATTATTTGAGGGCCTACTGTATGTCATTTCATTTAAAGTCACAGATTCCAAGAACCTATCAACAATTTGAAGTGATGACTGATGCCTCTCTGATGGAGGTAGGACAAATCAAGGCAGGTTGCCACTCATGGCCGTGAGTATTAAGTTCTACCCCATCACAGTGGCAATGGTGTCCCTGGAATGATGTAGAGTGCAGCACACAGCACCCAAGCATGGCATTTAATGTGGGGCTCTTATTTGACCTTAGTGTTAAAGAATGAAGAATACCTTGTAAAGTCGAATAATGTATGCAATTCAATTCAATAAACATACATTTAGTATCTTCTACATGCCAGTAGGTGCTAGAATTACCATTTGAATAATAGTGAGGTAATACAAATGCCAACAGACAGAATACAGAGTACAGATAAAGATTACTTTTGATCAAAAAATTAAGTGAATAAAAGGAAATCATAGAAGTATTTAAAGGAAAAATAAGAGAATTATTACATCTCTTCAGAACAAGAAAAGCCTTTCTAACACAGATCCAAAATTCACATAAGAGAAAATAAATTCAAATATATAAACATGTTTTATGATGCCTGTGTGGGGAAAAATTAGTATAAAAATAATTGTTGCATTAGGAAAAGCAATTGCTAATCTTATTACAGATGAAGAGTTCATATCCCTAAATGTTCATAATTCCTAAGAAATCAAGACAAACCTGTAAAGAAGGTTCACAGAAAATAAATACAAATTACCTTAAACAATGGGAAAATGCTTATTTACTATGGTAACAGGAAAAATATGAATAAAAAATTAACCAAGGTGTATTTTTCATGTATTCAGACAGGCAAAATTCAAAAGTTATACAATACCTAATGTTTAGATAAATCTGTACAATTCTCCTAGAGGATAATTTGACAATTAAATGTATATAAGTTTCACCCAGCAATTGTACTTCTGGGAATTTTTCTCACAGATGGCCTTCCATAAGTACAAAGTAATCTATGTACAAAGTTACTCACTGCAGCAGTGCTTCTAATAGCAAAAGGTTGGAAACAACCCAAAAGACCATCAGCGGGGTACTGATTAATAAAATCATAGTACATCCCTGCAATGGGCTATTACACAGCTGTAAATTTATAAAAGGAAATGGCTGTCTATACTACCGCTATGCCAAACTCTCCAAAATATATTAAGTGAAAAAAGAAAGATGCCTAACGGTTTGTGTAATGTGCTTCATATGTGAAAGAAAGGGGAAAAATAAAACTATGCGTTTATATTTGCATGAAACAACTCTAAAAGGACATATATACAAGTAGTAAAAATTATTAACCATGATAGTAGGTAATGGAAACTGAATAAATGGGAAAAAGTTGGATGCTGAACTTCCTACTGCAGAGATTTGAAAATTTTTAATTTCTAACCCATGTAAAAATGTGTTGTCCATTCAAAAATATAAACAAATTAATACATATTTTTTAACGAAATATCAGTGTATCCTCTTTAGTGAAAGTGAACCAACAGGTATTGATTACCTGTTTTTTGTCAATTATTTTACTAGGCTGTGTGCATGTGTTATATAATTATACATATTTCATTTATGTTTTGTGTTATTTAAATGTTAATAAAAACTTTACAAGATAAGTAACACCCATGGTTTACAGATCAAATAATTGAGTCTCAGAGAGATTAAGATATCTAGGTTTGCCCAAATAATAATGGTAATAGCTAACCCTTATATAAACTTAACCACATGCCAGGTACTGCTAAAAGCATTTAATATAGATTAATTAAATCCTTAAACAATTCAATGGGATAGCTACTAATATTTACCCCCATTTCACACAAAGGAAACAAACATACATATAAGGGTAAGTCATGTGTCTCAGATCCCACACTGAAAAGAATGGCAAATTAAGTGTTCAAGCGTTAGGAGTCTAGCTCTCTACAGTCCATATTCTTACCCACTTTGCTATTATCTCGGTAATTCTACCAGTAAATCCCACTATTTTCCTTTGTAGCATGTTTTATTTGTGTGTCGAAATGTGAACATGGAAAAATGACCATCATTAATATACAATACAATTTTTTAATAAACTGAAATCATGAAGAGCCACATGGACACAGAAATAGTAAGTTGTTCTCAACCAGAGGGGGAAAAAATTCTCTTAAAATTCACAGTGATTCTTTTTGAATGCAGTGTGCTACGAGTTGGTGAGGAACTGGACTAGGATTAAAGGGCCTGGGTTGTTAAAGCAATTTTGTCACTATGTGGCAGGTTGGTTCTTTTCTTTGTTCCTGCTTCCTCAAATGGAAACAATCTCTTTTGTCTGTCACTACCTGACATGCTACAGTTCCATGTTCTGTAAGAGCAGCCACTATGCCCAAAATCTGACACCACAGAAACTTTTCCAATGAATTTTTCTAGAATATCTCCAAAAGGGCCTACCAAGTCATAGCACCTTTAGGAAATCAAGTATAAAGGCATGCGGTCAGGAACTACCTGGTTCCTTAAACTGCTAAACAGTGAATTTTTACTCAATTCTCACTGGAATTATTTCTAAGAGATTAGAACAGTGTAAAAGGTCAAAGCTGAGCCAGCCATCGGCAAAGGACTGAGCTGTAACTCTGTCCAGATGGGAGAAAACGCTGCGAATTCATTCTCCTGAGCTCTGCATTTTTGTTCTCTGCCAAATGACCTTACTGAAGAAAGACGTAGGCCACTTAAGAGCTCAGACTTGGAATATTATATCCCATGTAACTTCTGTTGAGTTTTTACAATATTAAAGTGCACTCTAATTTTAAATTTAGAACAGCAAAGGAAACATACCAACATACATTTTAGATGTTTGGAATTATTTAACTATGTATTTACAAACTATGGAATTCATGGTTTCATTTTATTATGGAGCATTTTAATTAAATCCTCAGATCTAAAGATTTGAATGATTGTTGCAGCCAGCTGCCAAGTTATAACTGACACATATAGAGACAAGAGTTTAAAATGGGATTGCATGGTCACAGCCAAAGCTTAATGTCTGCAGCAGAGCAGGATGCAGGGTGTTGAATACTGCCGTCTCAGCAGACTATAGCTTCACTGCCAAGGCCTGACAGAAAGACTGATTTTCTTTAAAGGCAGCTGAATGTTTTAGGAAATCATATTGAATTTGTAAAATATCTACAGCATCTTTTCATTTGAGTTAAGAATCTTTATTTGAGAACTTTATTTTGAATACATTCAAGAAGAGGACCCGATATATAGGTATAAAACACTTTAGAATGCATTCTAAAGCACTGTTGCAAGGAATTTGTGGAAGCCTGTGACTCTATACCCACCATTTAAAAATACAGAATTGTCATTTACCTTAAACATGTTCTCTAAATGAAATAAATAGGTGACTTTATTTCATAAAGTTTCAAGCATTAAATGACAGACATTGAAAGTGCAAAAAGATGTCTTTGCAGCATTTTATAATTTTAAGAGTTAAACTATGCCTTTATGGTCACCAGTAGTTGCAATGTGCATAAAAACACCAAACAGAGCAATCATTTCAGTCCTTAGAGAGAACAGGATATTAGCTGTTAGACCTTTTATAAACAGGAAGGGAAAAGAGAGGAGTGAATATGAGAAAACATGCCCAATATAATCTGTTCAAATCTTGATTTTAATATTTAAGTGACTTTCACAAAAATATTTAGCTCTTATCTGAAATATTTTTTAAACCATCTCTACATAACCAAGATATGCTAGCTAAATTAAATGTGTAAGCAATATACATGGCGTCTGGCACTCAGATGACAATCAACAGACAGTGGCTGAATCTTGAAACTTGACACATTTATCTTGTATTTACCATATACCCTTTCTACAGAATGAGTGTAGAATAAGTTCCCTTTTTTTTTAAGGAATCAAAACTAATTTTCCAAGTTTTTTTTGTTTTGGTTTTTTGAGACAGAGTTTCGCTCTTGTCGCCCAGGATGGAGTGCCGTGGCTCAATCTTGGCTCACTGCACCCTCCGCCTCCCGGGTTCAAGCGATTCTCCTGCTCAGCTTCCCAAGTAGCTGGGATTACAGGCACCCACCACCAAGTCCAGCTAATTTTTTGTATTTTCAGTAGAGAGGGGGCTTCACCATGTTGGGCAGACTAGTCTTGAACTAATTTTCCAAGTTTTAAATGAAATAACTTTTGGCACAAATCCACAAGAATAATAACATTTGTTATTATTCTTAAAATAAGATGTCCAATACAGTACCACCTGGACATTGGGTGACAAATAGAAATCCCACTATTTGTATTTCCACAGAGCAGTAAGTATGGTGTTTTGTCCGAACCCTTTCCTGCTTGTTCTAACAAACTAATTTGTCCACATTTCTCAATGGTGTACTAACTGTATTTGTTTTCAGTCTTTATGTATTTATAGATTATTTTTGTCTTTGCTTACTTTTCCATCTGCTGCATTAATGTAATCCTAGGCCAAAATTTTCATTTTAGATGGCCAGTCACAAGATTTAAACTGGCAAGAAGAGTACGTTTGTTATGTACATAAAACCATATATTCCCCCAACCCTGGAAGTCAGCTTTACTAGCAATAAAGCTGACATGTTGATGGCCATCTGACTGACTCTCATATGGTTCTGAATTCAACAGAGAAGATGGATGCTATTTACAGCCGTTGTCCTACTGAAAAACATTTGTCCTACATGTAGGGGGATGTATGATGGCATCCATCAGTGTGTGAAAGAAGTGAGGAAGAGGTCTCCCCATTTTTCTCATAAGATAGAAATTATTGCTATATATTCATCAGCCTCTTCCATTATGTCATAATTACTTAGAGGATCAGGGCAGAGTATAAGCATAGTTCTTGGGTCAGTTTTGCGCCCCCCCTCCCCCGCAAAAAAAAAAAGCCATATATGGAAGGGTTTCAACTAAAGATGGAAAAGCTTACTAGACTCAGAGGTATCCAGAAATTAGATGGCTGATTACACAACAAGTGGAGAGTCTCCTGTCATGGAAGAGAATGGAATATCCACTAACTGATAAAAATGAGATTTTTAAAAATCAGCTGCAAGATGGGTGGCTAGTTTTTAAGCTTCCTTCCAACAATATAATCTTAAGATTATAGTTTTTAAATAATCACTTTTTTCTCTTTCTAGGCTAATGTCTGTCTTAACTCCTTCATGTCTCTTTAAATTAGTCATTCAAAACTAATATTTCAGAAAAAATATAGATGTTCTTGTTAATAAAACAGAACATAACATAAAACTCAAATACCAGCAAGTACAATGCACAAATTTGAAATGAATTTCCTTAAGAAAGCTGGTGATGACAGTGATTAAACCAATTGCA
This sequence comes from Chlorocebus sabaeus, assembly GCF_047675955.1. NCBI lineage: Eukaryota > Metazoa > Chordata > Mammalia > Primates > Cercopithecidae > Chlorocebus > Chlorocebus sabaeus. The sequence continues at coordinate 71,276,457 of NC_132913.1, read as the reverse complement.
TTATGATTTTTCAGAAAAAAATATAAAAAGTAGACCTCAAAATAACAAAACATCTTTGAGCAGTACTCAAAATAATTGGCCAAATGTATTTTTTTCAGTGATTCAGAGTTTTTTCCTTATTAACACATACATTCCACAGTAAAGGCACAAATGCACATATCTTCAGGTTTCTTTCTTCCTGGAAGTAACTAACTGGAACAAAGCTGATCGATTCATCTGACAGTGGTAGTTATCTTACAGAAAGATGGAGAAACTGGTACACTTTTCTACAGAAAGATGAAGATACAGGAGATACTGGTATACCTCCAGAACACCAGGTATATTGCCATCTCTTTAAAAACATACTAAGTAAAATTATTGTTTTATATTGTTGATGACTTAGAATCTTACCAGGTATCTGACTCAATGTTAATAAGGCAATGTAGCCCATTTCTTTAGGACTCATATTTGAATTTACAATTGCATATTCTTCCTGCTTTATTTCCCCACTTTTTATCTCTCTGGCAGGATAGTTTCCTGATTTTTCTCAATAAACTATAAAGAAAATCACATAGAAAGCTGAAAATTCTACTCCATGATTTTGACAAATAATTTTTATAATATTTTACATTAATGATCTTAAGAGAGTTAAAATATCTCATATTTTTTGTCATTTGGATATAGGTTTAATTGATTACCATGAATATTCAAGCTCATGTTATAGCTTGATTAGTACCTCTCCACAGTGCTAAGATTGATAAAAATCTAAAGTCTTACAAATTTTTTGAAACTGTTTTTGTTTCGTAAATACTGAAAAAGGAAAGAATGAACAAACAAGTGATACTGGGTCAACATGGATAGAGTTGAGAGAAATATTAGATCAATGTTCTTATAACACACCAAAATATGTGCCAGAAATCTTTACAACACAAATTTTAACAACCAATTTTAAAAGTAAAAACTATTTTAAAATTAAAATGTTTACACATCAAAACCATATAAAACGTGGAGATAAAGACCAAAATGTTAAATAAACATGACAATGTTAATATATAAAGAATCTGATAAGTCAATAAGACAAAGACAAAATGGCAAAAGAAATAAATATATGTAAACAAATAGCCAACAAATAAATGTTCACCATTACTAATAATCAAAGAAATAAAATTAAAATATCTACAATATAGCAATTGTTTTTAATGAAATTACTACAGATGTTTAGAAAAAGTCATAGAAAATACCAAAATATTTATTCAGTGAACTGGAAGAAACTTTGTTAATATCATTCAAATAATAACAATCATGTTTATTCTTTTATTCTGTAATTGCTTTACTAGGAAAATATTGTGTAAATAATTGGGCGATGAGAATGTATAAAGGTGCCCATCAAAATACAAATTAAAATTTATTTTTTAAAAAAGTAATATATTCCAATCACTAAGTGTAAACATTATTATTCTGAGACTATCACAATTATGGATCTTATAGCTTAGCTTAGCTGGGAGTAAATTCATAATTACAGAGATCACACAGGTGCAATGAGATCTTAAGACCTAAATTTCTGACCTAGATAAAGTGAACAAGAGAAGAATTTCTTGAGAAGGTGGCATAGAAGCTGAATTCTGGATGACAAACGGTAAACTGGTAAATGAAAAAAGATTAGTGAGGAAAAAGAATAAGCCAGTCAATAAAAATTGCATTTGCAAGGGAATTGCAGCAGGGAAAAAGCATAATACATTGAAAAAAGTATGATGTGATTTTTAACCTGAGATAAGATCATATAAAGATTGGGTAAACCAAGTTGAATTGTTCATATTTAAATACAATGGAGAGTAACAGAAATCCTTTGAGTAGAAGCATGGCAAACTAATTTGTTCGGGCAACAATGTTTTATTCAGCATCTACTGTATGTAAGGCCCTGTAAACTAAAGATTCATGGTCTCCACTTTTAGGAAATTTATAGTGCAATGGTCAGATGATTGTTTTCAAAAATCATTCTAGTTTCAGGATAGAGAACAGACTGAATAAAAGTGAGAATTAATGTAAAGAGAAATTTTAAACACCTTTATAATATCCCAACTGTTAAAAGAAAAATTTTAGAGAAATTAAACTTAACAGAGTTTATTTGAGGAAAGAATGATTCATGAATCAGGCGGCACTCAAGGCTAGACGAGGTGCAAAGAGCTTCACCTTAGCAGCATGAACAGTGGGCTTTTATAGGCTAACCAAGGAATCAAAGTAAGAAATTATTTAATTGGCTACATCCAGGCATTAACCTTATTTGCATATGAATATGATCTGCTAAAAAGTCCTGAGTCAGAGATTTGTTGGCTGTTGCTTATTAATAGAGAGTTTAACTTTTGTTTTATTGTTTACATTGAATTGGGTTTTGGTTTGCTTATATAATGCACTGGAGCCATCTCAGCTTAATAGCCTCCTCAACAATTTTTTTTTTTTTTTTTTTTTTTAACAAGACAGAGTCTCACTGTGTCACCCAGGCTGGATTGCAGTGGCATGCTCTCAGTTCTCCAGCCTCAGGTTCCTGAATAGCTGGGATTACAGGCACCTACCACTATGCCCAGTTAATTTTTGTATTTTTGGTAGAAATGGGGTTTCACCATCTTGGCCAGGCTGGTCTTGAACTCCTAACTACAAGTGATCCGCCCACCTTGGCCTCCCCAAAATTTTTTTTAACACATCTGAGAGATGATGGTTTCCTGACCCCGAAAAAAAGTGGCAGTGAAATAAATTAAAACACCCAAATTTCCAATAAGTAGGTTGGGAAAATATATTTATTCAGCTATTATAAGGTATATTTTAGATGAATATCTATTGACATGGAAAGATATTTATAATATATCATGGATCTAAAAAGAAGTTATAAATCATATGTATATAATATCATGTTTTAAAAACATTTTAATTCTTTTAATTATCTACTGTTGTATAAAAAATAATCCCAAAATGGCTACTTTTAAAAATCTCCATTTTATTATATTTAATAATGTTGTGGGTCAAGAAATAGGGCAGTGCTAAACTGGGCAACCCTTTTGCTCCATATAGTGTTAACTTAGGTCACTTGGTGGTATTTAGTTGGAAGACAGGCTGGTCTGAAGTATTCAGAGGGGTTCAACTCAAATACTGGCACCTTGGTAGGGACAACCAGGAAAGCTAGTTTCATCTGTGACTGCTGAACTGGGCAACCAGACAAATCCTTTCTAGCCTGGAAGTCTCAAAAGTAGTTTGACTTCTCACAAAGCTGCTTAGAGATTCCAGAAAAGGTGTTCTAAGTAAGACACAGAATGTGGAAGCTGCCACTCTCATAAGACACAGTATTAACATCTGTCCCAAAAGTTCTGGGTCGGCTGGGCATGGTGGCTCACGCCTGTAATCCCAGCACTTTGGGAGGCCAAGGCGGGCGGATCACAAGGTCAGGAGATCGAGACCACGGGGAAACCCCGTCTCTACTAAAAATACAAAAAATTAGCCGGGCCTGGTGGCGGGCACCTAAAGTCCCAGCTACTCGGGAGACTGAGGCAGGAGAATGGCGTGAACCCGGGAGGCAGAGCTTGCAGTGAGCCGAGATCGCGCCACTGCACTCCAGCCTGGGCGACAGTGCGAGACTCCGTCTCAAAAAAAAAAAAAAAGTTCTGGGTCAATGCACCCACCAAACCCGCCCAGATTGAAGGAGAGGAATTGTAGACACCCCTTGCCCTGTACACATGCAAATACACCTCTATGGAAGGAATGTTTTAAAATATTGTGACTATCTTTAATTAGCCATAGACTTCTCTCTTACTGCAAATTATTTACCTTTTTTCCTCCATGTCAAATACAATCATCTCCTCCTGTGACCCCCAATGCCTCCTCCCATTATAGCATTTGTTCAAATTTCTCGATCTTGTCACCTAAATCACTTCCAGAAGGAGATGAGCCTTCTCAGGTTTGCTTCCTCAGGTAAAGTATTTCTCATTCTGAATATATGTGAAGCAAATAATTTGTCCCCCACACACATAACATTCAATGGTGCAACTCAGACAGAAAAACCAATATTAAAAAAACCAATAAAAGAAATTTGGAAATGGAAGGTACACAGCAGTAACAAGTCCGTGACATTTCTGAAATCTAATCAGGCACATGACTCCTACTCTTTGTTAAGGCCCAGTACTAATCTCTAGGCTAATTATTGACAGTACCCTCTGAGCTCTTGTTTCTGCCCTCTGATTTATTTATCACATGCATTTGAAATGCTATATTCATAACTGTGTAGCTGCTCAGTCTGCCTTGTCTTTACAGAAATTTGGAGGTCCCAAGACCCCTTTTCGTTTTGCACTGTCTCTGTCACATTCAATCTAAGCTGATTTAATTCTTTTAGAACCATGCGGGTTCCTTGTGTATCAAATTACAATTCACTCTACCAAACAAATTCTGAGACAGGCGCTTCTCTACCTTCAGCTAAGAGTCAGAATCCTACAGGAAAATGTTCTTAAGATTCTTCTAAGTCATTGGCATGTCAAGACATTCTAGTAGCCTTGTCTAAGACTTGTAGACCCTTTCTCATCCTATCAGAGATGATGTCTAAGAGGAGGTACTAAGAATTTTAGAAGTCCTACTGTGCTGGCCCTTAAATTTTTCTGATATATCAACAAAAGTTCCCACAGTACAACATGTGATTTTTAACTTTAGGCCATGCTTATTGGTAGCTGTTCTACATTTCATTTTTGCCCTGACAGCATTCAAACTTGAGATTCCCTTGGTGGGAGAGAACAAGGATGAGGAACAGTTTTATTTTCTAAACTGGCACCCATATATTTTCTCTAAATTCTACTTAAAAATCGAACAGCTCCTCCTTCCATTTATTGTATTCTTCTCTTTTATCATAGGCAACCGGAAGTCAAATCCCTGCCTTGGCCAGATCATTAAGTGACCTTTTTATTTCCCATTTTACTGCTGGAGCCATCTGGCACCCATTCTCTAGCCTCCAGCAGCATTTCCTCCCTCTTTTTAATGTCCTTACTAACCATTTCTATGATGCCCTTCCAGCTCCTATCTGCCACTCCATCACAAAAATAAAGCCAGAAGTTTTAGGCAGCACCCTACTTCTAGATGCTAAATTTTATTTTGGCCTTTTATTGCTACATACACAGTTCCTTAACATTAATGTTTTAAACCAAGTATCTTATAATCTCATGATTTTTATAGTTCATCTCATGATTTTATGGTTCAGAAATTTAGACAGAGAAATTAATTTATTCTTTGTGGTTTTGAATTGGTCTCTCATTAGAGTTCAACTGTAGATAGGCAAATTTGGGGAATCCAAGAAGGTATCCCTTACATATCTGGCATTTTTTCAAGAATAGCTGAATGACTGAGCTCACTACTCCAGTCAACCAGAGTGGCTACATGTGACCTTTCTAGTGCTGTAGTCTGAGAGTAGTCAGACTTCTTTCATGGTATCACAAAAATTAAAAGTAATAAGTACCAATCTCTCAAGGTTTGAGGCCAGAAACTGTATGTAACCATGTTTACTTATTCTACTGGCTAAAGTACTCAAAAGCCTGCCCAGCTTCAAGGAGAGGAGATATATGTTACTACTATAAAATAAGAAATTGAAAAAGCCTACTCAATTCTTGCCACTTAACCCAAAATGTAGGGTAAACCTGTAGACTCAACTTTCTCTTCTCCCCACCAGCCCAATTACTTGTTTAAGCTCTGAAATTATATACTTGTTCAGAAACAGTAGATGCCTGAAACTTCCATTTAACACTGTTCTAAGATAAACAAAAAGACTGATTTTGTTCCAAGTCTCTTATTTTTATCATATCTAATTATCCCATTCCTCTTGAAAATGAATGACCTCAATAGAGCCACAATTTTTTTGTTGTTGTTAATTAGGTGAAAAAACATTTATTTTCATTTCCTCTTTCAGCCTTAGAGGGAACCGTTTTCACATGTTCAGTCATTTGTCCTCTACATTTCTAGTTCCTTACATCATGCCAGAAACTTACTTACTAAACTTTTTAAGCTTCACATTAATCAATCTGTAACACCCATTACAAATATTTATTTTAAAAGTACTCTTTTAGTCACAAATTTGAATTATTAAAGACAAACAATCATTATCTCCTGAGCCTCCTTTTTTGTTCATTTATTCAGTGGCTCATGTAACAGGTATTTAGCGAGTCTATACCATGTTCTTGGTATTGGGGAAACACTAATGTGTAAAACAGATATATTTCCTCTATTTCTACAAAAGTGGTTAAAGACAAGAGTTTAAACATGCAGTTATAATCAATTGAGACTTAACGATGAAGAAGAAGACTCAATGCAGAGCATAATAAGGTCATCCAATTGAGTCTAGGGCATCAGAGAAGGTTAAACAGCAGAACAAACATCCTAGCTGAGACTAGGGAAGTAAACCAGACAGGATCCAGCAAGAAAAAAGAGGAACCATTTCAGGCAATGGTGATACCATCTTTCAGGTTCCAAAGGTGTAAGACAGCATAGAATACCTGAGGAACTTGAAAAGGAAAGTTTTGAGAGGGGAGAGAAGAGACTAAAGGAACATGGCAGGATTAGATCAGAAATTGTTTTACAAAATATGGCAATGAATTTAGATTTTATAATAAGAATCAAATATAATTCATGAAGATATTTAAACCAGGCTAATTGTCATAATCAGAATTGTGCTAAGAAAATTATCCTGGTTGCAGCGTGATGAATTATTTGGAAGAGAAAAATAATGGATATAGGTAATCTGCTTTTGAAGCTATGGTGATACTTGATTAGAGGCAAACATTGACAATGAGAACAATGAATGGATTATGGAGCTATTTAGGAGGTTTTACTGAGGGTTGATTGAGTTAGCAGAAAAATCGAAATAAAAGTACTAATAGTTAATAAGAGTAGAACAATGATAATGTGTCACACACTGTTCTATGCCTTTTACCTGTATTATTTTATTTAATGTTTAATATCGCTGAATGGGATAGGTAATATTTTTTTTCTGTTTTACATATAGGGAAACTGATTCATAGAAAGATTATAGAAACATTACAGAAGGAGCATGACTAACAAGTAAATGGACTAGAATTAGACATTACGTGGTCTAAATCCCGGGTTTTAACCACACTACTAAGATGGCTAAAATAGTACTATAATTGCACGGTGGGGTGTAAGGAGTTTTATCAAATTTAATTTAAAAATACTTAGAGAAAAAACAGTCAGATACAAGTTCTGTACCTGATATAATGAAATCAACAATACAGGACATTTTGATAACTGGGGAAATGTGAATATAGACTTGGTATTCTAAGAAAATGTATTGAAATATAATAGAATCATTATCTAAAAGAGGATAGATTACAAAAGAGTAGATACATTATGATCTTTGTTACAAAAATACATATACATTTATGTAGATACATAGATAACTATCTGGAAGAATATAATTTTCGGTGTTAACAATAGTAATCTATAGATTGTGGAAATCTGGTATTTTTTTTTACTTTAGTACTTTTTTTTTATTTTCTAACTGTCCAGAGTATATCTAAATTGCTTTGTAACCTTAAAAATTAAAAATAAACATAATAAAAGGCAAAATTATAATTTCAAAAGACAACATGTGAGATCAAAGCCAATTATTTTGTTAATTCAACTTTATATCAGTTGTTCCACAGGTACCAAAGAGAGAGATGTGCCCAGGTAAATAATCAGTGTAGCACCACTATGTCACTTACTTTTTTTTTTTTTTTTTTTTTTTGGAGACAGAGTCTCGCTTTTTCACCCAGGCTGGAGTGCAGTGGCATGATCTCAGCTCACTGCAAGCTCAGCCTCCCAGATTCATGCCATTCTCCTGCCTCAGCCTCTGGCGTAGCTGGGACTACAGGCGCCCGCCACCACGCCTGGCTAATTTATTTTTTATTTTTTATTTTTAGTAGAGATGGGGTTTTACCATGTTAGCCAGGATGGTCTTGATCTCCTGACCTCGTGATCCACCCACCTCAGCCTCCCAAAGTGTTGGGAGTACAGGTGTGAGCCACCGTGCCTGGCCAGCACTATGTCACTTTATATTGACCAGTGGCGCTGCCTTAATGGCTCTGAAGCAGAACTCTAGTACAGAGTTGCAGGTTTGAATTTCTAGTAACAAGACACAGAAATCACATTTCAGAGATTTATTCAAGAGTGCTCTCAGAATTAAAACCAGGGGAAGGAAAGGAAAGTTAGGAAAATGAAAGGAAAGGGGTAGGAAGCAAGTAGGAATGAGCAGAAAAAGAAGTCACGCTGTGATGTATTCTCAGGGTAAGACATCCAACTATATGGAGAATTTTAAAATTTAGTGACCTCTCAAGGATGTCCTGAGTTTAGATGAGAATCAGGTCATTATAACCTCCCACTGATTATTCACTGGCTATGGGCCATCCCAAGAAGTAGGTATGATACTGAATATCTTGAGCTGAGGCAGTTATCCAACGGAACCAATAGCTGAAGGCCAGCAACACTCCTCAGAGATGAAGTAATAAGTTCTCGATTCCTAGGGAAGGATATGGGCAGTATTACAGTGCCTACAAGAGTATACACAAAACACTACCTTTAAGTGGCTTCTTTCATCTAATTTCAACCCTGAACATGAAACTATATGACTGTACAACTTGAGGGCCATATGAAGAGTGACAAAGGACAGAATGATGAGGGGGAGAGAGAGAGAGCGCGAGCATTCACCCTAATGCCTATTCCATGACATGTGAGAGAGTAAAGTGCAGCTTGGCCCAGAAAAGAAGACACAGAGTCAACTTAAATGGACAACAGAAATGAGTCCAGGCCAAAAGCACATTGAAGTTTATCCCTTGGAAAGCTCTATATCTGAAATAATCAAGCTTAATCTGTCGTTAGCTACCCTTGGCCATAACTCATACAGGGAGCTGTAAGAAAGCTCTGTGTGGGGTGGGGGAGGTGGCATGAGAAGGATAAGAGGAAGAGGCCTTCTTTACCTTTCCAAATGAATGGTTAAATTCTACAAGACTCTGTGATCTACTGGATGAAGGGGTGAAGAAAAGAGGTATCTTAAGGATAATGTCAATATTTTTCCTTAATGGTTGCAAATTAAAGAGGACATGACAGCTTATTCAATTAATTGTATGAAGATGATAGACTATTCATTTTGAAAAAATACTAAAATGAGATTCATATCTCATATCACATATAGAAAATGAATTCTACACAGAGTATATAACTGAACACTTCAAATCAATATGTAATTATAAACTTTAATCACATGAAACACACACACCCTTTTTGCCACACACTCCAGATGCCTAGCAATGACAGAAAAAAAGTAAAGCTAAATAGATGCACGAATATGCCAGGAATAAGAAGACAGCTGCACAGCTAAACAAAAAAATATGAGTAGGGTTGCCAGATAAAGTACAGCATGCCCAGTTACATTTGAATTTCAGATAAAAAACAAATGTCTTTTTGGTATAAGTAGGCTCTATGCAATATTTAGGATATACTTATAACCAAAACATTATTTTTAGCATTTACTATTTAATGTATTTAGCATGTTTAGTAAGTTCTTAATGTTTAGACTATTTTATTTACTAAATCTGGCAATAAAAATAAGTTATTCTTCAAAGAAAAGAGAAAGTAAGATTGGAAAAATTATGAAAGGAACTATTTACAAAAATTCCTAGAGGGCAGGGAGAAAGGACTAATATTAAAGGTGGTATTCAACTAAAGTGTTTTACCCTGGAGATGGCATATACCAAGCACAGGAATGTAGTCCAGGAGTATCCCCCACGTGACTATTGAGGTAAAGGGATGAATAAACAGGTAGTTGTATTTCATCATATCCCCTCTTTCTTTGGGCCAATTTGCCAAGTAATTGATTGTCTGCCTTAAAGCAACAGCAGTGGAGACAGGAGCTTGGGTAACAGAAGCAAAGCTACACAAATTGTCTATGGACCTTTCACTCTCATTTAAGAAATGGAGCATTAAAAGCCACTGAAGTCTACTGTATTTAAACTCTCAAACAACAGTGGCAAAGATACAAGGTAAACTCAAACAAGAAATCTTAAATATAAGTGTGTATTGGTCCATTCTCACACTGCTATACTACCTGAGACTGGATCATACACAAACCAAAGAGGTTTAACTTACAGTTCTGCATGGCTGGGGAGGCCTCAGGAAACTTACAATCATGGCAGAAGGTGAAGGGGAAGCAAGGCATTTCTTACATGGCAGCAGGAGACAGAGCAAGCACAGGGAAAACTGCCAGTTTGAAAACCATCAGATCGTGTGAGAACTCCCTCACTGTCATGATCCCCCATTATCCAATCATTTCCCACTAGATCCCTCCCTCAACACATGGGGATTACAATTTAAGATGAGAATTGGGTGGTGACAAAGAGCCAAATCATATCATTCTTTCCTGGCCCTTCCCAAATATCATGTCCTTTTCAAATTTCAAAACCAAGCATGCCTTCCCAAACAGTCTCCTAAAGTCAACTCATTACAGCATTAACCCAAAAGTCCAAGTCCAAAGTCCTATCTGAGACAAGGCAAGTCCCTTCCATCTATAAGCCTGTAAAATCACAAACAAGTTAGTTACTTCCAAGATACAATGGAGTTACAGGCATTGGGCAAATGTTCCTATTCCAAATGGGATAAATTGGCTAAAACAAAGGAGCCACAGGCCCTATTCAGGTCGAAAACTCAGTCAGGCAGTCATTATATCTTAAAGCTCCAAAATCTCCTTCAACTCCACGTCTCACATCCAGGGCATGTTGATGCAAGGGGTTGGCTCTCAAGACCTTGGGCAGCTTCACCACTGTGGCTCTGCAGGGTACAGCCCCTTTGGCTGCTTTCATGGGCTGTCTTTGAGTGCCTGTCACTTTTCCAGGCACGTGGTGCAAGCTGTCGGTGGATCTACCATTCTGGGATCTGGAGGACAGTGGCCCTCTTCTCACAGCTCCACTAGGCAGTGTGCCCCAGTGGGGGTTCTGTGTGGGGACTCCAACTCCAACTCCACATTTCCCTTCCACACTGCCCTAGCAGAGATTCTCCATGAGGGCTCTGACTCTGTAGCACACTCTGCCTGAACATCCAGGCATTTCCATACATCCTCTGAAATCTAGTCAGAGGCTCCCAAAGCTCAACATCCACACCTGTGGGCACAACAGTATGTGGAAGCTGCCAAGACTTGAGGCTTGCACTATTTGAAGTCACAGCCTGAGCTGCACCTTGGCGCCTTTTAGCCGTGGCTGGAGCTGGAGTGGCTGGGATGCAGGGCATCAAGTTCTGAGGCTGCACAGAAGAGTGGGCCCCTTGTCTCAGCACACAAAACCATTTTTTCCCTTCTAGGCTTCCGGGTCTGTGATGGAAGGGGCTGCCTCGAAGATCTCTGACATGTGATGGATACATTTTCCCCATTGTCTTGGCTATTAACATTCAGTTCCACGTTACTTATGAAAATTTCTGCAGCGGGCTTGAATTTTTCCCGAGAAAATGAAGTTTTCTTTTCTACCAAATGATCAGGCTGCAATTTTTTTAAACTTTTATGATCTGCTTCTCTTTTAAATGTAAGTTCCAATTTCAAATCATCTTTCTGTGAACACATGTAAGTGTATTCTTTCAGGAAAAGCCAGGTCACATCTTGAGTGCTTTGCCGCTTAGAAATTTCTTTTAGACACTCTAAATCATCTCAAGTTTAAAGTTCCAAAGATCTCTCAGGCAGGGCCACAATGCTGCCAATCCTTTTGCTAAAGCATAGCAAGAGTGACTTTTGTTCCAGCTCTCAATAAGTTCCTCATCTCCATTTGAGACCACCTCAGCCTGGACTTCATTGTCCATATTACAATCAGCATTTTGGTCAAAACCATTCAACAGTCTCTAGGAAGTTCCAAACTTTCCTTCATCTTCCTTTCTTCTTCTGAGCCCTCCAAACTGCTCCAAACTCTGCCTGTTAACCCAGTTCTAAAGTCACTTCTACATTTTCAGGTTATCTTTATAGCAGTGCCCCACTCTATCAGTACCAATTATCTGTATTAATTCATTCTCACATTCCTATAAAGATTATACCTGAGACTGGTAATTCATAAACAAAAGAGATTTAATTGCCTTACAGTTCTGCAAGGCTGGGAGGCCTCAGGAAACTCATAATTATGCCAGAAGGTGAAGGTGAAGGTGAAGGTGAAGGTGAAGCAAGGCATGTCTTACATGGCAGCAGGAGACAGAGACATGGCGTACAGGGAAAACTGCGCTTTGAAAACCATCAGTTCTTGTGGGAAGTCCCTCACTATCATGAAAACAGTGTGAGGAAAACCACCCCCATGATCCAATCACCCACCAGATCCCTTCCTTGACACATGGGGATTACAATTTGAGATGTAATTTGGGTGGGGACATAGTACCAAACCATATCAAAGTATGAGTTCTAAATAAAAAATCAGCAAATATATGCAGAAATTTAGGGCCACTAAGGAGAAACAAGCAGATTCAATAAGCAGAACTAGTACTTGTGGAGGAAAAAAAAATTAATATAGGAGACGGAACAAAAAAATTGATAGTTATGTAGTCATGCACCACATGAGGATGGTTCCATCCATGACAGACAGCTTATACATGGTGGTTCCATAAGATTATAATGGAGCTGAAAAATTCCTGTCACCTAGTGAAGTCACAGCCATTGCAACCTCATAACATAATACATTACTCACATGTTTGTGGTGATGCTGGTATAAACAAACTTACTGCACTGCCCGTTTTATAAAAGTATAGCATATACAATTATGAATAGTATATAATACTTAGCCAAAAGACATTCAAGGGATATAGTGAATTAAGATATTTTAGGTATGTAAACATTTACAATTCGTACATAGCCCATCAAGTGAAAAAAATGAACGCAAGAGAAAGTGTCAAATGCACAGGTGACCAAATAAATTAGTAAAATATTATCACATATTTTTATTGCTAATTCTTAACATGAATTTGTAAATAAAATTTCACATGAACACAGAATACATATTTGCAGAAGAGAGTGAATATAAATACTAGATTATTCAAAATATTGTTGAGGAATGAAGGCTAATTAAGTTAACCATTTAAGTTCAAGCACTAAAAAACTAGATGCGAAATATAACTTGAAAACATCTAGAGAAAAAGAGAAATTGCATAACTTTCAACTCTGGGAAGAAATGAGTACAAAAATCAATCTGAAGCAATCAGAATACATATGGGTATACTTAAAAAGCAAAAAATTAAAAAATCATCTATTTGTTATATACTAGAAGTATATTAAAAACTCAGTGACATACTGGAGCAGACACTCGATGCTCCCATTTCCTGCCATTTTAATCCATGTTTAAGTTTGCCTGAAGCTGAAGTGGACAGATCCCAACACAATTTCTTACCATATCAAGTGCCTGAGCTTTCTCCTTCTGTTTCTAAAGGTTTTCTCCAGCACCACTGGAGTGTGCTCAGTTTGTATCCAGGAAAGCCCCAAAGATCTGAGAATTCCATATTCCCAGGTGCAACCCTTAAACAATGAGGAACTGAATCTGATGGATAAATATCCCCAACTTCCCATTTCTTTGGTGGAATGCTTGTAAGGTACCTCACAGGGTTCCTGGTAAGATTGAGCCCCAGTTGCACACAGTGGTAACCTGCTTGTTAACACATCCTTTAATTGGCTTCTTCTCTTGCCCTGTTGACTTTCCCCACTTGCTGTGTGGTTCCTGGGATGGCACCCCAGATAAAGTACCAGCACTTAAGTCCTTTTCTTAGGGTCTGCTTTTAGGGGAACCAAAACCAAGACAGTTGTAAGAATTGGTATACTAATAACCCCTGGTGTGCTGTGACATCATAATTACTAAGACTTTCAGTGGTTGTGGACTGGAGTGAAGTACAGGTGGCTTAAAAATATGGAAGCAAAAGTCATTAAAGGGATTGTGGAGTTACCTATTTTAGGTAGCTACCTTAGAATCCCTGAATAAGAGAATAACAGGCTCAGGTTAGCCAACTGCAAACCTAGAGCTTGTTGCTGAAAACCAGAAAAACTCAATGCCAATATTTAAAGAACCCTTATCTCCTGTAATAATAAGGCAGTTTTACTAAGCAGGTATAAGATTTGATTCCTAGAGTGGTAAAGCTACAAAAGAGATTGAGTACATACCCCAGAAACTCTCCTATGCTAAAATCAGGGGCCCTGCTTGGGAAAGAGTTGTAATCCAAAATCTAGAATGATGATATTTGGGTGTGCATGCCTGAGAAGCTTAAATCTTCAGATTCCTTTGAAAACCCCAGGCCAGCAGAAGCAGCCACCTTTCTATAGTACTGTATCTACTGTTGCAAAGATGTCACAAAATGCCACATTTCAGGCAAATGCAACATAAAATGATGCTTATCCTCCTTAATATACTCCTCTTCCTTCTCTTATGGTCTAGATCAATAATCAGAGACATTTCAGCATAGCTCACTCAGTTAACATAGCTTGGCATAGCAAAACCCCAATAGATTATTTACCAAAACAAAGATCTACAGTATCTTACCAATGTATTTCAGTGGGGCCTAGAGTAACACACTTAAGTGTAGGTCTTCAGGGTTAGAACAGAGGCACAGATTTAGAGGCACAGGGTTAGAACAGAGAACAGAATACTCAATAGGAACCAGTTTGTTGATATGGGGGCTCATCCCTGTAACTTAGGAAACATTAGCTTGATGAAGTTATATGCACTCAGTCCTAGTATACTTTCAGGATGGCTGTTTCAAACTCAGACACAAATACATCCCTCATCAAATTAGGTGGCAATGCCACCGTCTGTTCTGGCAGAGCAATGAGAAAGGCATCAGAAGACCCAGGAAGGTGGGCATGTTAAAATGGATTTACTATGTGAGACTAGCAAACCTGCTGTGAAAAAAGGAAACAGAAAGACAGGAAAGTAAATAAGAAAATAAGGAAGGAGGAAAGCAAGACAGAACAGTACCCAGAACACAGTAGATGCTTGATAAATATTTGGTGGCAAATTGATGAAATGCATAAATTAAAACCCAAAATAGTAGTACAAAAATGTGATAGGTCTCGATTATCATAATTAATAAGCTTGATCTTTAACATATGAAATGATGTCCTTTGTTTTCCTTCTAACATTTTCTCTTATATATATAGCATAACAATATTGATCAAGCATTAGAAAACAGAATAAATCTCAACAAATTCTAAGTAGGTCCTATCATATTAGCGACATTACCTGAATGCAATGCAGTAAAATTAGAATAGAAAAATCAAAAGGAAGCCCCCTTGACTCTAAAATTTTGTAGTTAGAAATCAGCTATTCAAATAAATTTGATGATAATGAAGAAATAGAGATATAATGGCAATTAATTTAGTACTGAATTAACTATGTATAAAAATCTATCTAAAGCATTCAGAATACATTTTATAGTCTTCAATATATTTATCAGAGAAATTTTTATAAAATTATGCTGTTAAATAAAAATCTAAAAAAATGAAAAACTGCCTCAAAGTGAAAGAAAAAATAGTAATAAATGTAAACAAATAAATAAATAAATAAAATAGAAGAAAATATAAATTAATAAAACCATACACTACCCTTTTTTGGAGAGGGTGCAGCATACCTATATAAGAGCTAAATCTTTGATAGGTACTATCAGAGAGGAAAAATGAGAGAATATACAATTACAAATATTGTTAAAGATATGTAAATTAGGTGTGGTCAAAAATAATATCTGGGAAGATTCAGAGTGTATTACTTCTAATTCTAGAAATATTTTAAATAATTTCTATTTAGGACTCTCTCAACCTCCTTCTTTCCTATAGGTGCCTTTACTCACTTGAGACAAGAGGCACTTAATTACTTCCTACATGTGGGCTCCTCTTTCAAGTAGTAAAGACTACTGGGTAAAAGAGAGAAAAACAATTGCTCTTCCATTCCCTTCCCACATCCAGGGACTGATGTGCAATTCTGGGAGCATCTAGATTTACTGATAATTATCTCCGTGGAACCTTGTCCTTGACCGACATAGCAATGGTCTCCTTTAAAATTTTTCTTCAAACTGCAATAAAACCAACACTACACTTTTAGCATACTTCCCATGACAACAGAGTCTGAAACTGATGGCAAGGAACTTAGATGCATAACATACAAGCAAAGGTTGTGTTGTCACTTGGACTTTCTTATTTCCATACTGTTTGCTCATGATTAATAATAATAGCTACTTAAAAATATTCTTTGGTCTAAGCAAGATGAATATTTTTCATACATGTGGTCTAAAACTAATACATCTGAAAACTGATCAAGAAATTCTGCTAACTTTGCTATTAGCAACCTTAAAATTATCCTAGAGCCTATTATTCTTTCAGTCTGTTTTTTTTTCAAGAACTTGTTTTGTTGCGTGTATAACAATCTAGGTTATAAATGCACACCTTCCTTAACAGTATGCAGGAAAATAGGTCCAGGATCCCAGGGCATCAAGAAGTCCACTTAATTCCAAGAACACTATTGTTTTAGGACACTACCTTACCTCTCCTCTCCATCACTTTCATTCTGTTTTGTTTATAAATGAATGTAATGGCTAATAACATTCTCTATTGCTCTCCCCAATGTAATTATTGGGCCTATTTGAGGTATCTGCTTACTCTGGTTTATTTTTTACAACACCTAACATCATTTGTATTACTTTCTAGGATGTAGTCACTGAATTATTAAATTCATGGAACTTTCTCAAAGCCTTGATTCAAATATAAGGACAATATTTTGGCTAAAATATCTGAAATACAAACTAAAGTCATAAAATGCAGCATACCAAGGTCTAAAAATAATATTTATTACATAGCTATACAATAGTTTTTCAGTGCTTCTGTAGGTGTGGATGCCTTATGGGAGAATCTGAATTTTGTCTTTATATGTTAATGTATTATCAAAGTTTTCTACATGAACATGTATTATTTATATTTTGAGGTTAATATTATTTAGAAAAATAAAATAGAACATTTAAAGCTGAAGTGTCTCTTTCTATACCTTTAAGAATGTTATTCTGAAATCACAGGTATTTACATTTATTGTTCATATCAGAAAATATGAAGAAAAAAGAATTACAACAAAAGCGTACAATTTGCAGAGACAAAAGGAATCATGGAAGTAATATTTTTTATCTTTCAGATGAGGAAACTCAGAAAAAAAGTGTATTGACTTGTTTCATGTTACATCTCCAGTTAATAGGATGGCTGAGAATGCAACCTCCTGAGTGTCATATGTTTCTGTCTATTATCCTTACGAATGGTTTATGTTTCCCAGTTGTTTTGATCCCATCATCCCTACCATATAATGAGATTTTTAAAGAACTGAGTATCCTAGTTTTATTACAATTCCCTATACAGCAGTAGCTTGAACACTAAGAATTCAATGCATGTCAACTTATTGAATATCTGTGATCCTGCAGAAAATAAAATGCTTTCAAAAGAGGTAAAAACGTAAATACAAGAGAGGTGATAGTAGGGTGGTTCAGAATTAACTACAAGGAATTCAATATAAGACAATTTCACAGAAATAATTCTTAGGTATTAAAGGCAATTACTTAAAAGTAAAGCCATTTCATAAACCACTAAGCATGAGGATAAGAAAAGACAGGATGATTTAATACAAGTCAAAAATGGTCTTGATGTGAATTCTGGTGGGCATTAGAGATTTGCTGTTTCCCAAATCAACTGTTTTTATGTAACCTAGATTTCTGATGAGGTTAGTTTGCTCTATAAGATCTAGATGAGATTCCTTTGAATCCCCACCTCATATCTGTGGCTGTTCAATGTCCTACCCAAAGTATAGGTAAATTCCCCCAAGCTTATATTACCAATGAATTAAACACAGCCAGAAATAAAAGCCATTGGTAATGTAAATTGATGTGAGCCTTTGAAAAATACTTCTAATAGTGTCAAGATATTCTCCTTAGCTATATGATACTACATAGAATAAATAAATATTTGCCAACACATTTATTTTTCTGTCTCCAGCATCAAATCTGAGAGCTATGAATTAATCGATTATATCCAACTTGGTCAGTAATAAGTTATAAACTATGGCTATGTAATTATAGAATATTGCTTATTTATAGAATGGAAATTTTAAAGAAAAACATGAAGAGTTTCTTAATTTTTTAAAATTCATTTTCTTTTACCTAAAGCATTCTCATATTCCTTGTAAGTTAGAAGCCTAGGATGTCTAACAAATTTTGCTAAGTAAGTAAACAGCCTTGGGCCAAGAGGAATCCAGTATGGTAAGAAGCCTCTCAATTCCCATCCCACATTCAGGTATCCAAAGATTTCCTCCTAAAGACTTGCAGACAATCCAAATGTGTGACTAAACTCATTGAAGGATTTTATGTTACATTTTTGTTACACCTACCTCTCCCTCAAAAATAGTAAGTACCGATTATAAACAGACAGATTGACCAATAAATGATGAGCTTTCTGAGAAAAATACACCTGCTGCTTCATTTCGTGCTTAAAAAACAACAACAAAAAAGAATAAGAAACAAATTTCAAAGATTGTGATTAGGCAGACTAAGAAAAATAAACACAAAAAACCTTTCACCTCACATAAATTGTTTTAACAACTTAGCTAGATTTTAATTACACAAAATAAAAATGCAAACTTCATATTTATTGGTCAGTATAATTATGTTAAATTCTTTTATAGAACTGCCATGACTTGGTGAAGAATACTTGTTGATTCATCATGTTTCATCCCCCTTGTGATGTCAAAATAGAAACAGATAGCTGGGGTGGGCACCATCTTGCAACACCATCCTCAGACTAACAGAGTAAAATTATTCTCTCTACTTAGGTTATTTCAGGGTTTTAGCAAGGGTTCTCCAGAGAAACAGAATCTACAGGATATACAGATAAAAATAAGTTTAGTAGGGGAATGGGCTAATGTGATCATGGAGGTTGAGAAGTCCCATGACAGGCTACTTGCAAGCTGGAGAACGACGAAAGCTGGTAGCTGGCTCAGGCCAAGTCCCAAAGCCTCAGAACCAAGGAAGCTGATGGTACAATTCTCAGTCTGAAGCCAAAGTCCCAAGAGCCCCACGGATTGCTGATGGCAAGTTCCAAGTCCAAAGGCCAGAAAGTCTGGAGTTCTAATGTCCAAGGGCAGAGGAAGGACTTCTCATCTCTGGGAGAGAAAAAAATAAAATTCTCCCTCCTCTGCCTTTTTGTTTTGTCTGGGCTGTTGCCCCCCGACTTGAGGGCATATCTTCTCCCTCAATCCACCCACTCACATGCCAATCTCTGGAAGTATTCTCACAGACATCTAGGACAGCCCAATCTTTAATCAAAATCAAAGTCACCTGGGTTTCCCTTTTAGCAGAGGGGCAAGCTCAGTGCCTGCTGAAGCAGTGAGCATGAATAGTGCTTTACCAGCTATCCCTTTATCCAGTCAAGTTGACATCCCCAAAAAAACCACCACAAGGAAGCTAGAATGTGCCAAAATGGAAGTAGAGTTTGAAAGATGGGGTTTCCAAAGGTGAAGGGGGTCGTGGGAAAGAAACATTTCAATTCTACCCATTTTCCAGGACCTAATAATAGTTCTACTTCTCATAAGTTTAGCACTGCTCACCAACCAATCATGAATTCCTTCTGCTCTAACATAGTATAAAAGATTCAAAAAGAGATTAATGAACAGTATTAAGACGTGTAGTGCATTTATCTCATATGAGAATTGGAAATGCTTTCTTTTACTTCTTTACTATAAAAATCACAGACTTTCCCTGAGGTAAAGATATTCTAAATCTGTATCATTTTGGCTAAAATTTCTAGAAACAACCATAAGTTTATTAATGACATCACTAAATCTGATCATGTTATTAAAATTTTTCAGGTTGGGCAATTTGAAGTCACAGTCATTATTAGTGTTCCTAATTATTAGATTAATATATGTTAATTATAACAAAAACTTTTTTTTTTTTTTGAGACGGAGTCTCACTGTGTCGCCCAGGTTGAAGTGCAGTGGCACCATCTCGGCTCACTGCAACTTTCGCCTCTGGGGTTTACGCCATTCTCCTGCCTCAGCCTCCCCAGTAGCTGGGACTACAGGTGCCCACCCCAACACCTGGCTAATATGTTATATTTTTAGTAGAGACGGGGTTTCACCGTGTTAGCCAGGATGGTCTTGATCTCCTGACCTCATGATCCGTCCGCCTCAGCCTCCCAAAGTGCTGGGATTGCAGACGTGAGGCACCACGCCTGGCAAAAAAAAACTTTTAAAAATAGAGATCATATAGAAAGAAATACAACTATAGACAAACAACCACCCAAAAATATTCTAAATTCCCAGACCCAAATCAAGATTGCCACTGCAAATATTGTCAGCTCATTTTTTAAACCACTTCTAAGCTTTCAATTCCATTGAGATGAACTCATAGACCAGCCATCATATTTCATCACTTCTGGTATTTTCTGCTTTTTACCTATGTGAAGCTTATAAGCAATACTGTAGTGTACTGTATACATACATATACTGTATGTATATACCCTCACGGTATACTTGGATTAATTTACATTTTTAGAAAAAATTTCATGTCTCCATTTTTATTTAAATCTTTCAAAGAGATTGATGGTAATTAGACTGCATGTGTATGTGTGTGTGTGTATGATTTAAGTCACAGTTAATAAAGCTAATGCAGCTCTTATGAGCAGAGCCCTATGGAGTAAAGTATCTTCTAGATTGTTTTATGGACTATCTGTTTATCTACTTCTAAAGAGGGCTACTGATGGGTAGGGGACACAAAATGGCCCATCAGCCTATATCAGTAATCAAGTCCTTCTGCCCCTGAGTGCTTTCTGCACAATAATAGAACTTGACCTCATGAGACAAGCATCCAGGAGTTTTCATTGTTACAACCAACTGCCTAACAGATAATTGGCATGCTTTGTGTTTTATGAAATTAACTGTATACCAGATAGCACCCAGCTCACTCTGGTACAAATGGAAGATTATGCACCATAACTAAGAAAGTAGACAGTCATTTAGCTTATTGTCTATAACATGAAATATATGTCATTCTCCAAAAATATCACCATAATAATAGTTAATGTATAGTGTTTAATATAATAGCTTGATGATATATCAGTACAAATGAGCTACACTATATTGGCTTCACAGGATTATTTTTACTGCACTCCAGTTCATACCATTAATCAACTCAAATAAATATTATTTTTAGAAGTTTTATCAAATGTATTATTGCTTAATTGTGATGCTTCAAATGAAGGATGTTGTCTCTAATATCAAAGTGTCTTTTAATATCATGTATTGCCCATAAGATTTCATGGGAGAACTATTATTCAAGTCTCAGTTCCAGAAACACCTATCTTCTGAGTAACAGTAGGTTTATATTTGTCTTACTAACATGATGAATCTTCTACTGGATCATGATCCTCACTTTTATCTGACTTAAGTGAATTAGAGCTGAATGTGGCATATTTCTAGTAACTAGTAGGTCCTCTGATGTGCATTTCTGCCTGTGTTCTATGAATCCCTGCCTCTGTTATCTTCCTATTCTTATTTTTTCTTTACTTAATTTGTCAGCTATTTGCTTTAGCCATTTTCCTTACACATATTGTAAGCTGCTTCAAGTCCTTTTTGAAACAAATAAATATAAATTAGTAATGTTTATTTCATCAGGCTTCATGTTTATAAAGGATAATTTGCTCCTATATTTATCTAAATATTTTAACAATTTGTGTATATTTTAATACTCATTGAGTTTGTACAAGAATAAAATCACCCTTGAAACTATGTTAATAGCATTTTCTTATCTTCAATTTTTATTGAATTAGGCAACAAAAAAACCTTGAAAATCCTCTTATTTTTCTTTTAGCTCAAAGATTCGTGAGGATTTTTCAAGCAAAGTTAAGTAATAAGATAAATAAAAAGATTTCTAAAGGGGATACAAATTAATAAACCACAAGAAACTTCACTAATCCAGTATAGAAAATTAGTTCTTAAGAAATCTCTTGGTAATCTACTTTTCAAAGTTCTCCAGTTTGTTCAATAACAATATAAATTTGTATTGGTCCCAGAGGAAGTCACCTCTATGTAGGTAGCATGGTTTCAGTGTTTAGCTTATAATTAAGCACTTGAAATACTTGAGAATATGATTATCGGGGCATCAACCCATTGCATAATAATTTTTTTCTTCTTCCCTCAGATAAATACTGTAAGTGTGTCAGCATGAGCCACCGATTTACAAGATGCATTATGCATAGTGAATTGGTCAGTATTATCTCCACTCTCTTCTACTTAGGAGACAAAGTTGAGATTACACAAATTAAGCCACTTTGTCATTCTTTGATTTCCTTACTTGTTTCCGTATGCTTAAGAATGGAATTACTTCTGCAAAAGTAAAATCAAGGACACATTTTACTCTATAGACACTATAGACATACATAAATATATAAAGGTAATAATCCATTTATTTAGGAAAAGATGCCATTTAAAGTGAAACTAGGGTGGGTACAGTGGTTCATGCCTATAATCCCAGTGAGCTGGGGGACAGAGGCAGGAAAATTGCTTGAGGTCAGGAGTTTGAGGCCAGCCTGGGCAATAGAGCAAGACCCTATATCTACCAAAATAAAAAACATAAAAATTAGCCAGGCATGGTGACATATGCCTGTAATCCTAGCTACTTGGGATGTTGACACAGGTGGATCGCTTGAGCCCAGAAGTTCAAGGTTACAGTGAGCTATGATCATGACACTGCACTCCAGCTTGGGCAACAGTGAGTCCCTGTCGCTAGAAACAATAAAAAATAATAAAGCGAAACTAAGGTGAGCAATATGGCAGAGCATATAGCATTTTAAAGAGACAGGCAGTTTTAGAAGTGGTTTAATTCAGGCCCCTGATTTTTAGATGATACTGTTGGCCAGAAAGCTGAGTGATTTTCCCCAGCGTCATGAAGCAGGTTAAAACTCAGGCCCTCTGATGGCCCAAATCTGCACATAAGTATCAATACCTCTTTGAGAGAAAATGCTTTTGTCACCTTCCATAATATCTTTTGATCACAAGGAATATTTGTTATATAATGACCTCTATATTAGGTTGGTTCAAAAATGATTGTGTTTTTTGCAATTAAAATGCCAAAACAGCAATTACTTTTGCATCGACCTATTATGTTCTTTTAAAAAATTATTCTAAATACAACTTTTTGGGACAGTGGTTTGTATTTGAATCATTTTGCCATGTCTAATTAGTGGAAATAATGAACTTTCTATTCACATAAGAACACTCAACAAACAAATTTCATAGGGCATAGAGAAGGGTAGGAATGAATTATAGAAAAAAACACTAAAAATAAAATCATGAATTTGTAGGAAATTTTCTTCTCAGTTGTGTGTGCCTTCATATTTATTTTAGCCAACTTCTATACAAAATTTGTCTAGATACCAACATCAACTAGATAAAATGTAGATATTAATATTAACTATTCAGGAAGTAATTTGGTAGCAAATGACAGAAAAAAAAAAACAAGCAAAATTTTGATTGAAACTGTGCATTTTTTGACTCATATAACTTGAAAGTTGAGGAGTATTTTTAGGACTGGCCAGCTACAGAAAATAAAACAATGTCAAAAAACTTTCTTGCTTGTGCCATTACGTTTTCTACATTGCTATGGCTTGGTTAAATTCTTAGCTCCCTCTACAAGGTAGAAAGATAGCTGCCTACACCATACAGCTTATAAATCATCGTAAGAGCAATTCCAGTGGGGCAGGTAGAAGGATATTGTCTTCAGTAGTTCCAAGAAAAATCCTAGAATCTAACCCTCAGAACTCTAATTGGATCATCTACTCATCCCCTAAATTAATCCTTGGAATTTGTTTGCTTAAGTCTGGTCAAAAGGCCACTCACAGAGCAGGGTTCAACTCCATCTCATTCAAAACACATAGCGTATAAATGGAAAAAGCAAGAATGCTTTTGCCAGAAGTAAATATGAAAGTTGAGCAGGCCAAAAATGACAGATGTCTTCTGCAGTGTATTTGTTAGGCAGGGAAGAAAGTTTGGAGCTTCTTTCCCTTCCTTATCTCCCTGTTTTGCCCCCATAAGAAGTTGCTATGGATTATTTTCTACTACACTGACTGGAGCACACACAAATAATAGGTAGAATAACAGTGCGTCACCAGATTTCACATGGACACAGTCATCAGCCTAACTCCCTCTGTCCGTGGGACAGAAATACTAAGTAGTAGATCTGTTTTCAAAGTTGAATACTAGGCTTATCATGTTTTCTCTCCATTTCTTTCTATTCCATTTCTCTATTACCATCATAGTAGTAAAACCCAAGCAAAGATTTGATGTTACAGAAGGGGAGTTTGAAAACAAGATAGAGAGCAGTCTTTATTTAGAGTTAGGACTGAAACTTTTTAGGCCTACCTAGTTTAAGAAAGTGCTCCCTGTGATCTAGCACCAACATAGATTACTATTACCAACTATCCACTCACTCCCTGTGATCCAGCCCTAACATGGATCGCTATTATCGGCTGTCCACACTCTCCTTATAATAGAATTATTCATTCATGCCCTTTTCCAAGCAGTTTTGTAATGCCTTTCTGTTGAAGTGAACTCCGGTGTCTCTCCAAATATGGGTTTAGCTATATGATTTGTTTTGGCCAATCATATGTGAGTGAATATAATCTGTGATGCATCAAATCAGAGGCTTTAAATTAGCTCAAATGGTTTGCCTTGTGCTTTTGTGCTTCTGCCATCTGTCATCAGAAGATTTTTGCCTGGGTCCTAGAATGAGAGACATGTAGAGCAGATATGAATCTAGTTGCAGTCTAAAGAAAGCCACCCAAGCCAACTGCCAGACCTGTGAGTGAGACAATGGCTCTTGTTTTAAATCACTGGCATTGTTGGGTTGTTTGTTAAGCAGACTTACCATGCAAAACTGACTAAAACTACATCTTATATAAGTTGTCTGCAATGCAACAACTTGGCCAATTTGGGCGAAAGACAAATCTAAGAAAAACATTATCTTAAGATACTAGAGACATAACTCATATGCTCTCTTTTCAGAGCACTCTTGGGGTATTGCATTTGTTTTAAGACTAATAACCAAAGTAGAATCAAATTACCTCAATGTCATTACTTGCTTCTCTCCAACAGTTTGAAGTTGATATATTAGTCATTGAGTTATTTTTAACATGCCCTCTCTTCTGTCTTCTTTTCTCATATTATACAGCTGGCCTCAGACTTCTCATACCAAATGTTCTTTCCTTCAAACCCACACACCTCACCCTAATCTAAATCTTTCAATCCTTGTGCTACACTCTGTTTCCTTTCTAATTCAATTGACAAAGCAGCAAAGAACATTTCTGGCAAACAAGGATTTCCCTGGAAGACTTGAAAGGAGAGATTAGGGCAAACCAGAATTCTCTTTCCCTGGTAGGCAGAGAAAACAGCCACACTTGTCCACAGGCTTTCCCTACAAACTGCATGGGGAAAAGGAATTAGTCATGGCCAGTATGGGGGCATTTCCACTCCCCTCATCCTGTTCATGTCAGTCAACAAACGTCATCTTAATAAAAAAAATTACAAGTCATTCTCTTTTCTATGTGCCTGTATTTTATTGAATTTTTAATTATAAAAAGAAATGCTGTTTTACTGTAAAAAATTAATGCAGTTATTTCAAAAAGTTAATCAACTAATAATTCCTTTTCTCCAACATCTCCGAAGTAATCAGTGTCAAATGTTAATTGTACAATTTTTGAAATATTTATTTATATTTATACTAACATATGATTTTCTACTTTTTTCTATAAAATGATCTCTTTTATCTAAGATGTGTGTTTTTTTTTTTTCTCTCTATATCTGATAACATACGACGGACATCTCTTCAAGTAAATACATGTTAAAATCTAACTCATTTTTAATCAAAAATAGCTACATAAGTCTTTAGTCCATTTTAATTTGATGTCTGTATATGGTGAGAAATAAAGGTCTAGTTTCATTCTTCCATGTATGTTTCACTCTTCTGTATATATTTATCTGGGTTATCTATTCTGTTTCCTTGGTTACGTGTCTATTTTTATGTCAGTACCATGCTTCTTTGGTTAGTATAGCCTTGTAG
Source organism: Chlorocebus sabaeus (assembly GCF_047675955.1). Classification (NCBI taxonomy): domain Eukaryota; kingdom Metazoa; phylum Chordata; class Mammalia; order Primates; family Cercopithecidae; genus Chlorocebus; species Chlorocebus sabaeus. The sequence continues at coordinate 71,250,336 of NC_132913.1, read as the reverse complement.
TATAGTTTGAAGTCTGGTAGTGTGGTGTCACCAGTTTTCTTTTGGCTCAGGATTGCTTTGGCTACTTAGGTTTTTTGCAGTTCCATACACACTTTAGAATTGCTTTTCTATTTGTGTGAATAATGCCATTAGTATTTTCAAATGAATTGCATTGAATCTGCAGATAACTTTGGATAGTGTGGGCATTTTAACCATCTTATTTTTTTCAGTCCATGAGCATGGCATATATTTTCATTTTGTGTGTGTGTGTGTCCTCTTCGATTTTTTTAATCAGGGTTTTATAGTTTTTATTATAGAGATCTTTCACTTCTTTGATTAAATTTATTCCTAGGTGTTTTTAATAGTTATGAATAGTTTTTAATAGTTATTGTAAATAGGATTGGTTTCTCAATTTCTTTTTCAAATGGTTCACTGTTAGAATATAGAAATGCTACTAATTTTTATATGTTGATTTTGTATCCTGAAACCTTACTGAATTAGTTTACTATTTCTAACAGTTTTTTGGTGGAGTCTTTAGGTTTTTCTAAATATAGGCTCATGTTGTCTGTGAACAAGGTTAATTGGACTTCTTCCTTTCCAATTTGGATGCCCTTTCTTTCTCTTGCCTAATTGCTCTGGCCAGGACTTCTGGTATTATGTTGAATAAAACTGGTAAAAGGAGACATCTTTGTCTTGTTCCAGGTCTTAGAGGTAAGGCTTTTAGTGGATATCTGAAATTTATTTATCTTAAGAGTAATTGCAAATATCACTGAGAGAGCTAACATACTAAGTCTCATTATACTTTTACATATTTTTTAATACTTTTGTAAAATTTTGCTTGAGAGTAAGTTTTATGTAGAAACAGCCAATGAATTAAATAACAATATTCAAAAAGCATTAACTAACTAGAGTAAAAATTACATAGAGCAAGATTAAGTAAATCAAAGAAAACTTCATCTAAATTGTAACTTTATGGAAGGAAAGACCTAAACAGATGACTTTGTATTGAAGGTATTTTGGAAAGCAAATACAGTTCAACTCTTATGTCAGCCAAGTGCCTCAGGTAATTGAAATATTCGAATTGAGTTTTATCCTTCAGCCTGATATTAGATGGCAGAATTTCTAAAGCAAAATAAAGTATACTTTAATATTTTTAGATGTACTCACATTTCACGGTTGAGAGAACAGAATTTTGTGGTGTTTTCCCAAATGCAGGACTTGGGATAACCACTTAACTTTCCATCAAAATAGTCAAGTGTACCAAAAAGCAGAAGACCTGTGTTCCTGTTAGTCCTCAGGTAAATGGCAAAACTACCATTCTCTATCTGGTTGTTATGAAACAAATCCCAGTAATGGATGTAAAATTGTTCTTTGCTTTACAAAATACTTGACAAATATAAGAGGTTATCATTAACCATAGTAAGAACATTTCCAGTTTTCTTAACAAACAAAAACAGTTTAAATGTGAAGTGTCCCTCATTCTATGTTAAAGAATGGCTTGCAAAGCTAAGTGACAAGTTTCTCTTGAACAAAAATATTAATTTTCTGAATTTTTATATCATCTATGACTGATTTCCCTGGGGCCTAGAAGTGCCATTGCAGAAATACCGGGGTGGAACTGACTGGATAACATATTTCATCCATATTGTATTTGTCTGTTCTCACATTGCTAATAAAGATATACTAGAGACTGGGTAATTTATAAAGGAAAAAGGCTTAATTGACTCAGTTCAGCATGTCTGGGGAGGCCTCAAGAAACTTACAATCATGACAGAAGGCACCTCTTCACAGGGTGGCAGGAGAGAAAATGAGAGCTGGGTGAAAGGGAAAGCCCTTTGTAAATCCATCAGATCTTGTGAGAGCTCACTCACTATCATGAGAACAGTATGAAGGAAACCGCCCCAGATTCAATTATCTCCACCTGGTCCAGTCCCGGATACATGGGTATTATTACAATTCGAGATGAGATTGTGGGTGGGGAGACAGCCAAACCATATAACACATTCAACCAGAAGCTTTTATAATTGAACACTTGTATCTCTAAAAGTAAGTTTGTTTTTTCAGAGACATTTTCTTAATCTTCAAAAATAGTCCCTTTAAAGCCCAGGGCACTGTTGTGGCAATTGACACTGTAAAATTAATCTGCTTAAAGTGTTAAGTTTAGCCTACAGTTACCTCCTTACATACTTTAATTTGAGTCTAAAGGTTTCTCCATACATAGTGAGCTATAACCTAACTGGATGTGTAATTACTACAGTGGCCAAGTTTGGAACAATCACAAGCACACAACTGTTCAAACCATATTCAAATAAGGCAAACACCAAACTGTAAGCCAATCCAACTGTTTCTGTACTTCATTTCCTTTTTTTTTTTTTTTTTTGTATGTCACATTCCTTTTTCTCTGCACAAATGTTATCCAGTCATATGGCCGCCTCAGAATTGCTCTGACCCCTTCTATTCCGGTTCTAGGGACTGCCTAACTTGCTAATCATTCTTTGCTTATTTAAACACTGTTAAATTTAATTTATCTAAAGTTTTTCTTTTAATAGAGGGAAAGTCTAACATTCGACCTGCCCTAGGATTTTAAATAACCTGATTTAGAGTTAACTCTACAAAGGTAATAAATAAAACAAAATTTATGATCAAATAATTTAAAAGATACTTTCTAATGCCTCATGTAAGATTATTAAATACCAGACAAAATTAAGAAAAATATAGCCCTATAACTACACAAGATATTCATTAAAGAGGGATATATTTAATATTAAAATAACATCTATAAAATCAAGGTGCATTGATCTTTGAACTTCCAAAGACCAGTTAGGAAGTCATCATTAAACAGAATTAGGCACATATAAAAATACTTTTAAACAATAATAGCATAACTGTATTAAGATTGAGTTGGATTAAATAGGATTTAAGCACAGCTTAATTCTTTTTTATCACCATCCTTTAAACTAGCTCCATCAAACTATTTTTTTCTTGTAGTAAGAAGTCCAATACAATCGAATACCAAGGCTTTAGTTTTTCATCAACTTCTAAGCTTTCTTGCACTCTATGCCTTAAGATCCGTGATCTTTAGTACAAGAGAGGCCATGATTGGGTTTGTCAGTTTCCCCACGTGGGTCCTCTATCCCTTCTCCTTGACTCATTTTGTTTACACTTGGGTTAGAGTGAAGGGAAGAAGGACAACAGGAAAGTTACTTAATGTTTTTATTTCCTTTATTTTGTCTTGTGTAGAATAAGAGAAATCAAATATGATCTCTATGTTTGTTCACCTGAATAATTATAATTCTACCCTCTTTTATTCAAACAAACAAAAAACAAATAAAACACCCAGAAAAGGAGCTGAAAAACCAAATGCAAACTTTACTTCCACCTAATGTTTCTAGGGCTCTTGTGGAGGCAGTGGCCCTCAGACCACTGAATACCAAATATGCACCATGTTTTCTGGCTTTAGGTCCAGTCTCTAGTGCAGCACATTTATTTTCATGAAGATTTATAGACTAGGACTTTACAGGTAAGCTGAGGTAATTAGGAAAAAAGTAATGAATATTTGAAAGTTGATCATATGAATTGGGTCATTCTTGTCACATGCAACCAACCGTCAAGAAGCCAGCAGGGGGCGGGTGGAGGAGCACTCAGGGCACTGAACATTCCTCCACAAATATAATTTTCTGCAAGCTTGGAAGCTGAAACTGCCTAAGACCAGTTTTATCTAATGACCACTGAAACAATCTGCTGCAACTCTCAGACTAGTTTTGCCCGGGGTTGTGGCTGTCATTTACCAATCAAAGCTTGCCAACTTCTCAAAACCTTACTAGTGCCAATGAAATTTCTCAAAGAGCAATATATAACATTTCTCCTTTTCATAAAACCTGTAACCTTCTCTATCTTCTTCAGAGAGAACAGTTTCAGTTAAAGCCAGAGACTATCTCCCAATTTTGTAAGCTGATATTTCCAGTAAAACTCTCTTTTCTATTCTCTATCTATACTGGTAGTCTCTTGGATAGGAAACGGATAGAAATTTTTTTTGGTCCAATGCTTATCACCAAATAATGCTTACTATATATCAGCCACTATGCTAGTTCACTATTGTGTGAACAGAAAGATCCCTGACCTCACAAAGCTGTCTGTTGAGTGTTCACAGACAATAAAAACTAAATGTAAATAGTTACATAGATTGCATAGTATGTTCAAAGTTGAGAGAAGGAACTAAGAAAAGTGTGAATTAGGCCAAAGGAGATATGAAATATGCAGGCAGTGGGGGAGCAGTTGGTTAATAGGTTGCAATTTTAAATAGGGTGGTCAAGGTAGGAGTCACTGAGAAAGTAACACCTGGGTGAAGACTTGAAGCAAGTGAGGGTGTTAGCCAGAGGGAAGAGGAAACAGTAAATGCGAAGTTCCTAATGTGAGGCCTCTGAGCCCAAGGTAAGCCATCATATCCTCTGTTACCTGCACGTATACATCCAGATGTCCAGATGGTCCGAAGCAAGTGAAGAATCACAAAACAAGTGAAAATGGCCGGTCCCTGCCTTAACTGATGACATTACCTTGTGAAATTCCTTCTCCTGGCTCATCCTGGCTCAAAAGCTCCCCCACTGAGCACCTTGTGACCCCCACCCCTGCCAGCCAGAGAACAACCCCCTTTGACTGTCATTTTCCACTACCCAAATCTTATAAAACGGCCCCACCCCTATCTCCCTTCACTGACTCTCTTTTCGGACTCAGCCCGCCTGCACCCAGGTGAAATAAACAGCCTTGTTGCTTACATAAAGCCTGTTTGGTGGTCTCTTCACAAGCACGCAAGTGAAACCTAGGAGAGGAATTAATTTAAGAAAGAACAAGAAGGCCTAAGTGCTTGATACTCAGTAATTGAGTTGAGAGGGCTAAGGAGGGTGTGAGATGGCACATAGGCAGGGTTTCCTCAGCCATTGAAAGACTGTTTAACTCTTGCGGAATAGGGGAGCATTCAAAGTCCAAATAAGATAAATTGCATAATCCAGTTTACAATGTTAAAAGGCTTACTCTGGCTACTGTGTTGAGAAAATAGTGGGGGGTGGGGAGGGATAACGTATCAGTGTAGACTAAATTATACTGTGGTAGCACACAACACACATTTCAGAGATTTAAAAAGCAAAGTATAAAAAATTGTTTCCTTACCTCCATTACATAAGCTTATCTGTGGCTTATCTGTGGCTCTGCTTCTTGTTGACTTCCCTCCAGGACCCTGGCTGCTGGAACAGTTGCTATCTGGAACCTTGCCAGACTCACAGCAAAGGGAAAAAAGACAGAGTGAACCAGGTGCTGGCTCTTAAACCTTCTGCTCAAAAGTGCCCTGAGTTACTTCTAATCACATTTTCATTGACCAGAGGAAATCATGGGGTCAAGTGCGACATCAAAAGACAAGAGCACAATTCTCCCACAGGGAGGAGGGAAACCCTAACAAAGACATAGAAACATTTTGAATAATAATACAAAATAATAATAATCTTTCCTCTCCAAAGGGAGAGAAAGGAGCGGAGATTATTTAGGAGGTTATTGTAATGGTCTGGGTGAGAGACGGTAATGACTCATTCCACATCAATCACATCCCAAACAGTAGGGTCTTGAGATTTCCAAGGGTGTTAAACAGAAAAGAGCAGAGGAGGTGGCAAAGAAGAATAGAGGCTCAAACAAGAATAAAAGAAAAGTGGCTTTAAAAAGGCCAAAAATAGGAAAAAAGATTAAAGAAAGGGATATGAATACTTACAGCCGAAATTCTCCAGAAAAGAAAAAAGGATTCCAAATAAACTTATATTCTAAAGAGAAGACTTTGATAACCTATTTATTGTTTTTTATAGATTTGTCTGACTGTATAATTTGGAAGAAACAGTTTTGTTCAAAGCATGCCAATTTTGCCTCTTTAATTTGCGCTGTAATGTTAATTTGACAGCAGGAACTCTATTAATTTTTGTATTGTTCTTGATTCCACTAGATGTTGTGGAGTAAGTGTGGAAAAGTGATTAAATTCAATTTATAATTCCTATTGCAATTCCTCCTAATGTTTTCCTTTGTAGACTCTTCTGGGCAGTAATGAATCTCAAAGCCTAATCTTACTATGTTCCTTCTTTTATCTACCACAATTGGTTCATTCATTTATGTTTATTCCTTATGTGTGCCAGGAAAGATACTAGATGCTAGGGATACTAGGATAAAAATTACTACTTGTGTGTGCAAGATTTTATAGTCCAGGGATAAAGATGAATGGATTTATTGAGGTAAAGGCTATTTTGGAGGAATGTATCATGTGCAAAGATAACACAGAAAGAATAGTCAAATGCCAAGCTTCATAAAGAAGAGATGCTTTAGGTGAATCTGGATAAAGAACAGGAAATTTATTTATTTATTTATTTTTAAAAAGGGGGGGTGACAGTTGTCATGCGCGTCCATGTGAAGAGACCACCAAACAGACTTTGTGTGAGCAATGAAGCTTTTTAATCACCTGGGTGCAGGCGGGCTGAGTCTGAAAAGAGTCAGTGAAGGGAGATAGAGGTGGAGCCGTTTTATAGGATTTGGGTAGGTAAAGGAAAATTACAGTCAAAGGGGGTTGTTCTCTGGCGGGCAGGGGTGGGGGGGGGTCACAAGGTGCTCAGTGGGGGAGCTTTTGAGCCAGGAAATGGAATTTCACAAGGTAATGTCATCAGTTAAGGCAAGGACCGGCCATTTTCATTTCTTTTATGGTGGAATGTCATCAGTTAAGGCAGGGACAGGGCATTTTCACTTCTTTTGTGATTCTTCAGTTACTTCAGGCCATCCGGACCTATACATGAAAGTCACAGGGGGTGCGATGGCTTGGCTTGGGCTCAGAGGCCTGACATTCCTGCCTTCTTATATTAATAAGAAAAATAAAACAAAATAGTGTGAAGTGTTGGGGTGGCAGAAATTTTTGGGGGGTGGTATGGAGAGATAATGGGCGATGTTTCTCAGGGCTGCTTCAAGCAGGATTAGGGGCAGCGTGGGAACCTACAGTAGGAGAGATTAAGCTGAAGGAAGATTTTGTGGTGAGAGGCGATATTGTGGGGTCGTTAGAAGGAGCATTTGTCTATAGAATGATTGGTGATGGCCTGGATGCGGTTTTGTATGAATTGAAAAACTAAACGGAAGACACAAGGTCTGAATAAGAGAAGGAGAAAAAACAGGTGTTAAAGGATTAAGAATTGGGAGGACCTAGGACACCTAATTAGAGAGAGCCTAAGGGGTTCGGCGTAATTACTTGCTTGGTTGGTGAATTTTTAGGCTCTAAGTTTTTTTATGTTGTCATACACCAGGCCAGACTGATTTAGGTAAAAACAACACTCTTCATTTAAGAATATACAGAGGCCTCCTTTTTTAGCAGTGAGTAAGTCAAGGCCTTGGTTTTGGAGTCCAACTGCAGCTAAAGAGTCAACTTGGGCCAGGAGGAATGATAAAGTTTGTGATATGTCTGTGATGCTAGCAGATAAGTCATTAGAGAGGCTACAGAAGGTCGGAAGGTCATGACAGGTTGAAATGCCTGCTATTCCAGTACTGAGAGCAATAGTGGAGGCAGAAAGTCCTACACTGACCAGCAAGGGAATTAGTGTAATAACTCTTTTTTTGTCATGTCGGTGTCATGTGGGGAACAGGGAGCTCTTCAGTCCCATTTGCACATTGAATTTTGGGAGTAAGGAAAACGAGTGTGCATGTGCCTGTCCAATTAGCAGGTAGACACATGTAGGCAGAGGATCTACAGAGGAAGAAGAGACCTTGTGCAAGGCAAAACTGGAGATGCAAAGTAAAAAGGTGAGAGAGAGTGCTGAAAGGGGTGTCTTGTACCCCGACTCCTAGGCATCCAGCTAGGGCGGCAGCCGTCAGAGGTTATAATGGGGACTGATGCGGTAACTGCATAGAGGGGGAGGTTCGATTTTCATGGTGTATGAGAAAATGTTGAGTATCTACGAGCAACCTTTCACTGTTATTTTCAGGGCTGGGTATAAGTAAACAAGAAGAGGGCCTGGGAGGAGAGTCTGACGAGCAATGGGAAGGTAGCCAAGGATGGAGTGAAATACAGGGTAAGTGTCTTCTTAAGCAATAATTACTGCTAACGTTTTTAAGTTTGCCTGTATTGATAGAGGGCTTGTCTGTTATATGGAACTGGAAAGCTCCAATTGTTTCAGTGATGTGTGTAGTTGAGCTTTGGAGATGAAGAGTAAAAGAACATTGAGAAGGTGAAAGATTACGTAGGGGAATTCCAGTGGGTCTTTGCCAAGAGATACATAAAGGAGTGGCCACAGGAATAGTAGTTTGTGTTGTGAGAGGTCTAAATATGGGGGGAGTAGAGTTGGTATAAGGAGAAAGGTTTTTTAAGTAAGTGCGGAGGAGGGCGGCAACTTGCTGATGTGAAATGTCTAGGGAGGTCTTGCTGGACCTGTCTAGAAAGTAAATGAGTTCTTCAGGAGGGTAAAGGTGAGGACTGTTAAGGAAGTTCATAGGTGTAAGGAGAAAGGAGATGTTGCCTCGTCTGCATGTAAGGTGGGGACAGCTGTGTAGGTGCTTGAAGAAAGGGAAATGCAAAGCCAGCAGTTGTTCACTAAGGAAGGATTAGAAACGGCTAGGAGAGAATGGGTAAGGTTGATAGTGTGGTGGAGATAGCTGGGGAGAGGTAGAGGGTGGCATAAGAATGGGAATGAGAATAAGAGTGAGTATAAAAGTAAAGAATAGAACTTCATCAGGGCGGAAATATTGGAGGGTGCCCTGCCAGCAAAGATCATCTATCCACTCTAAGAGGAAGTTAAGAGTGGCGGTTTGGGGAGAGCACCAAGAGATATCAGCTGTGATGGCTTGAAGAAACAGTATAAACTGGCAGTGTAAACAAGAGTAGGGCATTTATAAGTATTTGAGAACGGAAAATAGGAGTATGACTAGACAGAAGATAGTAGGGATGACAAGTTTTTTGGGGTGCAGTCCAAGTTGGTCTGGTGTCTGGAATGAGATTGGGACCTAATAAAAAGGAATGTCCACACAGGAGCTCAAATGGGCTGGAACCTGTAGCATTCCAAGGACAGGCCTGAATTCTGAGAAGGGAAAGTGGTAAAAGTGTTGTTTTGTCCTTTTCAAGTTGGTGACTGAGCTTGGTGAGGTGTGTTTTTAAAAGCCCATTAGTCCTTCTACTTTTTCTGAAGATTGAGGACAGTAAAGGGTATAAAGGTTTCACTGAATACCAAGAGCCTGAAAAATCATTGCTTGGGTGATTTGACTAAGAAAGGCTGATCTGCTATTGGACTGTATAGAGGTGCGAAGGCCAAACCAAGGAATTGTGTCTGACAGAAGGGAAGAAATGACCGCGGTGGACTTCTCAGACCCTGAGGAAAGGCCTCTACCTATCCAGTGAAAGTATCTACCCAGACCAAGAGGTATTTTAGTTTTCCGACTCGGGGCATGTGAGTAAAGTCAATTTGCTAGTCCTGGGCGGGGGCAAATCCCCAAGCTTGATGTGTATGGAAGGGAAGGGACCTGAGAAATTCCTGAGGAGTAGTAGAATAGCAGATGGAACACTTGAGAAATGATTTCTTTGAGGGTAGATTTCTAGATGGAAAGGAAATGAGAGGTTCTAAGAGACAGGCTAGCAGCTTGTAACCTAGATGGAAGAGGTTATGAAATGACGACAGAATAGAATGGGCCTGTGAGGCTGGAAGGAGATATTTTCCTTTGTCTAAGAACCATTTGCCTTGTGTGGGAAGAGATTGATAGGTGGAAGTTTCAGTGGGGGAGCAGGTGGGAGTGAACGATGTGAAGGAGGAAAACTACCTTGAGGGATAGAAGTTGGAATGCTAGCTGCTTTTTTAGCTAACTTATCAGCATAAGCATTGTCCTGAGTGATGGGATCTGATGCCTTTTGATGGCTCCTTTTTTAGCTACCTTATCAGCATAAGTGTTGTCTTGAGAGATGGTGAGGGGAAGAAAATAGATTTTGGAAGTTATGAGAACTGTAGAGAGTGAGTTGAGCATAGTTTGTGATTTTTAGGGCCTCTAACAGTATTAAAGCAGTGGCAGCCACTGCATGCAGACATGAGGGCTAGGCTAAAACAGTAAGGTCAAGTTGTTTGGACAGAAAGGCTACAGGACATGGTCCCAGCTCTTGTGTAAGAATTCTGACTGCACTAACCATGCCTAGGAAGGAAAGGAGTTGTTGTTTTGTAGAAGGGATTGGGGTTTGGGAGATTAGCCGGACATGATCAGCAGGGAGAGCACCTGTGTTTTTATGAGAATTATGCCGAGATGGGTAACAGATAAGGAAGAAATTTGGGCTTGATTGAAGTAATGGGGACTGTCTGTGAAGCCTTGCGGCAGTACAGCCCAGGTAATTTGCTGAGCCTGATGGGTGTCAGGGTCAGTCCAAGTGAATGCGAAAAGAGACTGGGGTGAAGGGTGCAAAGGAATAGTAAAGAAAGCATGTTTAAGATCCAGAACAGAATAATGGGTTGTGAAGGGAGGTATTGAGGATATGGGTTTGGCACCATGGGGTGGCTAGGCAAAACAATTTGGTTGATAAGGCACAGATCCTGAACTAACCTGTAAGGCCTGTCTGGGTCTAGGACAGGTAAAATGGGGGAATTGTAAGGAGAGTTTATAGGCTTTACAAGGCCATGCTCTAACAGGTGAGTGATAACAGGCTTTAATCCTTTTAAAGCATGCTGTGGGATGGGATATTGGCACTGAGTGGGGTAAGGGTGATTAGGTTTTAATGAGATGGTAAGGTGTGCATGATAGGTCTCCAAGGAGGGAGTAGAGGTATCCTATACTTGTGGGTTAAGGTGGGGAGATACAAGGGGAGGGTGCGAAGGAGGCTTTGAACTGGGGGCAACAATGAGGTGTGTCTGTAACCTAGGAACAGTCAGGGAAGCAGTTAATTTAGTTAAAATGTCTCAGCTTAATAAGGGAACTGGGCAGGTGGGGATAACTAAAAAAGAGTGCTTAAAAGAGTATTGTCTTAAGTTGGCAGCACAGTTGGGGAGTTTTAAGAGGAAGCCTGGCCGTCAATACCTACAACAGTTATGGAGGCAAGGGAAACAGGCCCTTGAAAAGAAGGTAATGTGGAGTGGGGCAGCCTCCATATTGATTAAGAAGGGGACAGACATACCCTCCACTGTAAGAGTTACCTAGAGGATCTGTGATGGTCCTGTAGGCTTCCTAGGCGATCGGGCAGTGTTAGTCTTCAGCTGCTAAGCCGAGACGATCTGGGAAGGAGTCAGTCAGAGAACCTTGGGCCAGAGTTCCAGGGACTCTGGAAGTGGCTGCCAGGTGAGTTAACAGTCTGATTTTCAGTGGGGTCCCATACAGATGGGACACGGCTTAGGAGGAATCCTGGGCTATGGACATTGCTTGGCCTAGTGGCCAGATTTCTGGCACTTGTAGCAAGCTCCTGGGGGAGGCAGTCCTGGAGAAATCCCTGGCTGCTGCGGTTCAGGCATTTGGAAGTTCTTGTGTGCTGGAGATGTGGCTGGGGTTTCTCTCACAGTGGAGGCAAGGAATTGCAACTCAGAAATACATTGCTACTTGGCTGCCTCTACTTTATTACTGTACACCTTGAAGGCGAGGTTAATTAAGTCCTGTTGTGGTGTTTGAGGGCCAGAATTTAATTTTTGGGGTTTTATTTAATGTCAGGTATGGATTGGATAATAAAATGTATATTGAGAAAAAGATGGCCTTTTAACATTTTAGGGTCTAGGGTTGTAAAGCATCTCAGGGTTGCTTCCAAAGGAGCCATGAACTGGGCTGGGTTTTTCATATTTGATGAAAAAGAGCCTAAACGCTAACTGATTTGGGAGAGGTCGGATAAAGAAAAAGGAGCATTAACCTTGACTATGCCTTTCGCTCTAGCCACCTTTGTAAGAGGAAATTGCTGGGCAGGTGGGGGAGGGCTAGTCACGGAACTGCCAGGAGAACCTGCTCCCCATGTTTAACGTGGGTTCTTTTCTATTTCCTAAGTGTCTCGATTGGTTTGAGAAATAAATGGAAACAGCACAAGAGAGAGAAATTTAAAGCTGGGTGTCTGGAGGAGACATCACATGTCGGCAGGATCTGTGATGTTCCCTAAGCCGAAAAACCAGCAAGTTTTTATTAGCGATTTTCAAAAGGGGAGGGAGTGCACAAATAGGGTGTGGGTCACAGAGATCACATACTTCACAAGGTAATAAAATGTCACAAAGCAAATGGAGGCAGGGCGAGATCACAGGACTGAGATCACAGGACCACCGGATGTGGTGAAATTAAAATTGCTAATGAAGTTTCGGGCACTCATTGTCATTGATAACATCTTATCAGGAAACAGAGTTTGAGAGCAGACTACCTGTCTGACCAAAATTTATTAGGTGGGAATTTTCCTCCACCTAATACGCCTGGGAGCGCTACAGGAGACTGGGGTTTATTTCATCCCTTGGGCTTCGACTGTAAAAGGCGGCACGCCTTAAAGGGGCCCTTCTATAAGCCTACCTTCAGGGCGCATTCTCTTTCTCAGGGATGTTCCTTGCTGAGAAAAAGAATTCAGCAATATTTCTCCTATTTGCTTTTGAAAGAGGAGAAATAATATGGCTCTGTTCCATCTGGCTCACCAGAGGCCAGTTCAAAGTTACCTCCCTAGTTCCCTGAACATCGCTGTTATCCTGTTCTTTTTTCAGGATGCCCAGATTTCATATTGTTCAAACATACATGCTCTACAATTTGTGCAGTTGACACAATCATCACAGGGTCCTGAGGCGATATTCATCCTCCTCAATTTACGAAGAAGATGATGGGATTAAGAGATTAAAGAGAGGCATAGGAAATCACAAGGGTATTGATTGGGGAAGTGATAAATGCCCATGAAATCTTCACAATTTATGTTCAGAGATTGCAGTAAATACAGGCATAAGAAATTACAAAAGTATTAATTTGGGGAACTAACAAATGTCCATGAAATCTTCACAATTTATGTTCTGCCATGGCTTCAGCCGGTCCCTCGGTTCGGGGTCCCAGACTTGCCACAACATGGAACGAAACTGTAAGCCAGACCGGGTGTGAGGAGGGGAGGTGATAAAAGGAGTATAGGGTGGGGGAGCAGAGGCTGAGGAAAATTGGGACTTAGCTCAGCCTGGCGAGGAGGGGAAACGTCAGATTAGAAAGACGTAGCGACACTTGGGGTTGGGACTGTGGGGACAGGTGGGAGGGAAGGAAGGAAGATTTGGGACAAGTTGCATTGGGAACAGAGACTAGGGAGGGACCGATGTGTAAAAGAATGCCTGGACATCAGGTACCTCAGACCATTTGCCCATTTTACGACAAGAATTATTTAGATCTTGTAGGATGGAAAAATCAAAAGTGCCATTTTCTGGCTATTTGGAACCATTGTCGACTTTGTATTGGGGTCAGGCGGCATTGTAGAAGAAAACAAGCATTTAGGTTTTAGGTCAGATGTGAGTTGAAGAGGTTTTAAGTTCTTGAGAACACAGTCTAAGGGAGAAGAAGGATGAATGGAGGGTGGAAGGTTGCCCACAGTGAAGGAGGCAAGCCCAGAGAAAAGAGAGTAGAGACGCAGAGAGAAGAAGTTGGGGGGTTCTTGCCCCCCAGAAAAGCAGAGAAGGGGTCAGAGGTTCTTCCCCCAACCCCAGAAAAGCAGAGAAGGGGTAGAGACAGGGAGAGAAGGGGTTCTTCCCGGCACCCCCCCCCCCCCCCCCCCCCCCCGCCTCCGCCAGAAAAGCGGTACTTGCTGCTAAGGGTGAAGGACCAAGGCAGGCGTCCCTGCATGGTCAGACATCTCTGAAATGTGGCTGAATAATAAGGCAGGCGTCTCCACGTGATTAAACACCAAAGGAAGACTGTTTTCCGGAGTCCTTGACCGGCGCCGGCATTTTGGGTCCACAGATAAAACGCGTCTCCTTTGTCTCTACCAGAAAAGGAAAGGAACTGAAATTAAGAGAAGGGAAGGATTGAAGTGTGGTGTCAAGATGGAAGGAGAAAGAGGTTGAGGGATAGTGAGAGAGGTTGGAGAAGAGAATAAAAAGAGGCCGCTTACCCGATTTAAAATTGGTGACATGTTCTTTGGGCTGATGGGTCTGAGGACCCGAGATTGTAGTTGGATCTTTCTCATGGAGCAAAGAGCAGGAGGACAGGGAATTGACCTCCCAAGGGAGGTCCCCTGATCCGAGTCACAGCACCAAAATGTCATGCGCATCTGTGTGAAGAGACCACCAAACAGACTTTATGTGAGCAATAAAGCTTTTTAATCACCTGGGTACAGGCGGGCTGAGTCCGAAAAGAGAGTCAGCGAAGGGAGATGGGGGGGGGGGGGGGTGTTTTATAGGATTTGGGAAGGCAAAGGAAAATTACAGTCAAAGGGGGTTATTCTCTGGAGGGTAGGGGTGGGGGGTCACCAGGGTGCTCAGTGAGGGAGCTTTTTAGCCAGGCTGAGCTAGGAAAAGGAATTTCACAAGGTAATGTCGTCAGTTAAGGCAGGGGCAGAGCATTTTCACTACTTTTGTGATTCTTCAGTTACTTCAGGCCGTCTGGGTGTATACGTGCAAGTCACAGGGGATGTGATGGCTTGGCTTGGGCTCAGAGGCCTGACAACAGTGAAAAAATTCCAAGCAGAAACAAAGTTTTCTTCCTATGAAAAGGCATGTGATAAAGTGAAAAAATATTTTAGTAACAGAAATAGATGAATGGGAAGTAATATGTGAAGAGGCACTGGAAGAAGATAAAACTAAGCAGATAATAAGAGACCAGATCATGGACTCCTTGTGTCATGCCAATGAGTTCCAACATAAAACAGTAACCAGGGAGCCACTGAAGGTATTCAGGCAGAAAAGTAACATGATTCAGTGTCTCTGGTAGCTGTTGGTTGCTTTAAGTAAATAATCATTACTTTTTCATGTATCACCACTGGTGAAACATAGAAAAGCATCTCAGCAGTGAACAGTAAGGAGTCATTGAAATCTGTAATGCCATTCAAATAACAAATCAGATCTAAAGGCCCATCAGCACTCTGGTACTCTGCCAATCTCAGAACTGTGAGTTTTCTCTATTGACTTCTACAGTCTCAGGCCACATGGCACACCTCTCAGATTCTCTCTCTTCATTTCACAATTCAACAATGATGGTTTTTAAAACTTTTGGTCTCCACATTCTTTTATAATTTTGCAAGTCAGTGGGTATTCCAATGAGCTTTCTTTATGTGGGTTATATCTGTTAATATTTACTGCCTTAGAAATTAAAAGGCTGACAAATTTTAAAATGCTTATAAATGCTTTTAAAATATCAATAATAGCACCGTTAAATAGTCACATTATTTTTATTTAAAAGATATCTCCTAAAACAAAAGAAACTAAGAAGAAGTGATAATGTTTTATATTTTTTTTCAAATTTCTTTAATTTCTGGCTTAAGGAGGACAAATGGAGTCTCATATCTTCTTCTGCATCCAGTAAGTTGCAATATATCGTTTTGGTTGAAGTATATAATAAGAATCTCTCCTCATGCAGTTATATAGTTAGAAAAGAGAGAAATCTTTTCAGATTATTTTACTGATAATAATTTATTATCATTATTTTCTGATAATATGCCCAAACTCAACAAATGGTAGTTTCTTAAAAAGGGACAGGAATCTCTTGAACCTGGGAGGCGGAGGTTGCAGGGAGCCAAGATCCTGTCCCTGTACTTCATCCTGGGCAACAGAGTAAAATGCCATCTCAAAAACAAACAAACAAACAAAAAATTAAAAGCTTTATCAATAGAATGGACGAAGCAGAAGAAAGACACTCAGAGCTTGAGGATTGGTCTTTTGAACTAACACACTCAGAGAAAAATAAAGAAAAAAGAATTAAAAAAAATAAAAAAGTCTTTGAGAAATATGAAAGTATGTAAAGCTACCAAACCTACAAATTATTGTCATATCTGAGAGAAATAGAAGTGTAAACAACATGGGAAATATATTTCAAGGAATAATTTAAGAAATTTTTAATCTTGCTAAAAATAGACATCCAGAGATAAGGAATCTAGAGAATACCTGTGAGATACTATAGAAAATGAAGATCAACAGGCATATAGTCACCAGTGTATTTAAGGTTAATGCTAAAGAAAAATATCTTAATGGTAGTTAGAGACAAAAAGCAGATCATACACAAAAGGAAACCCATCAGGCTAAGAACAGACTTCTCAGCAGAAATCTTATAAGATAGGAGAGGTTGTGAGCCTATTTTCAGCATTCTTAAAGAAATTTCAGTCAAGAATTCCATATCCCACCAAACTAAGCTTCATAAGTGAAGGAGAAATAACAGCTTTTCCAGACAAGCAAGCACTAAGAGAATTCCTAACCTGTAGACGAGCCATACAGGAGATGCTTAGGGGAATCTTAATGAATACAAAAAAAAAAAAAAAAAAAAAAAAAGAAATCATACCAATAATACTCGACCACAGTGGAATAAAAATAGAAATCAATACAAAGAATATCTCTCACAACTACACAGTTACATGGAAATTAACAACTTGCTACTGAATGACTTTTAAATAACAAAATCAAGATAAACATTTTGAAAATTATTTGAAATAAATGAAAACAGAAACAATATACCAAAATCTCTAGGATGTAGCTTTAAAAAAAAAGAGTTAAGAGGAATGTTTATAATGCTAAACACCATCCTCAAAAAGATCTCAGATTAACAATCAATATTACACCAGAGGAACTAGAAAAACAAAAACGAAACAAGCCCAAAGCTAGCTGAAGAAAAGAAATAACTAAAATCAGTGCAGAACTGAAAGAAGTTGAAAATGAAAAATATACAGAAAGAATCAACAAAACCAAAAGTAGATATTTGAAAAGATAAACAAAATTTATAGACTGCTGGATAGATGAACAAAGAAAAGAGACAAGATCCAAATAAGCAAAATCAGAAATGACAAAGGTGATAGTACAATTGATCCCACAAAAATTACAAATGATACTCAGACTTTTATGAATACCTCTGCACAAACTGGAAAATCTAGATGTTGGGAGCAGCCCCCCCACCCAATCTGGCCATAAACTGGTCCCCAAACTGTCCATAAACAAAATTTCTGCGGCACTGTCACATGTTCATGATGGCCCTAAAGCCC